>NC_069504.1:706993020-707310520 GCF_027579735.1 Bombina bombina
AACATCTTATTGCAGTAACCCAGCTCCTGAGTGCCTTATTGCCCTGTAACATCTTATTGCAGTAACCCAGCTCCTGAGTGCCTTATTGTCCTGTAACATCTTATTGCAGTAACTCAGCTCCTGAGTGCCTTATTACCCTGTAAAATCTTATTGTAGTTACCCAGCTCCTGAGTGTCTTATTGCCCTGTAACATCTTATTGCACTAACCCAGCTTTTGAATGCCTTATTGCCCTGTAACATCTTATTGCAGTAACCCAGCTCCTGAGTGCCTTATTGTCCTGTAACATCTTATTGCAGTAACCCAGCTCCTGAGTGCCTTATTGTCCTGTAACATCTTATTGCAGTAACCCAGTTACTGAGTGCCTTATTGCCCTGTAACATCTTATTGCAGTAACCCAGCTCCTGAGTGCCTTATTGCCCTGTAACATCTTATTGCAGTAACTCAGCTCCTTATTGCTCTGTAATATCTTATTACAGTAACCCAGCTCCTGAGTGCCTTATTGCCCTGTAACATCTTATTACAGTAACCCAGCTCCTGAGTGCCTTATTGCCCTGTAACATCTTATTACAGTAACCCAGCTCCTGAGTGCCTTATTGCCCCTGTAACATCTTACTGCAGTAACCCAGCTCCTGAGTGCCTTATTGCCCTGTAACATCTTATTGCAGTAACCCAGCCCCTGAGTGCCTTATTGTCCTGTAACATCTTATTGCAGTAACTCAGCTCCTGAGTGCCTTATTGCCCTGTAACATCTTATTGCAGTAACCCAGCCCCTGAGTGCCTTATTGTCCTGTAACATCTTATTGCAGTAACTCAGCTCCTGAGTGCCTTATTGCCCTGTAACATCTTATTGCAGTAACCCAGCTCCTGAGTGCCTTATTGCCCTGTAACATCTTATTGCAGTAACCCAGCTCCTGAGTGCCTTATTGCCCTGTAACATCGTATTGCAGTAACCCAGCTCCTGAGTGCCTTATTGCGCTGTAACATCTTATTGCAGTAACCCAGTTACTGAGTGCCTTATTGCCCTGTAACATCTTATTGCAGTAACCCAGCTCCTGAGTGCCTTATTGCCCTGTAACATCTTATTGTAGTTAGCCAGCTCCTGAGTGTCTTATTGCCCCAGTAACATGTTGTTGCAGTAACTCAGCTCCTGAGTGCCTTATTGCCCCTGTAACATCTTTCTGCAGTAACCCAGCTCCTGAGTGCCTTGTTGCCCTGTAACATCTTATTGCAGTAACCCAGCTCCTGAGTGCCTTATTGCCCTGTAACATCTTATTGCAGTAACTCAGCTCCTGAGGGCCTTATTGTCCTGTAACATCTTATTGCAGTAACCCAGCTCCTGAGTGCCTTATTGTCCTGTAACATCTTATTGTAGTAACCCAGCTCCTGAGTGCCTTATTGTCCCTGTAACATCTTATTGCAGTAACCAAGCTCCTGAGTGCCTTATTGTCCTGTAACATCTTATTACAGTAACCCAGCTCCTCAGTGTCTTATTGCCCTGTAACATCTTATTGCAGTAACTCAGCTCCTGAGTGCCTTATTGTCCTGTAACATCTTATTGCACTAACCCAGCTCCTGAGTGCCTTATTGTCCTGTAACATCTTATTGTAGTAACCTAGCTCCTGAGTGCCTTATTGTCCCTGTAACATCTTATTGCAGTAACCCAGCTCCTGAGTGTCTTATTGCCCTGTAACATCTTATTGCAGTAACCCAGCTCCTGAGTGCCTTATTGCCCTGTAACATCTTATTGCAGTAACCGAGCTCCTGAGTGCCTTATTGTCCCTGTAACATCTTATTGCAGTAACCCAGCTCCTGAGTGCCTTATTGTCCTGTAACATCTTATTGCAGTAACCAAGCTCCTGAGTGCCTTATTGTCCCTGTAACATCTTATTGCAGTAACCCAGCTCCTGAGTGCCTTATTGTCCTGTAACATCTTATTGCAGTAACCCAGCTCCTGATTGCCTTATTGTCCTGTAACATCTTATTGCAGTAACCCAGCTCCTGATTGCCTTATTGTCCCTGTAACATCTTATTGCACTAACCCAGCCCCTGAGTGCCTTATTGTCCTGTAACATCTTATTGCAGTAACCCAGCTCCTGAGTGCCTTATTGTCCTGTAACATCTTATTGCAGTAACCCAGCTCCTGATTGCCTTATTGTCCTGTAACATCTTATTGCAGTAACCCAGCTCCTGAGTGCCTTATTGTCCTGTAACATCTTATTACAGTAACCCAGCTCCTGAGTGCCTTATTGTCCTGTAACATCTTATTACAGTAACCCAGCTCCTGAGTGCCTTATTGCCCCTGTAACATCTTATTACAGTAACCCAGCTCCTGAGTGCCTTATTGTCCTGTAACATCTTATTACAGTAACCCAGCTCCTCAGTGCCTTATTGCCCCTGTAATATTTTAAGTCTGCATTCATATTTTGATGGCATCTTCTTTTCTAATAGGTCTGTCTCCAATATCCATGCCTTAATTGTTGGATCTTTCTGTCTCTATATATTGGCATTTGATGATGCAGTGAACTCTGACCCTATATGGTGAGCAATCTATCACTTAAAGGGACATGAAACCCACATTTTTTTCTTTCATGATTTAGAAAGAGCATTCATTGCTTCATTCTCTTGATATTCTTTGCTGAAAAGCATATCTAGATATGCTTAGTAGCTGCTGATTGGTAGCTGCACATAGATGCCTCCTGTGATTGGTTCACCGTGTACATTGCTATTTCTTCATTAAAGTATATCTAAAGAATGAAGCAAATTAGGTAATAGAAGTAAATTGGAATGTTGTTTAAAATTATATTCTCTACCTTACAGGGACAGTCAAGTCAAAAGAAAACTTTCATTTTTCAAATAGGGCATGCAATTTTAAACAACTTTCCAATTTACTTTTATCAACAATTTTGCTTTGTTCTCTTGGTATTCTAGTTGAAAGCAAACCTAGGAAGGCTCATATGATAATTTCTAAGCCCTTGAAGGCTGCCTCTATTTTATTTACTTTTCACAGCAGGGGAGAGCTAGCTCATGTAGACCATATAGATAGCATTGTGATCACGCCCGTGGCTAGTGGCAGACACTGCACTAATTGGCTAAAATGCAAGTCAATAGATAATAACTAAAAGTCATGTGATTAGGGGCGGTCAGAAGATGCTTAGATACAAGTTAGTCACAGCAGTAAAAAGTGTATTAATATAACTGTGTTGGTTATGCAAAACTGGGGAATGGGTAATAAAGGGATTATCTATCTTTTGAAACAACAAAAATTCTGGTGTTCACTGTCCCTTTAATCATGAAAGAAAATGTTTGGGTATAGTGTCCCTTTAAATAATACAGGGAACATACTAATTTACAAGAAACTATTGCCTTGCAGTCTTCTTTGATTGTACAATCCCATGACCTGTAGCAAGGTCTCTCTCTCTCTCTCTCTCTCTCTCTCTCTCTCTCTCTCTCTCACTCTCACTCTCACTCTCACTCTCACTCTCACTCTCACTCTCACTCTCACTCTCACTCTCACTCTCACTCTCACTCTCACTCTCACTCTCACTCACTCACTCACTCACTCACTCACTCACACACTCACACACTCACTCATCCCATATAAAAGCCTCTCTTATATTGCTATGATAAAATCCATTGTTCTTTGAAGTGAGTTAATGTACTTCTCCTCTGGTCACAGCTTTCAGTGCTTCTTGCCAGAATGATCAGTTCCTTGTAAAAGCAGTACTAGGCTGGTGATTCTGACAGTGAGAAGGCTAATTCTTCAGACATACAATTATACAATATTTCAGTTGACAAAATCCCATGCAGACTTACTTACTACCATAATAAATAAGGACGATGGCAATTAATGTCCACACAATACGTAAACCTTCTTCTTGTCACTACTTCCCTTTTCCTAACTCTGTATACATATTTAGGTATCATCTATTGTAGCTGTTTCTTGATTGTTTTTTTTAATTTTTTTTTAGGGGTGATCCATTTCAGGTCAAATTGAATGTAGGAATCACATGTGGCTACCTTGTATACGGTAATACTGATCTGCTTTCAACTCTAACATTATATACTATATGACTGCGTGTATTTGTCACACACTTTCCTTGCAGTGATGTAGTCACAGATTAGAATGTTTTGTGCTAGGCCCCATGTATGCTGCTATAATGGAGTTGCTACTAGTCACCATATCATACTTGTAGAGCTATTATTTATTGACAGCTAACCATGTGTAACATTTTATAACAGTGGCCCCTAAGAGCTGGTTGCTATGACCACCCTCACACACACACACATACAGCAAACCGTTACTTCAAGTTCACAACAAATTTTACCAGTCCCACCCACACACAAATTGTCAAAACGGGCCAATTCTGATTGGCCGGTCATAATTGTGTATTGAGCTCCTCTTCTGATTGTTTAATGCCCACCCTCCCCCAACCTCAAATTTGCCAGCTGGCCTTAATTTGCATGGCAGTGACTGTTGCTCTATGCAGAGCGAGGGGAGAGGTAAAGAATGGAGAACTGGGATTATCCATTCTTACAACCCAAATATTCTTTTTTTTTCTCTTTCATGATTTAGAAAGAGCATGCGATTTTAAACAACTTTCCATTTTACTTCTATTATCTAATTTGCTTCATTCGCTTTATATCCTTTGTTGAAAAGCATATATCTAAATAGGCTCAGTAGCTGCTGATTGGTGGCTTCACATAGATGCCTTGTATGATTGTCTCACCCATGTGCGTTCTTCAACAAAGGATATCTGAGAAATGAAGTGAATGAAATAATAGAAGTAAATTGGAATGTTGTTTAAAATTGTTTTCTCTATCTGAATCATGAAAGAGACATTTTTTGGGTTTCGTGTCGCTTTTAAGTTAGCATCAGGTACTAGAAGATGAGGCCACTCACCAGTACCCCTACACCCATCATATTAACCCCTTGAGTGCTAACGACGGCTCTGAGCCGTTGCAGAGTTTCCCACTCTGGTGCTAACGACGGCTCTGAGCCGTTGCAGAGTTTCCCACTCTGGTGCTAACGACGGCTCAGAGTCGTCACTAGCACTCTTCCGCCTTGAGGGAGATCTGGGGGCTCCCACTCGCTCCTACCCTGGCAATCAGGCCTGCATAGTGACAGGCATCCCCGGGGCTTCAAGTTATGTGGGGTGACGTCATGCGCAATGACGTGATGACGTCACCGTGCAACTTTATATAAAATTCACAATGTTAAGTATAGGAGCAGGGTGCATGCTGCTTATAAGCCTGTATCTCAGGAATCTAAGCAGCTACAGACCCCCAAGACCCACCGTTGGAAAGGTAATCGCCTAACCTTTCCAATAGTGTAAGTCTTGGGGATCTGAAAAATAAAAATAAAAAAGTTTAAAAATAAATATTTAAAAAAAAAACAAAAAAAACCCCTTAAAACAGCTTAGCACCCAGGTGGAAAAGTGCTTAGCACTCAAATGGTTAATATTTGTGGTCACATGTTTGCGTCCTCAACTTTTTATTATCTAGAACCACTCCTGCCAATGAAGTCATTAATGGTTAGGCTAGAGTGTTTTTTTTTTATTTTTCAGTACAGATTTATTTTTTAATTTAAATGTGTCTGCAATGGGAAAGGGAGGGTCGCCAGTGTGGGGATTGTGTTTAGTGCTGTGAGATTTAGTGGGGGATGGGTCATATATGGGGGTGCTATTTTTAAGCATTCTTTTTGCAAATGGGGAATCATGGTTATATTAGCAACATTAGTAATTGTCAGGGTATTAGGAAGGGGGTTGCAGCTAGGGTTAATAATGTTGGATGGTTGGAACAATGTTGTTTTTGTGGTGGGGGAGGTTGGGGTTAGATGGGGAAGGGGAGAATGGGATGTTGCAGTTAGGGTTAAATTGAGGTGGGTGGTTAATTCAGTGTTTAATAATAATAATAATAATTAGTATAATTGCTGGACTTATGTATAAAATATCAAAGAAAAAATCTGGTTTAACATGCAGAAAATGGGAGGGACAGGCGTTTCACTGGCTTTTCAAGTGGGCTTTCACAGAAAAAAACATTGCCTAGACAAAAGTAAACACGATCACTAATTGATTAAAGGGATATGAAACCCAAATGTTTTCTTTCATGATTCAGATAGAGCATGCAACTTTCTAATTTACTCCTATTATCAATTTATATTTGTTCTCTTGGTATTTTTATTTGAAAAACCGGACTATAAGCTTAGGAGCGGAGTCAATTTTGGTTCAAGTGAATGTCAATTTTGATGCTAAAGTGCCCAGTTTTTAAAAAATTGATTAAAAACAGTTGCACTTTAATTCATCAAAATTTACATTTCACTCCTGTTGAGAAAAAAACTTACCTTTTACTCTTGACAGCTGCTCCAGCTTCCTCCGCCCGTCGCAAAGCCTCTTCCTGGGTCTAAAATGAGGAATCCGGCTTCCTCTAATCACGGCGTTGAATCAGGGGGGGAAGCCGTGATTGGAGGATGACCTATCCATCATTTCTGATGTCAGAAATGGCTTGCAACGACCGGAGGAAGCTGGAGCTGCTGTGAAACTTACCTTTTAAGTTTTTTTTTTTTTTTTTCTCTCAACAGGAGTGAAATGTAAATGTTGATGAATTAAAGTGCCCCTGTTTTTAATCAAATTATTAAAAACCGGGCACTTTAGCATCAAAATTAACATTCCCTTTCAGCACCTGGGTAGCGCTTGCTGATTGGTGGCTAAATGTACCAAGAGCAGGAAGAAAAATTGATAATAGGAATAAATCAGAGCACGCAATTTTAAGCAACTTTCTATCTGAATCATAAAAGAAAAAATTGGGTTTCATATCCCTTTAAGTATTGCATACATTTAATTGTTTTTTGGAGACTATTTGGGATGGGGAGGGTGGTAGCTTTATTATTATTATTATTATTATTATTATTTTTATTATACTTTAGTTATACAAGATATTCCGCAGCGCTGTCCGTGGGTACAAGTGATATAAGTAAAACAAATAAACACTTCTTGTACAAGACAAGACAAAACTGAACAAACAAATACAGTTGAGGGCCCTATTCACATTATAGAAGGGTAGGAGGGTGTGAGACAGAAAATGAGGACTGCAAGGTAAGAATGATGTTAGATAAGGACATTAATAGGTAAGTTGATTTCATTTGTTACTGAGTTGGGTGATAGACTTCCCTGAACAAAAATGTCTTTAGGGAGAGTTTAAAAAAAGGCAGCGTAGGGGAAAGTCTGACAGCGCGAGGAAGTGCGTTCTAGTGGGTTGGTCACGCACCAGAGAAGTCCTACACTCTAGCATGAGAATAGGTGATGATAGAGGATGCAAGGAGCAGGTCATTGCTGGATTTTAGGGGGCGAGCTGGAGTATATTTGTTGATTAGTGAGGATAGGTAGAGGGGAGCGGCATTGGTGAGAGCTTTGTATGTAAGGGTGAGAATTTTGATTTAAATTTTGCTGTGACTGGGGAGCCAATGAAGGGAATCGCAGAGAGGTGCAGCAGATACAGAGCGACGGGAAAGGTGGGATAGCCTGGCAGAGGCATTTACGATGGATTGAAGAGGGGAGAGGCTGGAGAGAGGAAGGCCAGTTAGTAGGTTATTGCAGTAGTCTAAGTCGTGAAATTATGAGGGAGTGGATTAGTTGGTGGTGTCCGCATTCAGAAAAACAGATGAATTTTGGAGATACTGCGTAGGTGGTTGCAGCAGGCTGAAGAGAGCGATTGGATGTGGGGGATGAAGGACCAATTAGAGTTAAGTGTAACTCCAAGGCAGTGAACTTGGTGAGATAGTGATGCCATAGACAGTGATAGAAAAGTTAGAAATGGCAGTAGAGCTAGAGGGGGGATAAGAAGGAGCTCAGTCTTTGACATGTTAATATTAGGTGGTGAGAGGCCATCTAGGAAATGTCAGATAAGCAGTCACTGACATGAGAAAGGACATGTGGAAAGAGACCACAGGGTTGGAGAGGTAGATCTGGGTGTCATCAGAATATAGGTGAATTTTGAATCCATAGCTGTTGATAAGTTTACCCAGTGAAGAAGCATAAATAGAGAACTAGGTGTGGGTAGGGGCTATGCAAGAAGCTGGGCAGATTGGGGTGTGTACCGTGGGTCTAGTTTGGTCCTCAGCAAATGGGAACCTCTCTAAGGTCATGAGGAACAGCAAGCACAGCTCCCAAACCTTGACAGTTCTGCAAAATGCAGTATGTTAGGGAGCTATGGTTTTAATAACGTCTGCCTGATGTGTTTAAATGCAGGTTTTTTTCCAATTTAAAAAATACAATCAATTTATGATATGCAATTAGCCATTTCATGCAATTTTAAAATGAACAATATTAAAACGTCCAAACACTTTGTGTGTTGCACTTCACAAGAGTAAATCCGGCTCCAAAGATTGCAGTCTGAGGCTTGTAGACGCCATCTTTGGCATTTGTTCAGCGCCGAAAAGTCTGAATGCGCATGTCTACTGAAAAGGACGGTTTATTAATTAAAAAAGACTGTAATGCATTTTAGTACATTTTTAAAATACAATCTTTTAAATGGAACAGGGGACAATGTTGAATAAAATGTCCATTATTAAATGAACATTAAACACTAAACTACATACAATTATATTATCAAAGCAAATGGTTATTTTAATGAATTGCAGCTGTATTGGTTCCAGATTGTCGGGGGACATGTATTTTATAAAACCTGAGGAAGAAAGGTTTTTGTATATGAGGAAAACAATCATTTTCTATTTCAGCCATTATATTATGTAGCCAATAAATGCTCAAGTGACTAAATTATAGGAGCATGAAAATACAAAGAGCACTGGAAAGAGTCGTAGGTATACTCCAAAGGGTAATAGAACATTTAACCATGCGACTTCATACCTATCAGAATAGAACAACACTGCCCTCAGAGGTCACAATTTGGAATTACATTCTACATAAAGTATGCATAATACTTCTCAAACACTCCACGTTGCCAATTTTTTTTTACATTTTTTATATGGTGGGTCCAACTCCAGTTATCCCTCTCCGCTAGTATTAAAGGGACACTTAACCACAATTTTTTTCTTTTGTGATTCAGATAGAGCATTCAGTTTTAAGCAACTTTCTCATTTACTCCTATCATCAATTTTTCTTCGTTCTCTTGCTATCTTTATTTGAAAAAGGCGTATTTTTTTCTGGTTCAGAACTCTGGACAGCACTTTTTTTATTGGTGGATGAATTTATCCACCAATCAGCAAGGACAACCCAGGTTGTTCACCAAAAATGGGCCGGCATCTAAACTTACATTCTTGCATTTCAAATAAAGATACCAAGAGAATGAAGAAAATTTGATAATAGGAGTAAATTAGAAAGTTGCTTAAAATTTCATGCTTTATCTGAATCACGAAAGAAAAAAATTTGGGTTCAGTGTCCCTTTAAGCATTAGTGGGAAGTACATTGCAATAGTTTACATTTAAAATAAACTGCTTTGCTTGACATGTTGTGTGGGTTTTTTTGTTTTTGTTTTGTTTTTTAGCGAAAAAATATTTTAACCTGCTTCTCTTGCCTATATATGATAGAATAGTTTTAAACAGAATCTTGCTTTAAACATATTATTAAGCCAGCAGTGATGAGTCTTCTGATTCATGTGATCTGTCAGAAACGTACAAAGAGTGATTTGAGTTCATAGAGGACCATGTTAAATTGCATTTGCAATCCAAGAGTAAGCACGTGCTATGTCAGTGAATTTTGTTTAAGAAAGTTTTTTTTTTTTTTTTTGCAATTCATGTGCATTAGCATACCCCCTTTTATTGTTTTTCACATTTATACATCATTATTATGCTCTCAAAATGTCCCTTTAAATATAAATTTTATGCTAGATGTGCCCAAAGTGTTAGTCATAGATTAGTATCTGCCAGTAGCTGACCAGTACAATGCTGTGGCAGTAGTGATAATCTGGGCTTCAGTGAAAATAAATGTAGCACTATAGCATAATCAAGTTAAAAAAAAAAATCAATACAACACACAAATATTAGACGTGCATTTTATTATTTGTAATAAAATGCCGAAAATGGCTGCGATCTGAGGCAGTTATTTGCAGAGGCAGCTTTATTAGGAAAACTAAAGTTGTTTTCTACTAATGTTAGATCTGCTGAAAAACACAAGGTATAGTTTGTGTGAGTACCTCGCAGAAACAAGTTAAAATTTTATGCGTAAATGCAATGAGGGCCAAACAACTAAAAACCTCCCCAGGACAAGGATGTGACAATGAATCGGCAGCAAAGTGGTTGAAATTCAGGGACTGATTTGTCAGACGTGTGCATTTCATTATTTGTTCGGACCCATAGACATACACATGCATACAAATGCACAGCCATCTATAAACATCTAAATGTGCACACACACAGGCACCCATAGACATCCTCATGCATACAAACGCACAGCCAACCATAAACATCTACATGCCCACACACACAGGCACCCATAGGCATGCACATGCATACAAACGCACAGTCATCCATAAACATCTACAGGGAGTGCAGAATTATTAGGCAAATGAGTATTTTGACCACATCATCCTCTTTTATGCATGTTGCCTTACTCCAAGCTGTACAGGCTCGAAAGCCTACTACCAATTAAGCATATTAGGTAATGTGCATCTCTGTAATGAGAAGGGGTGTGGTCTAATGACATCAACACCCTATATCAGGTGTGCATAATTATTAGGCAACTTCCATTCCTTTGGCAAAATGGGTCAAAAGAAGGACTTGACAGGCTCAGAAAAGTAAAAAATAGTGAGATATTTTGCAGAGGGATGCAGCACTCTTAAAATTGCAAAGCTTCTGAAGCGTGATCATCGAACAATCAAGCGTTTCATTCAAAATAGTCAACAGGGTCGCAAGAAGCGTGTGGAAAAACCAAGGTGCAAAATAACTGCCCATGAACTGAGAAAAGTCAAGCGTGCAGCTGCCAAGATGCCACTTGCCACCAGTTTGGCCATATTTCAGAGCTGCAACATCACTGGAGTGCCCAAAAGCACAAGGTGTGCAAAACTCAGAGACATGGCCAAGGTAAGAAAGGCTGAAAGACGACCACCACTGAACAAGACACACAAGCTGAAACGTCAAGACTGGGCCAAGAAATATCTCAAGACTGATTTTTCTAAGGTTTTATGGACTGATGAAATGAGAGTGAGTCTTGATGGGCCAGATGGATGGGCCCGTGGCTGGATTGGTAAAGGGCAGAGAGCTCCAGTCCGACTCAGACGCCAGCAAGGTGGAGGTGGAGTACTGGTTTGGGCTGGTATCATCAAAGATGAGCTTGTGGGGCCTTTTCGGGTTGAGGATGGAGTCAAGCTCAACTCCCAGTCCTACTGCCAGTTTCTGGAAGACACCTTCTTCAAGCAGTGGTACAGGAAGAAGTCTGCATCCTTCAAGAAAAACATGATTTTCATGCAGGACAATGCTCCATCACACACGTCCAAGTACTCCACAGCATGGCTGGCAAGAAAGGGTATAAAAGAAGAAAATCTAATGACATGGCCTCCTTGTTCACCTGATCTGAACCCCATTGAGAACCTGTGGTCCATCTTCAAATGTGAGATTTACAAGGAGGGAAAACAGTACACCTCTCTGAACAGTGTCTGGGAGGCTGTGGTTGCTGCTGCACGCAATGTTGATGGTGAACAGATCAAAACACTGACAGAATCCATGGATGGCAGGCTTTTGAGTGTCCTTGCAAAGAAAGGTGGCTATATTGGTCACTGATTTGTTTTTGTTTTGTTTTTGAATGTCAGAAATGTATATTTGTGAATGTTGAGATGTTATATTGGTTTCACTGGTAAAATAAATAATTGAAATGGGTATATATTTGTTTTTTGTTAAGTTGCCTAATAATTATGCACAGTAATAGTCACCTGCACACACAGATATCCCCCTAAAATAGCTAAAACTAAAAACAAACTAAAAACTACTTCCAAAACTATTCAGCTTTGATATTAATGAGTTTTTTGGGTTCATTGAGAACATGATTGTTGTTCAATAATAAAATTAATCCTCAAAAATACAACTTGCCCAATAATTCTGCACTCCCTGTACATGCGCACACACAGCCACCCATAGACATCCTTGTGGACAATTAAGAACAAAGTCATATACACAGGCCACCACATACACTGAAATAGTAGCTTTGGGCTGAAAAGAATCACCCCCCTTGAAAATAATCACATTTTGTTGCTTTGCAGCCTGAAATAAAGACACGTTTTTTGTTTATCCAGTTGTAATTACTCAGTGCAACTTATAACATCCAAGTGAAATAGTAGATAACACCAACATGTCAGGCAAAAATAAAGACATTCAAAAACAGAATCACTGAGTTGGAAAAAGGATAACCACCTTGTGTCGGTATTTTGTTGAACCACCTTTTGCTTTAATTACAACCTTTAGTCTGTTGGTATATGTCTCTACTAATTTTACACATCTAGATTGTGCAATATTTGTCCACTCTTCTTTGCAGAATTGCTTCAGTTCTGTTACATTTGATGGTCATAGTTTGTAGACTGCTGTCTTTAAGTCATGCCACAGATATTCAGTGGGGCTTAAGTCTGGGCTCTGACTAGGCCATGCAAGGACATTCACCTTTTTATCCTTCAACCACTGTGTGGTCATTTTTGCTTTGTGCTTTGGGTCATTGTTATGTTGGAAGGTAAACCTTCTTGACAACTTCCTGGCAGAGGGCAACAGATTTTCCTCAAGAATTTGATGGTATTTTGCCCCATCCATTATTCCTTCTATCCTGACAAGTGCTCCAGTGCCTGCTGCAGAGAAAACCCCCCATAACAGAATATTACCACCTCCATGCTTTACTTTAGGTATGGTGTTATTTAGATGGCAAGCTGTATTGGATTTACTCCAGACAATATCGTTTGGTGTTGAGGCCATAACACCTTTTTCCATGTGGCCTCACAATCTCCTAGGTGTTTTATGGCAAAGCTCAGTCGTGACTGCATGTGGCCTTTCTTGATGAGTGGCTTTTTTCTTGCAACCCTCCCATACAAGCCACATTTGTGGAGAATTTGTTATATTGTTGTCACATGCACACAATGACCGCTCTTTGTCATAAATTCCTGCAACTGCTTCAGAGTTGCTGTGGGCCTCTTGGTAGCCTCTCTGACCAGTTTCCTCCTGGCTCTTTCATCTAGTTTGGAGCGACGTCCTGATCCAGAGAGAGTCTGTGTTGTACCAAATACCTTCCACTTCTTAATAATAGATTTCACTGTGTTTCTAGGCATTGATAAAACCTTTGATTTCTTTCTAATGACACAATGAGTCCACGGATCATCTAATTACTATTGGCATTATCACTCCTGCCCAGCAGGAGGCGGCAAAGAGCACCCAGCAAAGCTGTTAAATATCACCTCCAACCCCAGTCATTCTCTTTGCCTACGTTGAGTAAGGAAGTGGTAAAGTTAGGTGTCTGAAAAGATTCTTCAATCAAGATTTTTTTTAATTTTATTTGCAGTACAAGTATGTGCTGTTTTTACTCCAGGGTGTAGCTGTAGTCCATTTCAGTCTCTTCAGTAGAGCATTGGTGGCTTTTAAGGAAAGGGAACTTGTGGGACATAATTCTCACTGCGCCTCCCTCATATTTAAATAAAAGGTCTACCCTTATCATTATTATTCCACAGGTCCATGTGAGGGAAAGGACCTCTCAAACCTAGTGAGCTGCCTTGCTGCCAGACAGATTTTATTGAGGTAAGTGCTAATTTTATTTTCTGAAGCATTATTAAGGAAAAAATTATAGCACTTTATTTCCCTGCAGGGGGATTTTTATTACATTTCTCCTAGTGTTAAAGGGATTATGTAAGGTAGTGTTTGCAGGCACTGGGGACTGGAGAATTTGGCTCAATGTTTGTGATATTTCTGTTATTTTATAATGAAGATTCACTTTAAATGTCGGACAGACGTTATTTCACACGCCCACGATGGGTGGGGCTTGTGTGGCGGTAATTTTAGCTGTTGCGCACTTATTATTCTCTCACTTCCTGTATAGGAGGAGAGATTCATTGCAGCTTGCCATTTTATGTTCATAACGGACAAATGATCGTTTGTGGTATCATTTGTAGCAGCTCCGATTTGTTTACTCACACGGAGGCCGTTTTTACATACACATATTTCCTGTATAAGCAAGGTTGGCACCTCAGCAGAACTAAAGCTGAGGTGTAGAGGCTGTTTTAGGTTTTTTTTAAACGTTATTGTATTACATGATAGATAAATCAATTTCGTTTTTGCATTGCTTCAAAAATAAAGCAGTTTCGTTTTAAAATGTAAAGAAACCGTAACGGTTTTGTCTAAATAAAATTTTATTAAAGTTTGAATAATTTTAAAGATGGATCATAACTCTGTTATAGATTACAGATGTCCTTTATGTTTGAATGCTAACATTGAACCACCAATCCTTCTGTTCCATTTTTAAGGATAGTCTTTTTGAGAGAATATTGTCTAAGACGGATGCTGTCCAAGAGTCTTCTGACAATGTTCAAAATATGCCGCATATTTCTCCTCAGGTGTCCCAAATGTTATTACCCTTTAATACAGTGCCCTGCGATTCCTCTCAAGCTCCGTCTGGGGTCTCTTGCAAGACATTGCTTCCCTCATGTCTTCTGTAGTTTCTGATGCGTTGTCTGTCTTTCCCATGCTACAGGGAAAGCGCAAGAGGAAGTCTAAAGAATCAGTGTGTAAGGTGTCTGACTCATTTGTGGCTATTCCGAATATTCCCTCTCAAAGATCTGATGAGGAGGATTCTTTGGTGGCATCTGAGGGTGAGTTCTCAGATTCTGACAGTGTAATTCCTTCTGATGCTGAAGTTGTATCCTTCTGGTTTAAGCTAGAGCACCTCCGTTTACTACTCAAGTAGGTTTTGGCTACTCTGGACGACTCTGACACTACTGTCGTTGTCAACCCTAAAAGGTCTAGTAATCTTAACAAGTATTATGATGTACCTTCCATGCTGGAATGTTTTCCCGTACCAGATCAGGCTACAGAATTTATTGTTACGAATGGGAGAAGCCGGGTATTCCTTTTTCTCCTTCTCCTATTTTTTAAGAAGATATTTCCCATTGATGACTCTATTAAGGAGTCTTGGCAAATGGTCCCCAAGGTGGAAGGGGCAATTTCCACTTTAACTAAGAGAACTATAATTCCCATAGAGGATAGCTGTTCTTTTAGGGATCCTATGGATAAGAAACTGGATTGCCATTCTGACTCGCAGAGCCTTGTGGTTAAAATTTTGGTCGACAGATGTGCCGTCTAAGCTTATGGCTATTCCTTACAAGGATAAGACCTTGTTTGGCCCAGCTTTGGCTGAGATTATTTCTGATATTATAGGAGGTAAAGGACGTTTCCTCCCTCAGGATAAGAGAAATAGGCAGAAGGGACGTCAGAGTAATTTTTGTTCTTTTCAAAACCTCAAGGGTAAACCTTCCTCTTCCTCTACAAAACAGGAACAGTCTAAGCCTTCCTGGAGACCCATCCAATCTTGGAATAAGGGAAAGCAATCCAAGAATCCAGCTAATGATCCAAAGTCAGCATGAAGGGTCTGCCTCTGTTCCGGGACAAGATCTTGTGGGGGGCAGACTTTCCTTTTTCGCTCAGGGTTCAAGATGTTTAGGATCTTTAGGCGATAGACATTGTGTCCCAGGGATACAAACTAGAATTCAAGACCTTCCCCCCCCCCCCGGGGCAGATTTCTTCTCTCAAGATTATCTGTCGACCAGATAAAGAGAGGTGTTCTTATGTTGTGTTCGGGATCTCTCCATAATGGGGGTGATAGTTCCAGTTCAGGAGCAGGGTCTGGGATTTTCTCCAATCTGTTTGTGGTCCCCAAGAAAGAGGGAACCTTCAGACCAATCTTGGATCTCAAGAGTCTAAACAAAATTCTCAGAGTACCGTTCTTCAAAATGGAAACTATTCGTTCCATTCTTCTTTTAGTTCAAGAGGGTCAATTTATGACAACAGTAGATTTAAAGGATGCGTACCTTCCACAGGGATCAGCACAAGTTTCTGATATTTACTTTTCTCCACAAACACTTCCAATTTGTGGCTCTTCCTTTCGGTCTTGCTACAGCTCCCAGAATTTTTCAAAGGTTTTTCAAATCTCTGTTGGCAGTGCGCCGGTTACAGGGTATTACAGTGGCACCTTATCTCGACGACATTCTGGTTCAGACCCAGTCTTTCATCTAGCAAACTCCCACACGGAGATGCTCTTATCCTTTCTGCGCTCTCATGGTTGGAAGGTGAGTCTGGAAAAGAGTTCCTTAATTCCATCTACAAGGGTAGTCTTCTGGGGAACCATAATAGATTCCATATTGATGAAGATATTTCTGACAGAGGTCAGAAAATTGAAAATGTTTGATGCTTGTCTGGCACTTCAATCCTCTCCTCAGCCATCAGTGGCTCAATGTATGGAAGTAATCGGTCTGATGGTAGCCGCTATGGACATCATCCCGTTTGCTAGTTTCCACCTCAGGCCTCTGCAGTTATGCATGCTCAGGCAGTGGAACTGGGATTATTTGGATCTATCTCTGTGAATTCATCTGGGTCAGATGACAAGAGTTTCCCTTCCTTGGTGGTTGTCTCAGGATCATCTCTTCCAGGGAACCTGTTTTCGCTGACCCTCCTGGGTGATTGTGACAACGGACGCCAGCCTACTAGGTTGGGGAGCAGTCTGGGGCCTTCTAAGTGCTCAGGGGACATGGACTCGGGAGGAGTCTGTTCTTCCCATAAACATTCTAGAGCTGAGAGCAATCTTCAATGCTCTTCTGGCCTGGCTTCATTTAGCTTCAGCCCCGTTTATCAGATTTCAATCGGACAACCTATCCTCAGTGGCTTACATCAATCATTAGGGAGGAACTCGGAGCTCCTTCACTGTGTCGGAGGTGTCCAAGATTATTCAGTGGGCGGAGACCCACAACTGTTGTCTATCTGCGATCCACATTCCAGGAGTGGACAATTGGGAAGCGGATTTGCTGAGCAGACAGACCTTCTTCCAGGAGAATGGGAACTTCATCCGGAAGTGTTTTCCAACTTGATTTTCAAATGGGGACAACCGGATCTAGATCTCATGGCATCTCGTCAGAATGCCAAGCTCCCGAGGTACGGGTCAAGGTCCAGGGATCCTCAGGCGGTACTGATAGATGCTCTGGCGGTTCCTTGGAATTTCAGTCTAGCATACTTATTTCCTACATTCGCTCTCCTTCCTCGGGTCATTGCTCGAATCAAATAAGAGAGGGCGTCTGTGATTCTCATTGCTCCGGCGTGGCCTCGCAGAATCTGGTATGGAGACCTGGTGGAGATGTCATCTCGTCCACCTTGGAGTCTTCCATTGAGAAAGGACCTTCTACTTCAGGGGCCCTTCCTTCATCTAAATCTAGTTTCTCTGAAGCTGACTGCTTGGAGATTGAATGCTTGATTTTATCTAAGCGTGGATTTTCAGAGTCGGTCATTGAGACCATGATTCAGGCTCGTAAGCCTGTGACTAGAAAGATTTACCACAAGATATGGCGTAAATATCTGCATTGGTGTGAATCCAGAGGCTACTCTTGGAGTAGAGTTAGGATTCCTAGATTTTTGTCTTTTCTCCAAGAAGGCTTGGAGAAGGGTTTATCGGCAAGCTCCCTAAAGGGTCAAATATCTGCCTTGTCTATTTTGTTACATAAACGTCTGGCGGATGTACCAGACGTGCAATCGTTCTGTCAGGCCTCGGTCAGAATCAGGCCTGTGTTTAAACCGGTTACTCCTCTCTGGAGTCTTAAACTAGTTCTTAAAGTTCTTCAACAGGCTCCGTTTGATCCTATGCATTCCTTAGATATTAAATTATTATCTTGAAAGGTTTTGTTTCTGGTTGCTATTTCATCTGCTCGTAGAGTTTCAGAGCTCTCGGCATTACAGTATGAGTCTCCTTACCTTATTTTTCATTCGGATAAGGTAGTTTTGCATACTAGGTTATGGTTTCTCCCTAAAGTGGTTTCAGATCAGAACATTAATCAGGAGATTGTTTTTCCTTCCTTGTGTCCTAACCCTTCTTCTCAGAAGGAACATCTGTTGCACAATCTGGACATGGTGCATGCATTGAAATTCTATTTACAGGCGACTAAGCATTTTTGTCAGTCTTCTGCTCTGTTTTGGGTTTTCTCTGGAAAACGTAAGGGGCAGAAAGCTATGGCTACTTCTCTTTCTTTGTAGCTGAAGAGTATCATTTGCTTCGAGAGAGTTACGGCTCATTCTACGAGGGCTGTTTCCTCTTCCTGGGCATTAAAAAATGTATGCTTCTGTGGAACAGATTTGCAAGGCTGCAACTTGGTCCTCTCTTCACACTTTTTCAAAGTTCTATAAATTTGATACCTTTGCCTCAGCTGAGGCTTCTTTTGGGAAAAAGGTTCTTCAAGCAGTGGTGCCTTCCGTTTAGGTTCCCTGTCTTGTCCCTCCCTTATCATCTGTGTACTCTAGCTTGGGTATTGATTCCCAATAGTAATTAAAAGATCCGTTGACTCATCGTGTCATTAGAAAGAAAACAAAATTTATGCTTACCTGATAAATGTATTTATTTCTTGACACAATGAGTCCACGGCCCGCCCTGTTCTTTTTGGACAGGTTTGTTGGTATGTTATAAACTCTGCACCGTGTTGCTTCCTTTCTCTCCTTTGCTTCGGTCGAATGACTGGGGTTGGAGGGAGGGGAGGTGATATTTAACAGCTTTGCTGGGTGCTCTTTGCCGCCTCTTGCTGGGCAGGAGTGATATTCCCAATAGTAATTAGATGATCCGTGGACTCATTGTGTCAAATAAATAAATTTATCAGGTAAGCATAAATTTTGTTATTTTCTTGTATTCATCTCATGACTTGTGCCTGTCCACAACATTATCCCTGAGATCTTTTGACGGTGCCTTGCCACCCATAGTTGATTGTTTGCTTCAGTTGCACTACCAGGGACTGTGATGCTCTAGGAAAGCTCTTTTCATGCTGAGCTAATCAATATGCCCACAGCGGATCACAGTTGAAGGTCAAATGGCTTTGTGTGTGCCATTGAGAAGGTGATTAGCTACACCTGATTGAGTTTACAAGTAATTTTATGAGGGGGTGATCCTTTTTACAACTCAGTGAATCTGTTTTTGAATTGTCTTTATTTGTGCCTGACATGTTGGTGTTATATCTTTCACTTGGATGTTATAAGTTGCACTGAGTAATTACAACTGGATAAACAAAAACTGTGTCTGTCTTTATTTCAGGCTGCAAAGCAACAAAAATTGATTATTTTCAAGGGGGGTGATTCTTTTCAATACCAACTGTATAATGTCAGCAGCTGTTGAAATAGAGTAAACTGGTGATGGGGTTAATATTTTGTTTTTCAAACTGGTATTCCCAGTTCCCTTCTTTAAAATACTTTTACTCTGGGATTTGACTTTGACACAGGTTCATCAATGCAGAAAACAGTGCACTATCAACCTGGGCTGTACAAATTTCCGTATTTCCTTTTAATACAGACACCAGTTCAACAATTTCAGGACCGAGAAAAAATTTCGTTTTTGTGGCTTTCTTTATGGCTAATATTTAGTAAATGTGCACTTTAACCCCTTGCACCATAGAGACATAGGTACTACGTCACACAGTACTTTGCCCAGTACTGTTGAAGTACTACCTATGTCCAACACTTTGGCGCATGCTGCAGTCCCCGCTGTCCGCTTAGACAGTTGAGACTGCAACTAGGGACAGAAGGCATCTGCCTTCATATGGTAAGGGAGTCATATCTCTGATCATGACAGAGAGTGACATTGTCTGTGCCATTCTCTGTAACGATCATCATTGGTGCAGAGTGGGAGGGAATGAGGGAGATTGGCCCAGTGGAGGAGGAGGCAGAGAGGAATGTGGTTTCTTAAAGGGACAACAATCTATAAAAAGAAGAAAAAACAGAAGCGCCACATGGCCCAATATTGTTTGGTCCAATTTTGTAGATTTTAAGATGAGATACAAACTCACATTTAGAAGAGCACCTCAATTAGTGCTATAGGGGCAGTCTGGGATCTATTCGGTCACCCAGAAGACCAACTTCATGCACTGGATCTGATGTCTATGTGGACAGAAAAAAGACACAAGTGCCTATATGGCCTAGTATTGTTGGTACAAGTGGACAAACTCAGATAATGATAAGAGTGGTACTCACAATGTATAAAGCACCTCTTTTGATGCTATGGGAGCATGAAGGGATCAATTTGGTCACCCAACAGACTTATGGCAAGGCATCCAGAAAAGAAGTACTGGTTCACATGATCCCAAGATGGTCAGAGTGATGAATATCCTCAGACAAAAAGGCAATAAAAATCCCAAAAAAAGGGAGCAGCAAGTGTTCAAATACTAAAACTGACTTTATTTAAAATAAATATAATAACAGGCAACGCGTTTCTCAGCCAATGGCTGTTTCATCAGGCCTGATGAAACAGCCATTGGCTGAGAAACGCGTTGCCTGTTATTATATTTATTTTAAATAAAGTCAGTTTTAGTATTTGAACACTTGCTGCTCCCTTTTTTTGGGATTTTTATTGCCTTTTTGTCTGAGGATATTCATCACTCTGACCATCTTGGGATCATGTGAACCAGTACTTCTTTTCTGGATGCCTTGCCATAAGTCTGTTGGGTGACCAAATTGATCCCTTCATGCTCCCATAGCATCAAAAGAGGTGCTTTATACATTGTGAGTACCACTCTTATCATTATCTGAGTTTGTCCACTTGTACCAACAATACTAGGCCATATAGGCACTTGTGTCTTTTTTCTGTCCACATAGACATCAGATCCAGTGCATGAAGTTGGTCTTCTGGGTGACCGAATAGATCCCAGACTGCCCCTATAGCACTAATTGAGGTGCTCTTCTAAATGTGAGTTTGTATCTCATCTTAAAATCTACAAAATTGGACCAAACAATATTGGGCCATGTGGCGCTTCTGTTTTTTCTTCTTTTTATAGATTGTTGTTCCTGGATCCTGGCCTGGATCTTCACAGATAGCTGCCATTTTTCCTCTCCAGAGACTTTCCAATACAATTCTATTGCCTCTTCATTGTCCACTAAAGGCATTGTTACACACTTATAACTTTTAACCAATTGTTATATTTCTTTACTGTATAACTTTATTATTTTCATCACTGTATATTTGTTTTTGAGATATATTCATACATTTGTGGTTTATTTTGTTATGTGTATATGGATGTATATACATGCATATATGTGTGTATATATATATATATATACAAATAGATGTTTATTATAAACTTCACCAGTGTTATTAGTTTGAGACTGATAGCCATTCACAACTGACACCACTAGTAATTATTATTTTACATTCACTTATTCACTATACCTTTTTTACTATAACTCCTGACACATTAGAAGACTGAGTTCTCACTGTTATTATCTATCACCTAGTATTTTCAATAGGGCGCCCCCTCACTTCTTTTGTTCTTAAAGGGACACTGAACCCAAATGTTTTCTTTCATGAGTCAGATAGAGCATGCACTTTTAAGAAACTTTCTAATTTACTCTAATTATCAATTTTCTTCATTCTCTTTCTATCTTTATTTGAAAAGCAAAAATGTAAGTTTAGAAGCTGGCCCAATTTTGGTTCAAAACCTGGGTTGTCCTTGCTGATTGGTGGATAAATGCTGTCATGAGTGCTTAACCAAAAATTATCTGGCTCTTTCGCTTAGATACCTTATTTTTCAAATAAAGATAGCAAGAGAACAAAGAAAAATTGACAATAGGAGTAAATTAGAAAGTTGCTTAAAATTGCACGCTCTATCTGAATCACGAAAGAAAAAATTTGGGTTTAGTACCCCTTTTAACTACAGAAAATTATTTTGAAGAGAGCGGAAGGGATGGGGCCCTATGCTACAGAGAAAGATCAGCAGAGGGGGGGGATAAATATATATGTGTGTGTGTGTATGTATATATATATATATATATATATGGAGTGCAGAATTATTAGGCAAGTTGTATTTTTGAGGATTAATTTTATTATTGAACAACAACCATGTTCTCAATGAACCCAAAAAACTCATTAATATCAAAGCTGAATAGTTTTGGAAGTAGTTTTTAGTTTGTTTTTAGTTATAGCTATTTTAGGGGGATATCTGTGTGTGCAGGTGACTATTACTGTGCATAATTATTAGGCAACTTAACAAAAAACAATTATATACCCATTTCAATTATTTATTTTTACCAGTGAAACCAATATAGCATCTCAACATTCACAAATATACATTTCTGACATTCAAAAACAAAACAAAAACAAATCAGTGACCAATATAGCCACCTTTCTTTGCAAGGACACTCAAAAGCCTGCCATCCATGGATTCTGTCAGTGTTTTGATCTGTTCACCATCAACATTGCGTGCAGCAGCAACCACAGCCTCCCAGACACTGTTCAGAGAGGTGTACTGTTTTCCCTCCTTGTAAATCTCACATTTGATGATGGACCACAGGTTCTCAATGGGGTTCAGATCAGGTGAACAAGGAGGCCATGTCATTAGATTTTCTTCTTTTATACCCTTTCTTGCCAGCCACGCTGTGGAGTACTTGGACACGTGTGATGGAGCATTGTCCTGCATGAAAATCATGTTTTTCTTGAAGGATGCAGACTTCTTCCTGTACCACTGCTTGAAGAAGGTGTCTTCCAGAAACTGGCAGTAGGACTGGGAGTTGAGCTTGACTCCATCCTCAACTCGAAAAGGCCCCCACAAGTTCATCTTTGATGATACCAGCCCAAACCAGTACTCCACCTCCACCTTGCTGGCGTCTGAGTCGGACTGGAGCTCTCTGCCCTTTACCAATCCAGCCACGGGCCCATCCATCTGGCCCATCAAGACTTACTCTCATTTCATCAGTCCATAAAACCTTAGAAAAATCAGTCTTGAGAAATTTCTTGGCCCAGTCTTGACGTTTCAGCTTGTGTGTCTTGTTCAGTGGTGGTCGTCTTTCAGCCTTTCTTACCTTGGCCATGTCTCTGAGTATTGAACACCTTGTGCTTTTGGGCACTCCAGTGATGTTGCAGCTCTGAAATATGGCCAAACTGGTGGCAAGTGGCATCTTGGCAGCTGCACGCTTGACTTTTCTCAGTTCATGGGCAGTTATTTTGCGCCTTGTTTTTTCCACACGCTTCTTGCGACCCTGTTGACTATTTTGAATGAAACGCTTGATTGTTCGATGATCACGCTTCAGAAGCTTTGCAATTTTAAGAGTGCTGCATCCCTCTGCAAGATATCTCACTATTTTTGACTTTTCTGAGCCTGTCAAGTCCTTCTTTTGACCCATTTTGCCAAAGGAAAGGAAGTTGCCTAATAATTATGCACACCTGATATAGGGTGTTGATGTCATTAGACCACACCCCTTCTCATTACAGAGATGCACATCACCTAATATGCTTAATTGGTAGTAGGCTTTCAAGCCTATACAGCTTGGAGTAAGACAACATGCATAAAGATGATGATGTGGTCAAAATACTAATTTCCTAATAATTCTGCACTCCCTGTGTGTATATATATATATATATATATATGTCACTGGCAGACTAGCTGTAACATAGATGGCGGGGAGCAGAAGGAGGGGGAGTGTTAGAGAACTGTTTGGGCGGATCAGGGATGTGGGTGGGTGAGGAGGGTTCCCTATACCAGTGTTTCTCAACCTTTTTACAGGCATTGGTTTGATTTCTATGTACCTGAACTGTAGCACATTATTGATCTTTTACATAAGCAAAAATGGAATTTGTGTATTGCTTGATTTCACCAGCTTGTATCAGATATTTTAATAAAGTAAATATATTGGAATCTGATCTTTGTTTTATGTTTTCTGGAATGTAATATTTGGCAATATTACACCAGCGAATAACAAACACATAAAACACAGATATATTAATTATTAGATGCAATTACTGAGCATCTATTTTCTGCATGATGAGGAAAGTAATATGTTTTTCACCCTAGTTTTAATAACCATTTCATGCACAGTTTATTTGTCTTGTTTTACTGTGGCATACTTCAGTATGATACACTTTACCTATTTCACAGTGGGACATTTATCTGCCACTCATCTCTGTGACACTTAGAAAGTGTATTACTGTGACTGTATTCACATCAGTAAAGCTCAACTCCAGCCCTCATGTGTCACTGACATACCAGATCTAATCCAATCTAAGATTGATTCATTTAAGGCGAATCAGTGATTGAGCAGTGGTCCCACTTAGGCAGGGAAATACTTACACTCTGCCCTGTTAGGAGTGATAAAGGGTAGAAATGAGAAACACAGCTTTCTCTGATATGTCATGTTTACAATAGCTACATCGGCGAAAAAATAATAAAAACCAATCCCTGGAGTACAACTTGCCAATGCCCCAAGTATCCCCAGGGGTACACGTACCACAGGTTGAGAAACTAGGCCCCACACTACAGAAATTAAAATAAATAAAATCCAAAAACTGCCGACTGCCTGCCAGTACCTAAGATGGTAATGACCAGTGAGCGGGGAGGGATCAGGGGGTGGGAGGTGTCAGGTGGCATGGTAATCCCTACACTAGAGCAAATATTAAACTTACAAGCTACCTTAGGAATTTCAGAAGTTTGCTCAGCTGCAATTAGCGTCCTTATAGTTACCAAAAACCAATGGCAAAGCCATATATGTCTGCTGTTTCTGAACAAAAGGGACCCAGAGGATCTTTTACAACCATTTGTCTTTGACTGCAGTAGTTGTGTGTAAATAATTTCAGCTAACTCTTTTATATGATCGTATTTAGCAGCCAAATAGTGGCGTCAAATATAACAAAATGGGCCTAGATCAATACAGGATGATCAATAACTTGAGTTGTCTAAAAAAATATTTAGGTTTCAAAGGTAAAAAACAAACAAACAGCAAATACCCTATTTCCTTTTAAATTGAGTGATAGCAAAATGCTAAAAATTCTCCTTTTTTTCGGGCACTTTTTTTCTCTGAAATTCCCTGTAGCGAAGGAGTTTTACAGGTGAGGCGAATGTTATATATATATATATATATATATATATATATATATATATATATATATATATATATATATATATATATATATATATTATATATATATATATATATATTTGTTTGTTTAAATCCCACCAATAGGTCATCTAGCTGGGTGCATTATTGTAAGAATATGCACTCTCATGATTTGTGAATAAACAGGTCAATTTTATTGACGTTTCAGGGTTACGTTTAACCCCTTCTTTAGAACCATATATATATGAAAGTTGCTTTATGAACAGAGTGCTCCTACCAAAGCAACGTTTTGATCTCCCATAAAGAGAAAATATTTGAGAAAGAAGCAATAATCTGATGTCTACAATGCTTAGACTAGAATTTTTTTTAAACCATTTAAACAGTAATTTCTACCTTACTTAAACATATTTTGATTTACCATTTCCATACTTTTTATAAAGAGAGCAGTTCAGAGCTTTTATTTTTTTATTTAACAGAGCAGTGACTGCATTTTTCATACATTGTTTTAGCAAAGGGAGATATTTAACATACAGAAATCTGTCCCCTTTCATGTTTAATTCTTTATATTACTTTATTTTAAAGCCAGTATACTTTAGAACTATCACCACATACTGAATAATATGCTGTAATTTAACAAATATTTCACCCCTTACAATTAAGCCCTTCTCTGTTCCCAAGGATGCTAGACTTGCCCTTAGCTATACTTGAATGATTTAACCCCTTCTGCTTCATCCAGTCAGTCTTAGACCTAGGCAACCCATCCCTCACTGCCAAATCTGGACATAAGAGATCAGATGTAGTTCTTCTGCCCCATGTAATGTACTCCAGTCTTGTGTACCAATCACTAAGAAGGACAAAAAAAACAAAATAAAATTAGTAAAACACCACCCACATGACTCACCTGCAAGGGATTCCACTGGACCAGACTGGCTAAATGCAATGCAAACATCACCAGGCAGCCCTGTAACATGCAGGTGATTGCATTTAAAGTGGTGTTTCTGTAAGGGGGAGGACGTCTCTAACAGAGCCCCTACCACCCCAGGTTTGTGCTTGAGGGACAAGTGATCCCTCATATGAAAGGGCACACTCCCCTCTTTTTAAATAAGAGGGTCACGGTTCATCTAGCACAAACAGAGGGGGAGATAGGGCTCTGTTAGAGATGCCCTCCTCTTCAGGTGAAACAGCTATTTTAAGTGCAGGTTATTGCATTTTAACGGCTAGATTTAGAGTTCGGCGGTAGCCGTCAAAACCAGCGTTAGAGGCTCCTAACGCTGGTTTTGGCCGCCCGCTGGTATTTGGAGTCAGTGATTAAAGGGTCTAACGCTCACTTTACAGCCGCGACTTTTCCATACCGCAGATCCCCCTACGCCATTTGCGTAGCCTATCTTTTCAATGGGATCTTTCTAACGCTGGTATTTAGAGTCGTTTCTGCAGTGAGCGTTAGAGCTCTAACGACAAGATTCCAGCCGCCTGAAAAAAGCAGGAGTTAAGAGCTTTCTGGCTAACGCCGGTTTATAAAGCTCTTAACTACTGTACCCTAAAGTACACTAACACCCATAAACTACCTATGTACCCCTAAACCGAGGTCCCCCCACATCGCCGCCACTCGATTAAAATGTTTAACCCCTAATCTGCCGACCGCCACCTACGTTATACTTATGTACCCCTAATCTGCTGCCCCTAACCCCGCCGACCCCTATATTATATTTATTAACCCCTAACTTGCCCCCCACAACGTCGCCGCAAGCTACTTAAAATAATTAACCCCTAATCTTCCGACCGCAAAGCGCCGCCACCCTACGTTATCCCTATGTACCCCTAATCTTCTGCCCCTAACATCGCCGACCCCTATGTTATATTTATTAACCCCTAATCTGCCCCCCACAACGTCGCCGACACCTACCTACACTTATTAACCCCTAATCTGCCGAGCGGACCTGAGCGCTACTATAATAAATGTATTAACCCCTAATCCGCCTCACTAACCCTATCATAAATAGTATTAACCCCTAATCTGCCCTCCCTAACATCGCCGACACCTACCTTCAATTATTAACCCCTAATCTGCCGACCGGAGCTCACCGCTATTCTAATAAATGTATTAACCCCTAAAGCTAAGTCTAACCCTAACACTAACACCCCCCTAAGTTAAATATAATTTTTATCTAACGAAATAAATTAACTCTTATTAAATAAATAATTCCTATTTAAAGCTAAATACTTACCTGTAAAATAAATCCTAATATAGCTACAATATAATTTATAATTATATTATAGCTATTTTAGGATTAATATTTATTTTACAGGCAACTTTGTAATTATTTTAACCAGGTACAATAGCTATTAAATAGTTAAGAACTATTTAATAGTTACCTAGTTAAAATAATAACAAATTTACCTGTAAAATAAATCCTAACCTAAGATATAATTAAACCTAACACTACCCTATCAATAAAATAATTAAATAAACTACCTACAATTACCTACAATTAACCTAACACTACACTATCAATAAATTAATTAAACACAATTGCTACAAATAAATAAAATTAAATAAACTAGCTAAAGTACAAAAAATAAAAAAGAACTAAGTTACAGAAAATAATAAAATATTTACAAAGATAAGAAAAATATTACAACAATTTTAAACTAATTACACCTACTCTAAGCCCCCTAATAAAATAACAAAGCCCCCCAAAATAAAAAATTCCCTACCCCTATTCTAAAATACAAATATTACAAGCTCTTTTACCTTACCAGCCCTGAACAGGGCCCTTTGCGGGGCATGCCCCAAGAATTTCAGCTCTTTTGCCTGTAAAAAAAAACATACAATACCCCCCCCCCAACATTACAACCCACCACCCACATACCCCTAATCTAACCCAAACCCCCCTTAAATAAACCTAACACTACCCCCCTGATGATCTTCCTACCTTGTCTTCACCATGCCAGGTTCACCGATCCGTCCGGCTCCAAGATCTTCATCCAACCCAAGCGGGGGCTAGACATCCACTGAAGAAGTCCAGAAGAGGGTCCAAAGTCTTCCTCCTATCCGGCAAGAAGAGGACATCCGGACCGGCAAACATCTTCTCCAAGCGGCATCTTCTATCTTCTTCCATCCGATGACGACCGGCTCCATCTTGAAGACCTCCAGCGCGGATCCATCCTCTTCTTCCGACGACTAGACGACGAATGACGGTTCCTTTAAGGGACGTCATCCAAGATGGCGTCCCTCGAATTCCGATTGGCTGATAGGATTCTATCAGCCAATCGGAATTAAGGTAGGAATTTTCTGATTGGCTGATGGAATCAGCCAATCAGAATATAGTTCAATCCGATTGGCTGATCCAATCAGCCAATCAGATTGAGCTCGCATTCTATTGGCTGTTCCGATCAGCCAATAGAATGCGAGCTCAATCTGATTGGCTGATTGGATCAGCCAATCGGATTGAACTTGATTCTGATTGGCTGATTCCATCAGCCAATCAGAAAATTCCTACCTTAATTCCGATTGGCTGATAGAATCCTATCAGCCAATCGGAATTCGAGGGACGCCATCTTGGATGACGTCCCTTAAAGGAACCGTCATTCGTCGTCTAGTCGTCGGAAGAAGAGGATGGATCCGCGCTGGAGGTCTTCAAGATGGAGCCGGTCGTCATCGGATGGAAGAAGATAGAAGATGCCGCTTGGAGAAGATGTTTGCCGGTCCGGATGTCCTCTTCTTGCCGGATAGGAGGAAGACTTTGGACCCTCTTCTGGACTTCTTCAGTGGATGTCTAGCCCCCGCTTGGGTTGGATGAAGATCTTGGAGCCAGGACGGATCGGTGAACCTGGCATGGTGAAGACAAGGTAGGAAGATCATCAGGGGGGTAGTGTTAGGTTTATTTAAGGGGGGTTTGGGTTAGATTAGGGGTATGTGGGTGGTGGGTTGTAATGTTGGGGGGGGGTATTGTATGTTTTTTTTTACAGGCAAAAGAGCTGAAATTCTTGGGGCATGCCCCGCAAAGGGCCCTGTTCAGGGCTGGTAAGGTAAAAGAGCTTGTAATATTTGTATTTTAGAATAGGGTAGGGAATTTTTTATTTTGGGGGGCTTTGTTATTTTATTAGGGGGCTTAGAGTAGGTGTAATTAGTTTAAAATTGTTGTAATATTTTTCTTATCTTTGTAAATATTTTATTATTTTCTGTAACTTAGTTCTTTTTTATTTTTTGTACTTTAGCTAGTTTATTTAATTTTATTTATTTGTAGCAATTGTGTTTAATTAATTTATTGATAGTGTAGTGTTAGGTTAATTGTAGGTAATTGTAGGTAGTTTATTTAATTATTTTATTGATAGGGTAGTGTTAGGTTTAATTATATCTTAGGTTAGGATTTATTTTACAGGTAAATTTGTTATTATTTTAACTAGGTAACTATTAAATAGTTCTTAACTATTTAATAGCTATTGTACCTGGTTAAAATAATTACAAAGTTGCCTGTAAAATAAATATTAATCCTAAAATATCTATAATATAATTATAAATTATATTGTAGCTATATTAGGATTTATTTTACAGGTAAGTATTTAGCTTTAAATAGGAATTATTTATTTAATAAGAGTTAATTTATTTCGTTAGATAAAAATTATATTTAACTTAGGGGGGTGTTAGTGTTAGGGTTAGACTTAGCTTTAGGGGTTAATACATTTATTAGAATAGCGGTGAGCTCCGGTCGGCAGATTAGGGGTTAATAATTGAAGGTAGGTGTCGGCGATGTTAGGGAGGGCAGATTAGGGGTTAATACTATTTATGATAGGGTTAGTGAGGCGGATTAGGGGTTAATAACTTTATTATAGTAGCGCTCAGGTCCGCTCGGCAGATTAGGGGTTAATAAGTGTAGGCAGGTGTCGGCGACGTTGTGGGGGGCAGATTAGGGGTTAATAAATATAACATAGGGGTCGGCGATGTTAGGGCAGCAGATTAGGGGTACATAGGGATAACGTAGGTGGCGGCGGTTTACGGAGCGGCAGATTAGGGGTTAAAAGTGTAATGCAGGGGTCAGCGATAGCGGGGGCGGCAGATTAGGAGTTAATAAGTGTAAGGTTAGGGGTGTTTAGACTCGGGGTACATGTTAGGGTGTTAGGTGCAGACGTAGGAAGTGTTTCCCCATAGGAAACAATGGGGCTGCGTTAGGAGCTGAACGCTGCTTTTTTGCAGGTGTTAGGTTTTTTTTCAGCTCAAACAGCCCCATTGTTTCCTATGGGAGAATCGTGCACGAGCACGTTTTTGATGCCGGCCGCGTCCGTAAGCAACTCTGGTATCGAGAGTTGCATTTGCGCTAAATATGCTCTACGCTCCTTTTTTGGAGCCTAACGCAGCATTTGTTTGAACTCTCGATACCAGAGTTAAATTTATGGTGCGGCCAGAAAAAAACCCGCGGAGCGTTAACAGCCCTTTTACCGCCAAACTCCAAATCTAGCCGTAAGAGTGATGACCTGCATCTTACATAGCATTTGAAAGGACAGACTCCCCTCTTGTCCTGTTACCACAAATGGGGGGCTCTGTTAAAGTCCCCCTCCCTCAGGTTAAAAAGCACTTTGTGATGCTGCAAGTAATCACCATTTTTAAGCCCATATTTATCTAATAATTCAAATTCTTGTTATGAAATCCTGATTCATATCATATTACATTTTCTCCACACACATTAGTCTGTCAGCTCACAAGCCTTTATATTTATAAAGCACCCTTTGTCTTAGTCCACTCAAGCGTGTCTTGTCAAAAGTCATACGCATTTAACTATTATAGCTGTTTTTATGCTTTTACATAAATAAATATCTAGTGTTAAAGGGTCTTACAGAACATCATTGTAATAGAAATGCATTGTAGAGCATTTCATATACATAAGAAGCATTTTTGCAGACTGCTCTATATAAAGTGCATGTAACCCTCTACCAGTTTGGTGTTAAGTCATGTGCATTTGTTGCCTACTTCTGCTTAGTTTGCCAGCACGAATGGGCAGACTGCACTACATCATTGCTGGGAAATGAACCAGTGATATTTTGTCCTTGGTCACCTTGTCCTCGTCTCGGTGAAGCTGGGATTTATGTCTATTTTTGATCTCTACTAAGTAACCTGCCTTACATTCATTCTATACTAACCTCCTGGTGGCTTTTGTTGGTACTGCAGGCTGTTTTCTTTCATAAAGGTGGTGATCCATTATGATCCATTACTCCTGGGAATTATACTCCTGGCCACTGGGAGGAGGCAAAGATCACAAAACTCCAAGAGCAATTAAAATCCCTACCACCTTACTGGAAACTAGTCTTGTCTTTGCCTTCGCAGGAGAAAGGTGAAGAAGGAAGGTGCTCCAGGTGTTTGTGAGAAGGATGCTCAGAGTATTTTAGGGCCCAGAGAGCTACTGACTGGACAGAGGGATGTCTTTGGAGTATGGGTAGTGGCACATGAACACCCTATGGGAGTTAATCGCAAGCCTGCCACAGGTGTTGCTGGGACCGGTCCCGAGCCTCCTCCTTTGGTTCAATGTTATACTCTGTATATTTAGATCTGTTGCAGTCACTGGTTTCACTATCTACTGGAAGCAGTTCCTTCTGCTTATGGTAAGTCCAGTAATATGGGCGCCAATTAGGTAAGTGTGGGGGTTGTTATTGTCACCTGCTTAGCCTGGAAACTATTAGTAGGTACTCTCTTATGTATATATCATAGCCTGGGGACCATTATGTCAGGCATTTTAGGCTTGGGCCTATAAGTACCTTATTTAATCCTATAGTAAGCCTTGAGGTGTGTCAGTTTTTATGTTAATGTATGCCAGATTGTCTGTGCGCATTGTTTGTTTTTTATCCACATGTACATTTTTTTTTGTTTGTGCTCTTTCTTGGTAAGCGCGCGCATGTTAGGTTTTATTTTGTGCCTCTACTTGGCACATGACAGCTTATGCATGCTTCAGCTTTTTCAGAAGTTTTTTCTTATATGCTCATCGAGCACCCCAGAAGGTGCTCTATTATTTGACATTTACGTATCTTTTTTTTTTTTTTGCACCCTTTTTTTTTTGTGCGCTCCGCTTAGTCTTCTGTGTGCATCTGTATGTTTGGACTGTTGTCAGGTTAGTACTCAACCAATTCTGTATGGATATTTAAAGCTCCTAAAGTTTGCTTAAGCATCTGGTGAGATTTCATTACTTCCAAGAGATACTGTATTTGCGTGTAAGGTTGCTTTGTTTACCCTGCCTGTATTACTGTGTTTAAATCATTGTCTGTAGTTTGATTTTCTCATTGCCTGCCTGTTATTTTCCTTTTTCATTATGGAGCATGCTGATTTTGTCCCCTCTTCTGTTAATACTAGTACCCCCAGAAGCTAGATCCTCTGAACACTTTCCTACTAATATAAAGTTAATCTTTTGCAAACTGGTTGATATAATCCCCCCCCCCCCACCCTTGCTCAGCTTTGCAAATCATGTACGGATCATCTTATGCATTCTAATTAGTTCTTCAGATTTTGCTCCAGTATTTAAAGATTTTGTACTCTCAGCTATTTCTAAGATCTTCGCAGACATCACCCTCCAAGTAAGCGTAAGGTGGTTTCGGATAATCCCTTTACTAGTTTATATGATTTAAGTAAGCCTAATTCTGTTAAACTCAATGTCCGAAGCCCTGGTTCTTCTGATTTATCTTCTGAGGGTGACGTGTTTTTTTTTTCAGATGATCAAGAGTCTCTGATTAAGAAACTGTATCTTCATCTTCTTTAAACTTAAAGACCTTCGTTCTCTTTTAAGCAACGTGTTATGTACTTTAAGGATTCAGGATTCTACGGCTCCTGAGGATGTCTGTTAAACAGTTGAATTTACATTTCAAACCCTCAATTAAGTCTCCTGAAGTATTTCCATTTCCTGATGCTAACTCTTAGATTTCTTAAGAATAGTCTAAGCCTGGCATCCCTTTTAATTGTGCTCAAAGATTTAAAAGGATGTTTCCTTTTCCTGCTTCTAATTTGAAGCTTTGGGAAACTATGCCTAAGGTAGGTGTAGCTATTTCTACTTTGGCTAAAAGTACTACTATCCCTCTTGAGAATACTACCTCTTTTAGAGACTCCATGGATAGGAAATCAGAATCTTTTCATAGGCTGTTTTGCAAACAGGTTTTATTTTTAGGCCGCCAATTAGTATTATTTGCGTTGCTGCAGCCTATACCCTTTGGTGTGAGGGTTATCTGAACAACTCTCTGAGGAATCTGATGGCGAAGAGTTTTGTAATCAAAAGACAGCTAATGCTTTCATTTGTGATGCTGTTGATATTAGGAACAATGCTATAAATATGGCTCTAGAAGTTTTGACTAGGTGGGCCTTGTGGTTGAAATGTTGGACAGCTGACATGGTTTTTAAATCCAGACTTCTCTCTCTTGCTTTTCATTTTAAAGGGAAGATGTTATTTGGGTCTGGTCTGGATGACATTGTTTCTACGGTGATTGGGGGGAAAGGAGCCGTTCTTCTTCAGGATAAGAAGTCTAAGGGTAAATCTAGGGCTTTTGTCAATCTAAGAACCAGAAGTCCTTTGTCTCATAACAGAAGCAGTCTCATACCAGAAGCAGGGTTTTTCCTGGAAGGCAAACCCTAATTGGAATAGATCTAAGCAGTCCAAAAGTTTCCACTACATAGGTCTGCATGTGGGCCCCCAATCCAGATCTTCTGGTAAGGGAGCAGATCACGACTTTTTCAGAGGCTTGGTTTTATTCTGTTAATGTTCAGAACCCATTGATCTTTATTTCACAAGCATACAAAATATTTTTCAGATCAAGGCACCCCAGGGAAATGTTTATTCTGTCTCTTGTTCCAAAGAATCATGTAAGGGCAGGAGCTTTTTTTCAGTTAATTTCAGATGTGGAATCTATGGGAATAATAGTTCCAGTTCTTGATTTGGAACAGGGTCAGGGATATTATTCCAACCTCTTTATTGTTCTCAAGAAAGAAAGAATTAACAGACCTGTTCTGGACTTGAAAACTTTAAACAAGTTTTTTAGGGTTTCTTCTTTCAAGATGGAGACCATTTAGACGATTCTTCCTATTGTCCAAAGAGGACAGTTAATGTCCTCTATAGATCTGAAGAATGCTTATCTTCATATCCCTATTCACAGGGATAATTCTCAATTTCTAAGGTTTTAATTTATGGACAAGCATTTTCAGTTTGTTGCTCTACTGTCTGGTCTGGCTACCGCTCCTAAAATTTTTACAAAGGTTCTGGGGTCTCTCTCTCAGTAATAAGAATTTAGGGTGTTTTAGTGGTTCCTTACCTGGACGATATCTTGGTACAGGCTCCATCTTTACACTTAGTAATATCTCTTACCACAGACTTTTGTTGTTTTTTCAAGAGCATGGAAAATTTTCCAAAAATGCTCTCCAGGATTACTTTTCTGAGTATGATGATTGATTCAGTCTGCATAAGTATTTTCTTAACAGAACAGAGAAGACTGAAGTTACACTCAGCTTGTGTACATCTTTGGCCAGTTCCTTCTCCTTTTGTGACTCATTTGTATGGAAGTTTTAGGTCTGACGATTGCTGCCTCAGATACTATTCCTTTTGCTCAATTTCACATGAGATCTTTTCAGCTTTGTATACTTAGTCAGTGGTGCAGAGATTACTCAGTTGGCTCAAAAGATTCTTTATGATGCTGATATAAGACAATCCCTTTCTTGGTGGATCAATTATTGGGTTATTGTTCTGTGGGCATTTTCTGTCCATTCAAATTGGACTGTGATATTGGCAGATGCAACTTTCTCACAATGGGGTGCATTCTGGGGGTCTCAGAGCACAAGGAGTTTGGTTACTTCAGCAGTCGAAGTTGCTTATAAATGTTCTGGAACTCCATGCAATTTTCAAGAGAGACTTATCTGCGTTTCCAGTCAGACAAGGTCACATCAGTGGCTCACATCAATCATCAGGGGGAAACTCACAGTTCCCTGGTGATGAGGGAGATTTCCAGAATTCTCACTTGGGCAGAGAGTAATTCCTGTATAATTCTGCAGTTCATATTCCAGGGGTGAGCATTTGGGAAGCAGACTTTATCAGTTGTCAATCCCTTCACCCAGGGAAATGGTCTCTTCCTCTGGAAGTCCTCAGATTGTAGACCTATGGGGCCCGTGTTTCTGGTGAGTCTTCAGAAAGACCGCTAAAGACCGCTGCTCCATAACCCTGTCTGCCTGCTCTGATGAGGCGGACAGGAATCGCCACAATTCAACCCGATAGAGTACGATCGGGTTGATTGACACCTCCCTGCTGGCGGCCGATTGGCCGCGAATCTGCAGGGGGCGGCGTTGCACCAGCAGCTCTTGTGAGCTGCTAGTGCAATGCTGAATACGGAGAGCGTTATGCTCTCCACATTCAGCGATGTCTGTCGGACCTGATCCGCACTGTCAGATCAGTTCCGACAGACACTTGATAATTCGGCCTCATGGGGTCTTCCGGAAGTGGAGCTGATGGCTTCTTGCTAGAGTTTGTGGATGCTCTATAGTAGCTCATTGGTTGTTTCTTCTGGCTTGCATTTTTCCACCGTTTGTAATCTTACCAAGGGTAATAGCCATGATAAAGCAGGAGGTATCATCAGTAATCCTGTTTGCTCCAGCTTGGCCTCGCAGGACTTGGTTTGCGGATCTGGTACAGATGTTCAGTTGTCCTCCATGGCCTCTTCCTCTGTATCATGACCTTCTGTCTCAAGGTCCATTCTTTCATCAGGATCTAAAAACGCTTAGTTTTAAGACAGAGATGTTTTTCTGATTCTGTCATTGAAACTTTAGTTCAGGCCTGTAAACCTGTGACAAGGAAGATTTATCACAAGGTCTGGAAGGCTTTTTATTTCCTGGTGTTTAGAACATGGATTCAGTTTGCATTCTTTTTGAATTTCTAGAATTCTTCAGAAGAGTTTCTGAATTTTCTGCTCCTTGTTTTGATCCACCTTATCTTAATCGAAAGACTTCCAAGGGGAGGCTTCTTCTCCATACGTTCGAGGTGGTCAGAGCTTTGAAGTACTGTTTACAGGCTACTAAGGATTTTAGACAATCTTCTAGCTTGTTTGTTCATTTTTCTGATACAAGAAAGGGTCAGAAGGCTACTGTTGTTTATCCTCTTGGTTGAAGCTTTTGATTCATAAAGCTAATTGGAGGCAGGTCAATCTCCTGCTAAATGGATAACTGTTCGTTCTACCAGTAATAAGAGGGAAAGGCAAGGATTACACAGATCCAAAGCAAATAACGGTAACTGTATCTTAACGTGTAAGAGGAGAAGACACCATCATCCTCAGGGCCGTTGAAGAAACACCCCAGAGAGTGACGTTGCTACCTCTAGCGAGTCGGCGGGTGTTCTGATACATGGTAACATAGTATCTCCCACAGAGCATGGAAAGGAAACAAGGTAACCGGTCCTGTACTGGGAACACACACTATGCACAAGGCAGCCTTGGTTAAAACGTAACCGATTTATTCAATATCCATTAAAACAGTAGAGACAAACTCACAGTGAAGCAAAAGGTGCAATAGTCACGTCAGCTGACACGTTTCACGCCCTCCTGGCGCTTTCTCAAAGATGATTTGGGAACCAGGTGTGCTCCGACTTTTCAAGTCTTACAGACCCGCCCCCAAAACATGACATGCACAAATTGTATAGGTGCAGCTAACAAAATAAACATCATTGAACCTGGGTATATAAATCCACAACCCAATATTTGTGCATCCTACACAAAGAGTATACAATATAGATTACTATAAAAAAGAATAAAAACAAAAATGTTACATGTTATACAATATAAACCTACAAATACAGCAAATTGGCTACGGTGTGTATATTTTACTATTTTGATGTTTCTAGTATCAGATTCACATATTTATCTAAATGTTAGAGAAATATAGCTGTATAGAGACATAACAGTAAGATTTTTTAAATTTATTTTTATACATAAATCTTACATCTAAGGCTTATCATGTTTCTAATACAGCTGTAGATTCATGAAAAGTCACTGCAAGATCCGGAATATTAAACTAAAGCACAAAAATACAACCAAAAGACTATATGAAGCCTTAAAATAAGAATATATCATACAGTATATCCTAGGACTAATGCTCCAACAAATATTGGTACAGATAATGAAAAAAAGATGTCATTATCACGATCTTCCAGAAATATTTAAAGACTCATTTCAAAGAGTTAGGTATATTACAGGCTACAGAACTATATATTAGTTTGCCTATAAAAGTTCAGGTAAGTTGACCTTAGATTTATAAGACATATCCAAAATCATCTAGATATCAAAAAACTTTTTTTGAGAGAAAAATTACAGATTATTCCCAAAGGGTTACCAGTACTTCCATCTACTTCACATACCCTGCTATAGGTCCAAATCCCACCTTAGGATAATACCTGCAGGTTCTTTAGTACCTAATTTAAAAATCCATTGGACCTCTTTATGTAATAATTGCCGGTATCTATCTCCTCCTTTTATGTTTGCAGGAACATAATCTATAACTTGGAACAACAGTGCTTTCTTTGTTTCCTTATGTTGGTTAAAATGTTTACCAACAGGTGTTTTTGGTGGATCTTTTTCTAAAGAAGTAAGGTGCTCATGTATCCTCTCTTTAAGGTTCCTACTAGTGGATCCTGTATACTGTTTTCCGCATACTCCACAGGTAATTAAATAGATGACATACTTAGAACAACAGTCCAATCTATACTTTATATTAAATGTAGAATTGTTAGCTTTCGATCTAAATTCATTGCCTGTGTTACAGTGTGAGCATATATTACAGTGCCTTCCACATCGAAAAAATCCCTTTATCGCTAACCATGTTTCTCTTGTCTGTTTTTTTAAATTGTATATAAAATTAATCACTCGACTGCCTATAAGTGGAGCTTTTTTGGAGATATATTTGATCCCCTTTGCAAGAATTTCTTTACATTGTAAATCTAAGGTCAAAATATCCAAAACATTTTGTATAATCTCTTTTATTGCCACAAATTGATTACTAAATTGAGTTATGCATTTTGTATCTTCCGACCGATTTGTTGATTTTTTTTCCTGTCTCTTTGTTTTAAAAATTGTTCTCTATTTGTACTTCGTATTTGTGCTCTCATTTGTAATAGGGCTTCCCTATCATACCCCCTTTTCACAAATCTATCCACCAGGTCTAGAGAGTGTTGATCATATTTATCCACATCTGTGCAGATTCTTCTTATTCTGATTAGTTGGCTTTTGGGGATGCCTTTTTTTAGATGTTTAGAATGACATGAATCTGCCCTTAAAATGGCGTTACCACCCATTTCCTTTCTGTATATCTTTGTCATTCTCACCAATAAGAAGTACATCTAGATATTGAATACTGTAACTTGTTATCTGGTATGTGAATCTTAAATTCACATTGTTTGTTTGAATTAAGATACTTCACAAATTCTGATGCTTGGTCCTCAGTACCAGACCATATTAGAATAAGGTTGTCTATATATCTTGCATAAGTTTGGATATACTGGCATAAGTTTGGATATACTGTCCATAGATATTTTGGTCTCCATAAATATGTATCGACTCAACCCACCCTAGAAAAAATTGGCATATGAGGGGGCAAATTTCGCCCCCATTGCTGTGCCACATATTTATAGGTAGTATTTTCAGTCAAACATAAAGAAGTTATGAGTTAATAGAAACTTTAACACTTCAAGAATAAATTCTATCAATTCGCCAGAAAAGTCACTTTTTTAGGAGAAGATGGCATTCAATTGCTTTAATACCTAGATCATGTGGGATACAAGAATAGTGACGATACATCTATAGTCAGCCATTTTGAGAGACTATTCCACGTTTGATCTTTCATTTTCTCTTTCCATAGCTTTACAACTAACATCAGACTCCAGATTTGCAAAACAGTTTTACAAGCCTCACAACTAACATCAGACTCCAGATTTGCAAAACAGTTTACAAGGTAATTCATCTGAATGGTCTCTCTAATCAAGACACTCATTGTAATATTCCAATCTTTTTCTCCAAGCTTTTCTCCCCCTCTGCTGTGTTTGAAACCACTCCTGCCCCCTATACTTTCTCACCAATCTTTTCTCCCCCTCTGCTGTGTTTCAAACTACTCCTCCCCCCTATACTTTCTCACCAGGCACAGTCTCACAACTAAAACCAGACTCCAGATTTGCAAAACAGTTTACAAACCTCACAACTAACATCAGACTCCAGATTTACAAGCACTAGCCCTCCAATCCTCCCACCACCCACCCTAGTGTTTACTTTAATATATACACACCTTCTATCCTTAACATAACTAGGGATAGTCTCCACAAATGGCTGAAGAATGTTATCTAGCCACTCTCCTAGGTGTTCTCCTAGGGAACCAATCCCCGATACTATAGGCCGTCCTGGGGGGGACACTGGGGTCTTATGGATTTTTAGTACCAAGTGAAAATTGGGCATTACTGGTTAGTCATTGTATAGGTACTCACACAATTTTATGGAGCCTCCCTTATCAGCTGGGGTAATGGTGATATTAGGATTGCTTTTTAGTGCTAATTTCTGTTTATAAGTAAGGTTACATTTATACTTTGTTTTATCATTTTTGCTGTTATGAATCTTGTGATGTATATCTACTAGATCTCTATGTTTTCTCTTGAAACATGTCTATATAGTTATTGTGTGACTGTATTGGATAAAAAGTTCTTTTATTTTTAAGATGTTTCTTTATGGCTGCTTGTATCCAAAATAGCCCTATCTGACACATACGTTGTTCTAAAACCTGTTCAGTTTGGGCATCTGCTAAATTAATATACACATCATTACTAGCCAAAATTGTTTGAGATTGATTAGACAGTAAAGTTTCATTAGTTTTTGTCATATTGGATAGTTGCACTTGTGAGCTCTCCATAGTTTGTATTCGCTTAAAGTCTTTTTTTAATCACCAACTTTCTCACAAACCTGTTTACATTTGTGATAGTGCGAAATAAATCAAAGTTAGTAGATGGGGCAAATCCCAAGCCTTTTTCCAAGACTTCAATTTCATATTTCTGTAGTGGTTATGTAGATAAATTCACTACTGTACGTATCTCGCTGTGGGCGCTTTCTTCCTGTTTCTTGTTTGTGGCTTTTTTTACTTTTTTGGCAGTTGGTTTTCCTGTGTCTCAGTATTACCAATAGGACTAGACAATTCATTCCCATTTTGCCTGTTTGAAATTTTTAGTTGTAAGGTATATTCTTGACTCTCAGTATTTAAAGGGATGGAATTATCAGTTGAACTTGAGATAGGTGTAGACGCTAGGTTACTCCGAACTGAGAAATTGGAACCAGAGAAGTTGACTTTTTTCTCTTTCTGTTGTTTGCCTTTGTTCTTATGTTTCCCCTTGTTATTTTTCCCAGTTTTTGCACCGTGGTCTTTCTGTGTGTATGTTGAAGTGTTCCAATTATAGACCACATTCAGGGAATAATCTTGCTCATCCCTGAGCATTTTGTTGTTACTTGTGGTTGGGTCTTGTTCTAAATCATCCAAGTGTTTACCAAGCTCTGCATCCAACTTGTTATATTTTTCATGGGTTTGTAGGGGTATTATTTTTTTCTTGATGCTTTGGGGGCGGTTCTGTAAGACTTGAAAAGTCAGAGCACACCTAGTTCCCAAATCATTTTTGAGAAAGCGCCAGGAGGCCGTGAAATGCGTCAGGTGATGTGTCTATTGCACCTTTTGCTTCACTGTGAGTTTGTCTCTACTGTTTTCAGGGATATTGAATAAACCGTTTACGTTTTAACCAAGGCTTGTGCATAGTGTGTGTTCCCAGCGAAGGACCTGTTACCTTGTTTCCTTTCCGTGTTCTGTGCGGTATAATCTTTGTTACAATATATATATAATAATATAACAATATGTATATATACTGAGTGTGTGTGTGTGTGTGTATATATATATATATATATGTATGTATGTATGTGTGTATATATATATATATATATATATATATATATATATATATATATATATATATATATATATATATATATATATATATATATATATATATATATATATATATATATATATATATATATATATATATAAAAATCACTAGGCATTGGGGGATATGTTAAAAACAGGGTTAAATATATTAATCTGAGGTAGAAAATTCTTAGTGCATATGTGTAGATAGAAAGATTGTGAATCACTATATCTCAACATCGATCTTAATCTAATAAGTATAAAGTTATTATCTGGATATTGGTGTATGGATCAATAAATATCACTATGCGGTATGGAAGGTTAAATCTATATAAATATAATTTATTATAAAAACAATTCTGCTATGTGGTTTTTCAATAAAAAGTTTCTCATGAGAAATAGGGACGTCTCCCTATATAATAAGTAGTAAGTAGATATCTTTGATTAGTTTATAGGTACCTTATAATAGTATGAAAAATAATTTGTCCGTATTATTATATGTGCAAATGCAATTGTCGGTTGTAGCAGAGTTAGTTTTAAGGTGCTCAATTTGTGGTTTATGTGCAAGATTCAGCCTCTTTGTGGTCTGGTGATAGCCGGTACGTGATTGGCTGTCCAGTGTAACTGTATGTGATAAGTCACTCTGAGTATACCGGTTACTTTATTTCCAGTGTGGCAAAGTGTATTTTTATTGCCGTTGCAATTATTCCTCCTCTGTAGTTATGATAGGTGTATATACGTGTTATACACGTTTTTAAGGTCTCAAAAAAGTTACCTGTCTCCACTCCTAGGAGTACACAGGTGTTTGATCCAAGTTGCTCTTCTGTCTCACTTTCTTACAGGTAGAAGTGCTTTACGGCCAGTGAGTTCAGGTATTTGTTTCCAAATGGAAATGCTTATCAGCAAATTAGTCCAGGTGCAGAGGTGCAGAAGTGTGCAAAGATATGCAGATAGGTGCAAGTTGTTCAGAGGTGAGTTGCCTGTTTTCGGGAGTATTTTCTAGGCGTTTCACTCGCAATGGGCTTTATTAAGATACTCCAAGTGTTGTTTCCTGTTCCTTTATAGGTTTTAGTTGTCTCCCGTTGGCCCTAACATTCATGGATCTTGATTGGGCTGGATTTCTTTTCAACACCCCTTTCTATTTAAGGTGGAATGTTAAACGGTGGATCTAACAATTTACATATTAAGTAGATACGTGTTATATTTTAAAACAATTTTAAAAGTAATATATTAAGGAAATAGCAGTATTCTATGTTTCAAATGTGATACAATTAACATACAAAAGTACTCATTATATTAACATTAAAATATGTATATAAAATAAATGTATATTAAAAATATATAAAAATCTTTTAAGAAACCGCAAAATTATAAAATGTTTGGTATTTCATGCTGTACCTGTGTGTTTGTGTATGTGTATATGTGTATATGTGTATGTGTATATATATATATATATATATATATATATATATATATATATATATATATATATATATATAAATGTGTGTCTGAATATATATTTGCATGAAAAGAGCGAAGCGCTCTACCAGGAACGAACAACAGCTAGTTCTATGGCTATTTACCACCCAGAAGCAGCCTCTTTTAGACCAGTGCTCTTTTCACAGAGGAAAACTTTCCTGTAGTATATCAGTCTGATCCCGCCAAGTAAGGTCAGTCCAGCCCTGAAATACCAGGCAATTCTCCCCTGAACAAGGAACATGACAACCCCAGACGATCGTTTCGGCCTCCTATGGGCCTCGTCAATGAGGTGCAGCCACATTCCTCTAAGCACACTGGGCAAGGAGTCCACGTCTGGTTTCCCCCATCACCCATAGGGAGACCTCCCTAGGGTCATATTAATTTGCATGCGAAGAGAGAAGTGCTCTACCAGGAACGAACAACAGCTCATCAACTAGTTCTATGGCGATTTACCACCCAGGAGCAGCCTCTTTTAGACCAGTGTGCTTTTCACTTTCCTGTAGTATATCAGTCTGATCCCGCCAAGTAAGGTCAGTCCAGCCCGAAATACCAGGCAATTCTCCCCTGAACAAGGAACATGACAACCCCAGATAATCATCTCGGCCTTCTATGGACCTCGTCAGTGAGGTGCAGCCACATTCCTCTAAGCACACTGCGCAAGGAGTCCACGTCTGGTTTCCCCCATCACCCATAGGGAGACCTCCCTAGGGTCATATTAATTTAATTTGCATACGAAGAGAGAAGCGCTATCTGCAAATATATATATATATATATATATATATATATATATATATATATATATATATATATATATACACATATTAGATAAGAAATGACAAGTCTAATTCTAAATTGAGTCCATTGGGTTGTAATGTATCTAAAGTGTATATAAATTCTACCTTCTTTTTGTAATAGTTGATGTTCACAATTCCCTCCTCTCCAATTTTTTCTGATTTTTATAGATGCCCCAAAACTTAAAATCTGTCAGTTTGTTTGCATGTACCTCTTTAACCCCTTAAGGACCAACGACGTACAGGGTACGTTGTACAAAAAACCCTACACTATGTAACTAAGGAGGGAGAGAGGATGGGGGGGAAATTGGATCTAAGCGATCTGGGAGGGGGGTAGGTGGTAGGTCATTGAGGGGGGGCAGCTACACTACAGAAAAGTTTAGTTTTTTCATTAGAATGCATAAAAACACCCTAATTATATGCAAAATGTATTCTGGCAGACAGATATATATTTCCCCTGTCTGTTATCCTTTACTGACACTGTCTGCCTCTCTCCTAAACCCCGCTCATGATTATTACGACACCCCCTCCTCCCCCTGCATTCAGACCTCTGTAGTAACACTTTCTGACTTTTTAGCCATCCTATGTTTTAAGATATAATCTGTAAATTCCATCAAATTGGTCAGTATTGCCTTAGACTTGAAAAAGGAAGACATTCTTCCAAAAGCTTGTCATCTTATACATTTATAGTTAGTCCAATAAAAAAGTATCATTGCTCAAAATCATCCAATGTTTTTGGTATAGTATAAGTCTGGTCCCACCCAGATTACTTGTGGACTTCAAATCTTGCGTGTTAGTTCCCAGGAGTAATGGATCGTGGACTCTCATCACTGTTATGAAAGAAATGATAATTTATGCTTACCAGATAAATTTGTTTTTTTCTTGGTTGTGAAAGTCTATGAGCCCCCGCACAATTTTTTTCTATTGTGATTGTTTTTTTGTTTTTCTTCTGGCAGCAGTTTGAGTGTGCACCTCCTTTTTGTTGCTCTAGTTTTCTTTTCCTATCATCTTCTTTTCTAGCCTGGCTTTATGTGAGACAAGTTTACAGTAAGGTGGAAGGGGTTTTAAGGGCTCTTGGAGTTTTGGGATCTTTCCCTCCTCCTAGTGTCCTAGTTGTCTAAAGTATAAATCCCATGAGTAATAGATTGTGGACTCTTACTACCATGAAATTAATTTATCAGGTAGGAATATATTATATTTGTAATGCCCTTGTCAGCTATGTGGTATAAAAACTGCCTAACTACCAACTCACTCTAACAATTATGAGAGACAAAGGGATAGAGGGCCTTGTCAACAGTTGCACTGTTGTAAGTCTGTTCTCTTGAAGGTGATCTACAAATTAATTAGGCTTGTAGGCTTACATGCTAAGGGGGTTCATGGGGATGACAAAAGGAGGAGAGGAACTAAGATAAGAAAATGTTAGTGTATATTGTCTGCATCCCTGAACAGTAGAGCTTTAAAGAGCGATTGAAAGTTTGAAAACTAGGGGAGAGTCTTGAGGAGCGAGGCAGAGAGTTCCACAAGATAGGGGCCAATCTGGAACAATCTTGTAGACTGGAATGTGAGGAGGTAACAAGAGAGGAGGAGAGAAGGAGGTCATGAGTAGAAGGAAGTGGAGGGAGAGTATCTGGAGATGAAGATGGAGATATAGGGGGGACAGTGTTATTGAGAGCTTTGAATGTCAGAGTCAGGAAGCCAGTGAAGGGATTGGCAGAGAGGTGCAGCAAGTGAGGTGCGACGTGTAAGGAAAATCAGCCTGGCAGAGGCATTTATTATGGATTGTAAGGGAGCTAGGGAGGCCAGGTAGGATGGAGTTGCAATAGTAAAGGTGGGAAATAATGAGAGAGTGGATTAAAATCTTAGTTGTGTCTTGTGTGAGGAATTTGGTGAATTTTGGAGATATTTTTTAAGGTGGAGGCTTTGGTTTATCCATTTCAGGATTTACAGTTTTGAGTACATGGGTTATGTACATACCACTACATCTTGGAGGAGAAAATGTGTTTTCTTTCCTTTATGGTATTCTGTATGCATGGACCTCCTACAATGAATATAAACTAACCCAGTGTAGCAATTCCAGAAAACGGTGGGCATAGCCTATCTAACTAACCAGGAACATGAATGCCACCAGGCCCTTTGAGGGGTGTATCCCTGGATTTGTCTGCTATATTAAACTCTTTAACTGTTTCAAAATTATTATTATTTTTTAAATGCTTGTAAGCAGATTGTTGCAGGGGGATAAAAGTACAAAAAGAAAATGCCCTCATATGTTACAGAATTTTATTATTGCACTATTGTGTGCATATAATTATGTGTATAACCACTGCAAAAGGGTTAAACACATAGTTAAATGCAGCTCCAAGCTAGCAATGCAATGGTGTGCCAATGACAAAAGACATGTGTGTGTGTAGCCAACAGTCACCAGCTAGCTTCTAGTACTGCATTGCTACTGCTGGAGATGTGTACATGGGCTTTTCAACCAAGGATACCAAAAGAACAAAGTACATTCCTATCCCTTTAACTGTACCATGTATGTATACACACATTTAAAGCAACATTTATTCTTGACTAAGACGGCACAGTGAGTGTGCTCTTGTTCCACTGTCTGGGACAGTATGGCTTTGATATTAGGGGGTGACTGATGGTGGTGTGTGGGCAAGCACCAGAAAAGGTACTAACCAACTGAGAAAACTATTATAATACACATACTATTGAATGCGTAAAAAGCATTATTTAATGTTTCTTTATTTAAAAGGCGGGAAATTGAATGATAAATATTAAAAACCTTTTTAAAGTTAAAATTTAGGTTCTCTCTCAAACTTAGAAAGCTCAGATTTTCACATTTCCCTGCACTCTCCACAACTCCAGAATAATATGGATTCAGGAACATATCAGACTGAGTTGCTTAAAAACACTGTGCCATATTGATACTGCATTCACAGTGCGCTTAAAATGTTTCTGCCAACATAGAATATTGTCACTATTACTTCTTCATAACTCCCAATATTTGACAAAATTGTGCCTGGCTTTGGAACCAGATCTGCAGGGGTGCCAGACAGAGCAAAATCTGTCTATGGGATCCAGGCATGGATATATGGGTGAAACTTGGACAATCCTAGAATGTTCCCTAGTTCCTCGTAGAAGAAATAGGGATAGTGAAACAAACTGTGGGACAATTGGGAGGTTTGCTTCCCGAATGCATTGTCTCTTTTTATTATGGATATTATTTCATAATATTCCTGTTTTTCATGTATATGTCTAATTTTTTTTCGTACTATGTTAATTGTTCTAGCACTTTTTCTAAACCGTCTTAATGTGTAACTTCCACTTTTTAATAATGAGCAAGAAAGAGAATTAATTTGAATTTAATACTTAAATAAATTTTCTTTACTTTTTTTTTAATATATATCCATAAAAGCATTAAGCAAAATGATCCCTTGTTTAGTATCTATAGATTAATTACTACAGTCTCTCATAAACAAAAATAATTAGGTGTGAGAAACAAGTGGAATGTATTGTGACATTGTCTGCAGGCAGAAATAAGCTTATTCTAATAATATTTCTATAAATAAAAAATTAATTCAAAATGTAACCAAATACATTTATTGATTATATTTGCTTCATATGCCATATAATTTGCTTTTGGTTATTATATTCATACAACACAAGAGGGCGCTCTTGGATAGAATCTGTGGGCACATACTTGATGACTACTCATTGTACTTGGTATCTGGAAATCTATGTCAGTTATTTTAACAGGGTGTTTCTCTGATAAACTTTATACTACAATGTATAACTGAAAAAATAGTCAGAAAGAAAAGTGTTGGGCCATCCACACACTTTTTAGGAGCTTGACAAAGACATATATATATATATATATATATATATATATATATATATATATATATATATATATATATATATATATATATATATATATATATATATATATATATATATATATATATATATATATATAATTTGTAGAATACACAAACGAACAAGATCAAGGACTCACATGGAGAAAAAAAATGCTTCTAAAGAACAGACTCAAATAATGTCTTACGCATTTCAGCCTTTTTCATGCCTTAATCATATTCTAAAAATAGAATAAACAGACAAATTAGCAAATAGAAGTACAGTTGTAGTTGTGACTAAATGGTTCCTATGATTTGGCAAGGATACCCCTAAGGTTTTATATCTATATGATAAACACATCAGACCTCTAATGAGTCTGTACACAATCCAGTAATCCTTCACTTCACAACTGTAGTAATAAAGGGCTGTCCATAGAGAAAATTAAGTCTAGGCTGGGAAGCAGACATTACAGGCAGAAACTGGTAAATTAGCAGGGCAAGTAAACGCAAGCATGACATGAGGCTGAAAAACATAGAGCAAAGAGCCTAAAATAAGCTACATAAATAAGGAAAACTGCAAAGGAAAATAAATACACAAGGAAAGGGGAGAGGGTAAGAAATAGGCAGAGAGAACGAATGACTGAGAGACATACAGATAGAGGAATAGACAGAGAAGGAGAAAACCGCAAGACGTGCACATAAATGGTGCAGTATAGAAAGGGGCGCAGAAATGGTGCAGTCTAGAAAGGGGCAGAGAAATGGTATGGTATAGTAAGGGGCAGAGAAATGGGGCAGTCCAGAAAGCGGCAGAGAAATGGTGTGGTCTTGAAAGGGCAGAGAAATGGTGCGGTCTAGAAAGGGGCACAGAAATGGTTAGGTATAGTAAGGAGCAGAGAAATGGTGCGGTCTAGAACGGGGCAGAGAAATGGTGCGGCATAGAAAGGGGCACAGAAATGGTGCGGTCTAGAACGGGGCAGAGAAATGGTGCTGTCTAGAAAGGGGCAGAGAAATGGTGTGGTATAGAAAGGGGCACAGAAAAGGTGTGGTATAGTAAGGAGCAGAGAAATGGTGCGGTCTAGAATGGGGCAGAGAAATGGTGTGGTATAGAAAGGGGCACAGAAAAGGTGTGGTATAGTAAGGAGCAGAGAAATGGTGCGGTCTAGAATGGGGCAGAGAAATGGTGTGGTATAGAAAGGGGCAGAGAAATGGTGCTGTCTAGAAAGGGGCAGAGAAATGGTGTGGTATAGAAAGGGGCAGAGAAATGGTGTGGTATAGAAAGGGGCAGAGAAATGGTGCGGTAAAGAAAGGGGCAGATAAATGGTGCGGTAAAGAAAGGGGCAGAGAAATGGTGCGGTAAAGAAAGGGGCAGAGAAATGGTGCGGTCTAGAAAGGGGCAGAGGAATGGGGCTGTCTAAAAAGGGGCAGTGAAATGGTGTATTCTATAAAGGGGCAGAGAAATAGTGCAGTCTATAAAGGGGCAGAGAAATGTTGCGGTCTAGAAAGGGGCAGAGAAATGGTGCGGTCTAGAAAGGGGCAGAGAAATGGTGCGGTCTAGAAAGGGGCAGAGAAATGGAGCGGTCTAGAAAGGGGCAGAGAAATGGTGAGGTATAGAAAGGGGCACAGAAGTGGTGCGGTATAGAAAGAGGCAGAAGAATGGTGAGGTATAGAAAGGGGCAGAGAAATGGTGAAGTATAGAAAGGGGCAGAGAAATGGTGAAGAATAGAACGGGGCAGAGAGGAATGGTGTGGTATAGAAAGAGGCAGAAGAATGGTGCAGTATTGAAAGGGGGAGAGAGGAATGGTGTGGTATAGAAAGAGGCAGAAGAATGGTGCAGTATTGAAAGGGGGAGAGAGGAATGGTGTGGTATAGAAAGGGGCAGAGGAATGGTGCGGTAAAGAAAGGGGGAGAAGATTGGTGAGGTATAGAAAGGGTCACAGAAATGGTTCAGTATAGAAAGGGGCAGAGGAATGGTGAGGTATAGAAAGGGGCAGAGACATTAAAATCTCATCAAATGTGTTAGATCTTATCCACCCATGTATACCTGGTAGTATATCACAATTTATATTTCTTTTTGAACTTGAATGCATTTTATAAATAAGGAAATAATATAAATAAGCAAAGCAACAAAGGACTAAACCATTAACAGTGCAAATTAGACCTAGAAATAAGGCATCATTAAAAGGAAATGTTTTATCATTTCATAATGCCATTCCTCAGGGCAAACTAACAGAGTGGATTTTCAGAATTACCTTGTGTGAGAGCAGGTTACTAGAGATATGCATTCGGCAGTTTTTTTCACTGCCGAATGCGGAACTAGGTGGCTGCTTTTAGTTTTCGGCTCTTTTCAGGGAACGAATATCCTCTTGTGCAAGTGAAACACAATAAGATCTGTGCAAATCCAGATCTTAGTATGTTTCACTTGCACAAGAGGATATTCGTCCCCGAAAACAGATGAATATTGAAAGCAGCCTCCTACTTCCCCAATCGGCAGTGAACAAAACTTCCAAATACACACCTCTATAGGTTACTAATCAGCTAATTATTTAATGTGTGCTCTAGTTTAGATATCCTGAAAATCTGGCCTGTTGGTGTGCCCTGGGGACTGGAATTGATAAACCACAGGCTAGATAATGTACATGCCCTATATATTATGGTTGATCTGTTTATATAAAATAGTAATAATCCTGTGTTTTCCTTATTCTAGACTTGCTGCTTCTCGCTCGCTTCTGGAAAGTGATGAAAGATCCTTATATAGTTTGTCATCACATCGCAGTGCTGTATGCATATGGATATGTGCTGGTACATGATACAATTATAATATGATCTATGTAGCCCTGATATCTTAAGCTTCTTTACAATCATTCTGGCTTATTTAGTTTCACTCTCCGTGGCTGTATATCTGGTCAATGTAACACTGATCTTTCTTTGTTTAAGCAATGCTCTCTGGTCTATTTGCAATACAGTTGAGCCTATATGGCCCTGATCTTGTGAGCTCTGTCTGCAATGCTTTCTGAGTGTCCAATCACATTCTTTCCTTGGCTTTCTGTCCTTGTTGTTCTGAGCTTATGGTTATATGTTTGCATTGCATTACGGTCCATGTAATTCTGATCCTTGGCTTAGATTTGTGCATACTGCTCCTATTTCCTTATTGGCTTTCAGGCAGTACACTCATATAGGGAATGCCTTGCCAGGAAAAACAAATCATACCCAAAATAAAAAGAGTGCCCCCTCTGTACTTTTTTACTTTTCGTACAACCTTATGTAGACTAGATGCAGAAATGAGGGGTTTATCCCTTAGAAATGTAAAATAAGAATGTTTCTATCTAGACACTAATGGCACAAGTGGTCTTTCACATTGGTTTCTTGTAGATGAGTCTTGTAAAGTGCTTGTGCACAACAGTGGTCTGTTGTAGCCTTTGGTGCTGTGTGCTATGTAACCTTCCTGTTCTGTATTGTCTTCACCTGCTTTTAAGATTTTTTTTTTTTATTATTATTATTATTATTATTGAAAGGAGTGTTTATTTGTTTTACAGACGACTGACTGTGTAGAAGAGTAAATAGAATCTTTCAAATATTGAAAGGCATCACTTCCTCTGAATATTCTAACACTGACGTCCCTTTCCCTTTTGGTAGTGTTGCAATTGAGTATTTCTTCTCAAAGGCATATGAGATGTAACAATTAGAAAACAATCACCCTCCAGAAGTTAGAATTTCTAGTTGATGACAGCTCTTTGAAATCTGCAGTAGCTTCTATTTGTGTGAGCAGATCATTAAGTTATTTGCTGACTCACTCGCATAGCCCAGATTGTCCAATAAATGCAACAATTCCCTTAATTTATTTTTTCTGTATTAGATTTTATATTGGTATGCCTGTCAGAAAAAAGCAGCCAGCTGCGGTTTAAGAAGGCACTCAAAGTGACTAAGGATCTGCCTTTCAATGAAATGCCAAGTACTTTGGCAGTGCAGTACCAGATACCCAAGTATACTGATTTTGTGTGTTGTGTCCTTTCTACATAGGACTTGTACACTATCACTTTTCAGGTGATTGATTGAGGACTCACCCTCCAGAGGTCTTGAGGTTGCATTGGAATACAAAGCAAAGATGTCTTTAGTACCTCAGATTTGTAAGAATATCATCCTAATGTTTCTGCTGCTTTCATTTCGAGCATATGTAAATGCGTTCCCAGATATTCCTGGCACCAAATTATTTTGGCTGACAACCATAGTGGTTGCTTGCTAGCTCAGGACTATGCTGTCACAACATTTCTCCAGATTGAACATCAAAGAGCACCATCAGTGTGATTACACTAGAGGTTAAATATGTATAAACAGGTCTTTCTAGGAATGATGATCTGAGAAACCAGTCAAAGATCTGAGAATGTAGCCCCTTCATATGACACATGACCAGGAATGGAAGAGGTAATCAGTATCACTATTTACATGGATTGTTGAATTTCCATAGGGTAAGTTCAACCTAGTGACTTGCTTGATATTTAGATATTTACTTTGAGCAGAAGAACTTGAACCATGAGAGAATCCAAAATCAAATTTGGAAGGATCCAGTTTGACTTGCCTAGCCTTACTCAATGGTCACAAAAGTAAAGGTTGAGAGTTTGATGGTAATGATTTGCAATTGGTAAATCTTTTTGTTTTAGCTGTATACTTCAGAAGTCAGTTGGGCAGTAGCTCAGGTAGATGTTAATGTTGCAAGAAGGAAATCTAAGTGCCTATGTCTCCATTCACTGTTTCTATGCTCCAGAAGTAGTAGATGCCTGAATTATTTATGGTAGATTAAGTTCTCATACATTTTTACTTCTTGTTTTGTGATTCTAAGGTACAGAAATTTGCATTTCTTTTTTTAGTTCAGGAAGATATAGTACCAATTGCTAAGACATTTTTAGACAGAGCCATCAATAAAGCTAACCTAAAGAAGAGATACATTGATTGAAGCACTAGCAGTTCCTTAACTGGAACCTTACTAAATTGATGTTTCCTCATTTGGCGCTATCAAGTAGTTTTTTTTGCTTTTCATCCTGTAGCTATTCATTCTGCCTTCAGAATGTTGCTGTAATTCAGCTATATTTTTCCATTGTTATTAAAATGTAGCTCTGCATATTTTTACACAATCGTCCCGTGACAAAGAGAAGAACCCGTACAGGATGCTAACAAATATTAGTTTTTCTGCCTGTTTGTCTTGTATCAACGATAGGTTAGAAGTCTACTATATCCTTCTGAATAAGGCATACTGTTCAGTTGATTTACAAGAAGTTGGTGATGGACAGGTTAGATCAGCACTATTATTTTATTAAAGTGAGAAGTTACTGGGTCATTATTTTAGTGCTCATTGTAGCAGACATGGCCTATCTCTCTGTATGTGCTGCCTTGGAAGATTTCATGGACATTCAGTTTATGTAAGTACATATTCTGCTGTATTTACAATGTGTTATGAACTCTGTAGTCCCGGCCCCACTTTGGCCCTAGATTTTACTGTTGTCTGCTTGCTTATTACCCCGGATCACTCTTGCTTTATATTTGATCTACATTCTGGCATGTGTAAGTCCTAATGATATCTCTTTCTGTGCTTGCAATTAATTATGGGGCCTTGGACCTGATATTCATAATACATTATCTGCTCTGTAGTTCTGATTTCTCTGGTGCTATTTCCTGCATTGCATTCTGGTCTGTGTATTTCTGATGTCTGTTTGGCTTTATATGTTTGATTTATACTGGAACCCTGATATGTATTGGATTCCATATTTATACTATATTTGTATTTACCTCCGCGTACTCTATATTTACTATTCTTTCTTGCCCCTGCAGTACTGATTTCTCTGTATCTCTCTCTAATTACAATACATTGTTGTCCCAGGAGTCTTGCTTTTTTTTTCTTTTCAGAATCGTGGTGTACTACCATATTTTGCCAATTTTCGATTAATCTCGGAGCTTTCAACACCTTTTGTGAATCAGAGGTGAGAAAACTATATCAATAGATCAGTTTGATGCTATCTAGTATTGTCTTTTAAATACTGGTCACAACTGCAGATCTAAATTGGGTTTTATGGATTTTCATGGTTATTGTGAGGTGTAAATAGAAGTACTTTGTGTGACCAACATAAGTTCTTCTTAGATAGGAACAGAACATGCAAACACTAATAGATTAATTATTACATTGCATCTTTGCTAATTGTCTTATGTATGAAAGTGTTTGATTTTTTTTCTCCCCAGTTACTTCTCTGTATTTAAGCGACATAAATGTACAAAATGAAAATGCTCTAATGTTTTATATGCAAACAATAGTGCAATAAAAAATGCTCTAACATTAAAGTGATGGTAAACGTTACATATTTTAAAATCAGGTCCGGAATCTAAGCAATATTTTATATGGGACTTTAATTGATCACTTTTAATGAAGATGCGCTGTAATTTACTTTTTAATCTAGCCGTGCCATTCTAATACCCCATGCACAGGCCACCCACATCAAAACTCATATTTTTGTGAACTTACGGTTTGAACTGTTCTCCAATCAGCGCTCTAACTTAAAAAAAAAAGTGCTGTAGAGCTAGAGCACCAATTGGAGAACAGTTCAAACCGTTAGCTCACAAAAATGATGAGTTTTGAAATGGGTGTTCGGAGCGCGGGTATTTGAATTGCACGGCTAGATTAAAAAGTAAGTTACAGCGCATGTTCATTAGAAGTTATCAATTAAAGTCCATCTAAAATATTGCTTATATTCCGGACCTGATTTTAAAACATGTCAAGTAATGCACTACTGGGTCCTAGCTGAACACATTTTGTGAGCCAATGGTGAGAACCAAATTAATGTAGCCACCAATCACCAGCAAGCTCCCAGTAGTGCATTGCTGCTCTTGAACCTACCTAGGTATGCTTTTCAACACAGGGGAGGCCAAGAGAACAGTTTGATATTTATAGAATTCCATAGCACTGGGTACAGATATGGGGGTATACAATGACAAGGATTTGTGAGATACAAAAACATAAGACTAAACACATCTAGTACAGGAGGAGGAGGGCCCTGCTCCGAAGAGCTCACAGTTGACAGGTTGAGGGAGCAGACATAAGGTTTGGGGTTGCTTGTCGCAGTGATATAAGGCAGTTTTAGATTTATTTTGGGTTGGATGAAAAACAGAGGATAGAATCCAGAATTTTTATTGTTTAAAAAGATAATCCCTTTTATTACCAATTCCCCAGTTTTGCATAACTAACACGATTATATTAATATTTCCTTCTTAATACAGGGAGAGTCCACAGCTGCATTCCTTACTTGTGGGAAATACTGAACCTGGCCACCAGGAGGAGGCAAAGACACCCCAGCCAAAGGCTTAAAGTGAAAGTAAATCCTAGCGTTTTACAAGCACTAGGATTTACTATTGAAACAAATAAAGGGCACTTTCATACAAGATACTTCATGTAGAAAGCTCCTTTATTTTATTCAATCAATCGCCGCTCTTAGCTCCTACAGCAGCGCAAGGCTAAAACATTTTTGGGCTAAGAGGTGATGTTTTCACCTCTTAGCCAATAGCTGTGCGGTAAATCCGGCTCCCATGGGCACCAAGCTGGATTTACCGCCAAATATTTTTTTAGCCTTGGGCTGCTGTAGGAGCTAAGAGTGGCGATCGATTGAATCAAATAAAGGAGCTTTCTACATGAGGTATCTTATACTTCATGAATGAAAGTGCCCTTTATTTGTCTCAATAGTAAATCCCCCACTTCCCTCATCCCCCAGTCATTCTTTGCCTTTCGTTACAGGAGGTTGGCAGAGAAGTGTCGGAGTAGTTCCTTAGAAAGGGTATCTACCCTTCGATATGGGACTGGTGTTTTAAGTAGTCTTGTCAGTCTCTCAGTGAGAGCATTGATGAAAGATAGAATCTGGAGATGCAGGGAGAGTTTTTCTGCGAACCCATCCAGACTCATATTTACAGCTACTAAGCAATCGGAGTTAACAAGTTTAGCTGCCTGCTTTTCCTTACTCAAGTCCATGTCAGAAGCGGTGCTACTGTCTGTCACACTTGAAGGACCGTGTTTCTATTCGATGGCATAGATTCCGGTAAGATCGTTTCATTTTTTACATATATGTTAACGCTAGAAGACATGGTCACAGTGGAACTCCTTTATCTTTATGGAATCAAGGGTTAATATCTCCTGAGGGGCAGGGTCGGCTCCAGAACGAATGAAATGGGGGGGGGAGGCATTTTTTTTCACGAGGGGGCACACATTTACAAAGCATGTATGAGAGTCAAAATAAGAGTAGATCTACATATTCTGCAGTAAAGTGTAGCTTCTGGCCGGCTTATCCCCCACTATTAACATTTGGAGAATATGTGCTAAATCACTTGGTAAAAGAAGAAAGTCTAAATCCTATGCAGTGCACTAAAACAGAGCCATTAAACTTGAGACCCCCAGTGCAATAGCTCTTTAAAAAAAAAATCATTCCTTAATCACCATGATTCAAAACCCTTAAACTCATTCTCAAATCTTAATCATGTCCTCTAAACAGCCATGCACCCCAAACCCACCAATGCAATTAACTCCTTTGTTTGCAATAGCAGTGAGGATACTAGGTTTTCAGGTACTGGTAATTATGTAGATTAGATTTAGCTATACCTGTTTCGCAATAACTAATGGATATCAGGCTACCTAATACAACCTATGTACTGTGAACCTATAAGAATATGATTGTATCATTTAAATATAAGTCTATAAATGGCTACCGGCTTCTATCGACGCCTCAAAAGTATTCTGTGATCTTAGGCCCTGCCTAAGATCACAGATACAATCATATTCTTATCATGGTCTATTTTTTAAGAAAATGAGTAACTCACGATAGCTAGGTAAAATTAATAGGGTTAAAGACAAGTCCAAAAAGTCTCTAATTAACCTCCAATTCCAAATAAGAGGTTAAGACACGGAGCTCCTTGCAGATGCGTGATGCGACCTCACAGTTCGGCAGCTAACTCCACCCCCAGCATGCAGCATTACATAGCAATTCATTATTTTATTCATTATTTTTAAAGCATAAGATCATATCAATATTTTTTGAGAGGGCACAGCATTCCATTTGGGTGGGCATTGCCCCCTCCCCCTTGGAGCCGACCCTGCTGAGGGGGATTGTTGAACAGTGGGGTGTTAATCATATTTGTTTATGTGATTTATGCTGCTTCTATGTGTGAGATGTTTTGGGCTCATAGGTTGATATGGAACGTACAGGTTGCTCCTTTACTTTGAGAGCTGCGCAGTTTTATTAAGCTTGGCACGCTTTTCCTTTAGCAGGGGAGGTCCTGAATTGCGCACTGGGTGACCGGGAGTGGTAACGGTTTCCCTTTCCTATTCCTGACCGAGTGACTACGGAAAGGAGCAAGTTTTCTCTATACTGTCTGGGTCATAGGAGGTGGTGAGTGCCCCAGCCATTGGGGGTATAGGTGCCGGTTGTTTTTTTTCTTTGATTTAAATAAGGTTACCTAGTATTGGAAGTGATCCCTCTATGACAGAATTCGATACCTATGTATATTGTGAGGAGGCTCGGGTAGTCCAGCCCTCTCAATTATGTTCCTTATGCCGCAACAGGGTGTTTTCATCAACCAATGTTGAGATATTAGATGCCACTGAGCCTTCCGCCTCTGAGGACTTTTCGTCCCGTGAAGTGTGTCCCCTACATTCATCTGATCCTACACATTCAGCTTCCACTTGCACCACTAATCCTGCACCTGGAGGGGGCCTTTTTCCACCAGATGTTACTGCGCAGTTCCGTATGGCGATGTCTGCGGCCTTAGCCACTTTGCCTCGTGTAGCTACACGCAAACGAAGAGTTAATCCATGCACTCCCGCCCTGGGAGCATAGTTTAAATTGACGGTTGTATCCGATCAGTCATCTGAGGATGCGGTTCTCTCTGAGGCTTCAGAGTACGGACCTTCTGGGTCGGAGCATGCTGCTTCTATTTCTCCGGCAGAGGAAAATTTTCGCTTTTAGATTTAAAGTAGCACGCCTGCGCTTCCTTCTATGAGAAGTTTTGGCGATATTAGAGATTCCTAGTACTGATCTGTCAGTCGAATCTCAGAGAACTAAATCAGGGCGACTTTGATTAAGGCGGGTGGGGAAGGATAGAGATCTTCTTCACTTTCATCTATATTCCCTTTTAAGATTCCTTGTTCCGGGCTATTTAGGGGGGTTGCGTCGTTGCCCATCCCTACTTGGCTAACACTTTTTATGAAGATGTTTCATCACATGGGATATTTATTTACTGACGACTTAGAGACTTTCTATTGAAGCATCTCTGTCTCGATTCGAGGTGAGGGTTCCCTCGATATTTTCGAGAAAGTATTAAGACCTTGGAGCTTATAATTCTTTTATCTGTGTATTTCACAGATTACTAGCCCCAAAGCTAGGGCTTCAGGTTTTTCCTGTTCAGGACTTGAATCGCTCTGACAGATATGGCTTTTGAATCTAATCTTCTGCTTGAGGGAAAGATTTAATTTGATTCCGCTATTCTGCAGTTTTACCATTTGATAAGAAAACAAATCTGAGAGACAAATTTTATTCTTTTAGTGCGCTTAAAGCCAAGCCTCAGAGACCTCCGCTAAGCCTGAGCAATCCAAGTGTTTTTGGAAGCCGACTCAGTCCTGGAATAAATCCAAGCAAAGCAGAGGCCCGCCAAACCTAGGTTTGCAGAAGGGGCAAGGCCCAGGTCCTATATTGGATCGCGTTGGGGACAGACTATCGCTCTTTTCAGATGCTTGTTTCAGGGACTTACAGGATCCATGGGTCTTAAAGGTCATAGCTAGGCTTCAAATCTTAGCCCTCTTGACCCTGTCTTCCAGACAGAGAGAGGGAAGCCACTTCAGGTGGGTGTGGGTTTTGTTCTCCTTTGGAGTCATTGTCCCGGTGCCTATCGTAGAGCTAGGTTTGAAATATTATTCAAACAGTTTTGTTTGTGGTCCCACAGAGGGAAGGACTCCTGTATATTTGGGTCCTAAAGTACTTAAGCAAGCTTATCATGTCTCCTCATTCCAGAGGGAGACTATAAGGTCCACTCTACCCTTGGTACGGGAAGAGCAGTGCAGGACCACTGTTGAGGAGGGATATCATACTTTTTCATTCCTCCTAAGGGAACATTTCCGGTTCCTAAGGTTGACGTTTCTGGACCAGCACTTCCAGTACATTGCTTCTCCATTTTGGTCTCGCTACTGCTTCTAGGGCCTTTTAGGAATCTAGGAATTCTTTGGCAGTTGCCAGAATTCAGATCTAGCAGTAGCTTCCCTTGTCTAGACGATTCTGGTTCAAATCGTCATCATCTTGTCTGATAGAGGAAATCCCTAATGGTCTTCTGTCTTCCTCATTCCTCAGGGATGGAAGAATATCTAGACCAGAGTTCTCTGGTGTAAGGCACCAGGGTGGGTTCCTGGATGCTATTTTAGTCTTCATAGACATGAGGACATTTCTATCGGACTTGTGAAGTTATGAGTTAGCTTCATCAGGTCGTGCCCTCCAGACCTCCTTCAGGCTATCGCTGGCTCTGTGTTTGGTGGTGGTAATTTGTCATGTGGTCCATCTTGGACTTCACTCCTTTTGCCAGGTCTCATCTCACCCGAGGCTCGGTGTTTGCTGAGGCAGTGGAGCTGCGCTTTTTTCGAATCTGTTTTAACAGATTTACCTGGACTACTGGTTGAGAGAATCGCTCTCTAGTGTCTTTGTCCTGATCCCCTTGTCCTGAGGGACATCTTTCTTAAATCATCCGGGGCGAATTTGAATTTGATCGCAAGTCCGTCAGGATGGTGAGGGCGTGCCAAGAGGGCATGGTGCTCGTGGACTCAGGAAGTTTCCCTCCCGATTCACTTTATGGATCTTCAGGTACTCTTTTTGCTCTGAGGGTTTAGACTACTGGGTTAGTCCCAGTTTATAGATTCTAGTAAGTCTTACTCTCGGTGGCTTAGTTCTCCATCTGAGGGGAACGAGAGACTCCCTAGTGATGAGGGTAGTATCTCGGGCTTGGTAGTGGGCAGAGGCCAACTACTGCTCGCTATCAGCAATCCACTCTATGGGTGTGGTCCTCCGGGATGGATGTTCTTTACAGACATTCCCATTATCTGGGGATAAGGTCTTCATCTGAGGGATTTTCGGACATTTGGAACTGGAAGGGACGCCGGATGAAAGTCTCAGGACGTCCAGTCTCAATACCAATTTATCCACAGATGGGTTGTGGTTTGGGATCCTCAGGCAGAGCTAATGGATACATTAGCGGTGCCTTGGAGTTTCAAAACAATTTTTCTTGTTCTGCCTTATCACTCCTTTCTCGGGTGGTGGCTTGAAACTAGTAGGAGCAGGCGTCAGTGATACTGATTGCTCCATCGCGACCGCGAAGGTTGTGGTTCACGGTTTAGTGGGGATGTCATGTTCCCATCCATGAGGGTTACCTTGTCGTGGGGATCTACTGGAACAAAGCCCCTTTTACCTCATCAGATCTTAATTATCTGAGGCGGACTGCATGGAGATTGATGCTTAGTCTTAGCCAAGAGAGGGTTTTCTGAGGGTTTCCTCTCCTTCAAGCGAGTAAGCCGGTTCTTTGTCATCTATCATAAAGTGTAGAGGACCTCCTTTTTCTGTGAAGAGCGTGGTTCATCCTGGCAAACTTTTCAAGTCTGCCAGGATTCTTTCCTTCCTCCAGGATGGTCTGGAGAAGGGCCTCTTAGCTAGTTCCTTGTTGGGACAGTTTTAGCCCTGTCTTCCGGATGTACAGTTTTTGTTTAGGCTCTGACTACGATCTGGCCGGTGTGTCAATCTGATGCTCCTCCTTGGAGCTTAGATCTTGTTCTTAAGGTTTTGCATCAGGCTACTTTTGAACCTATGCACGAGGTTGACATTAAGTTGTTATCTTGGAAGATTCCTTCCGTCTAATACTGCTTCTGCGAAGTCTCTGAGATTGCGGTCTTGCAGTGCAACTCTCCTTATCTAGTGTTCCACGATAATAAGGCTGTTCTACGAACTAAATTAGGATTTTCTCTCAGGTCGTGTCAAATCACAACTTCAATCAAGTAATTGTGGTTCCTCTTTTATGTCCTATTCCTTCTTCTTCAAAGAAAAGTTTACTACATATTATGGATTCGTACCTTGAAGTTCTATATTCAGGTTACCTAGGAATAGACAGATTTTTTTTTCTCTGTTTGTTATCTATCTGGGAAGTGTAAGGGAAAAGGCATATTCAACTTCCTTATCTTTTAGTTGAGAAGTATCATCCACTTGGCATATGAGACAGCGGGACACAAGCCTCCTCAGAGGATTGCGACTCATTCTACAAGAGCAGTGACGTCCTCTTGGGTATTCTAAAATGAGGTCTCTATGGATCAGATTGGTAGGGCGGCTACCTGGCCCTCCTTACATTCTTTTTCCAAAATTTTTAACAAGCTTTTGCTTATATTGAAGCAGCCTTCGGGAGAAAGGGTTTTGTAGGCTGTGGTGCCCTCAGATGGGGGCCGCCTCTCCTTTTTGCCCTCCCGTTAGCATTCAGTGTCCTCTAGAGCTTGGGTATAATTTCCCAAAAGTAAGGAATGCAGCTGTGGACTCTCCCTGTATTAAGAAGGAAAACATAAATTATGCTTAATAATTTCCTTTCCTACTGTTCAGGGAGAGTCCATAGCTCCCGTCCTTGATCACCGATGGGCGGCACTAAGTTTTAACTTGTTCTTCTGGCACCTTTTTCACCCTGATATTTCTCCTACTGTTCCTTGTTCCCTTGGCAGAATGACTGGGGGATGAGGGAAGTGGGGGAGGTATTTAAGCCTTTGGCTGGGTTGTCTTTGCCTCCTCCAGGTTCAGTATTTCCCACAAGTAAGGAATGCAGCTGTGGACTCTCCCTGTATAGAAGGAAAGGAAATTATCTGGTAAGCATAATTTGTTATTTTTTACCTCTGTGAATATCTTGTATCTAAGCCACTGCAGACTGCTCCCTTATTTCAGTTCTTTTGACAGTCTTGCATTTTAGCCAATCGGTGTTGACTAATAAATAACTCAAAGTGAGTGAGCACAATGTTATCTATGTGGCGCACATGAACTAGTGCTGTCTAGCAGTGAAAAACTCTCAAAATGCACTGAGATAAGGCGGCCTTCAAGGGCTTATAAATTAGCATATGAGATTACCGACTATTAGTTTTCAACAAAGAATAATAAGAGAACAAAGCAAATTTTTATATAAAAGTAAATTGGAAAGTTGTTTAAAATTGCATGCTCTAAATCATGTAAACAACTGTGACCTTAGTCACTAGAGGGCGCTAAAACTATCAGTATAATATGACGGGAATAGATAGCCTCCCAATGTGGGAGACAAGCTGCACCTCTTAATACCAAAATTTGGAATAAGAACTGGAATATGAGTATGATAAACACACAAGAGGGCGCTATAACAACTGAGTGGTGGAATACAAAAGATTATTAGTGATAAAGACAATAACAGACAATATATATGAAAAACTATGAATAGATCATGGACTCTCACCATACAGACGATATAACAAATGATATTCAGTCCCAAATATATGTGCAGTGTTCATATATCCAATGTCCCAATGATGTGAGCAGAACCAGTTGCTGCCGATAATACTGCACTATCCTCCTGTGAATGCCCTCTTCTCTCCTAAATGACCGGAGGCAGATCTATAGGGGTGGAGGGGAAACAGAGGCGACAAATGTGTGTATCCAGTGTGATAATGGACCCCCCTGCACAAGTATGCTATACCCAGGGTACTCACACTTTGACTTAGCACACCAATGTGCTGGTAGGCGCAGACTGGCTGTCACATCTTGAAAAAGCCCCAAGTGAGGGGAGAAACGGTTGATGACTGTGTCTCATTTCCTACAAGAAGAACTACTGCTAAGCTGAACTCCTTTAAGGCTTGTGAACTTGATACAGCCGCCGTGAGAAGTCTTGGATGCGGGAGAGTGATGTAGAGATAACTGGGAGTGGAGAGAGACTTAGGTCAGAGGTTGATCGGGGAGTATTTGGAGATGAGAGAGGAAATATAGTTGGGAGTGAGGCTGTTGAGTGCTTTATAGTTTAGGGTTAATACTTGAGCACGGCAGGATTTTGTCAGTGCTTGAATATGTGGAGTGAATGTGAGTTCAGTGTCCATTGTGATCCTGCGACAGTGGACCTGAGGTGAGGTGTTGAGAATAGAGTCTCCAACTGAAAGAGAAATGTCAGGTGCTGGATACCTTGAAGAGATGGGAATAAGAAGCAGCTCGGATTTAGAGAGATGGAGTTAGAGGTAGTGCGAGGACATCCAAGAGGAAATTTGCAGAGTGACCGGTGCAGGTAACCTGGTTGAGTAAAGAAGAGATATATCAGGAGAGGAACAACAGATGTGGGTATCATCAGCATATAAGTGGTACTGGAACCCAAAGAAGGATAAAAGTTTTCCAAGGGAGGATGTATAGAGAGAAAAAAGCAAGTGACCACAGACAGAGCCTTGTGGTGCTCCAACTGAGAGGCAAAGTGTCAGAAGATATGCTGTTAAAAGAAACTGTAAATGAGTGGTTTGAGAAATATGAAGCAAACCTGAAGAGGGCTGTGTCTCAGATGGCAAATGAATGCAGGATTTTTAAGAAGAGAGGGTGGTCAACTGTGTAGAAAGCAGCAGATTGATCCAGCGCTACGGAATCTGTTGGTGCTCTACAAATAACCGATAATAATAATAATCCAGAAGAATAAGTAAGTAGTAGTGTCCTTTTTCTTTAGCTGATAGCAGATCATTTGTTACTTTCATAGGACGGGTTCTGTTGAGTGCTTAGGGCGGAAACCAGATTGTAGTGAATCAAGTAAGGAGTTAGTTGTGAGAAATTGAGTTAGGCGATTATAGATTAGTCGTTCCAATAATTTGGAGGCAAAGCGAAATAAGGAGACTGCCCCATATTTAGAAGGGGTTGAAGGGCTTTTTGAGGATTGGTTTATTTGAAGCATGCTTGGATGTATCATGGAATCCGTCAGTGGCTCGACAAGCAGAGAGAGAGAGAGAGGAAAGTAACCATGAAGGAATATGGTCAAGTGGACAGGTTGTGAGATGAGCTGAAGATAGGAGTATAAAGAGAGTTTTGGGTGAGTAGGAGGGCTGGGTTTGAGGGTTGTGATGGAGAGATGTATTTTTTTTCTAATTGTGTTGATTTTTATTTTTAAAGTGATCAGCAATAATCTGAGCAGTGAGTTTGGTAGTGGGTGGAGGTGCAGACGGAGGTAGACGGGAGTTAAAGGTTGAGAACAGCATTCTGGGTTTGGATGAGTGAGTTGACACAAAGGGGGGAGAAATAGACTTGTTTGGCCAGGCTGAGGGCAGAGTTGTATGACATGAGGATGAATGTATAATGCAGGAAATTGGCACAGTGGAAATCACTGAAGATAGCGGGTCTGTCGGTGGACATCACTGAAGATAGCGGGTCTGTTTGGTATGCCATGGTTGTCGTTGAGTGCATGATGCATGGCAACAGCGTTGGGTGCAGCTTTAAGTGTTGATTTTTAGTGCAGAATTATACTGTAAGGCCACAAGGTCTGGGCAAGAGAGGTATAAAATGTTGAAGAGTAGAGGTGTCAGTTAAGCAGAAATGTCTCTGAGATCCAAATCATTTAAATTCCTGTAAGGTAGCAGTTTCTTGGGGGGCTTGTGAGGATGCTGCAGGTAGAGTAAGAGAGAAAGTTGGTAGATGGTGGTCCCAGAGAGTAAAAAGGGAGTTAGAGAAGTTGAAAACTGCACAGAGATTATTAGGCCAGGTCGATTAGGTTGCCTTCAAAGTGGGTTGGAGATGTTGTCCACTGGGACAGGCCAAAAGAGGTGGTAAAAGATGGAAGTTTCGATACAGCGGACATGTTAGAATTGTAAATGGGTATGTAGAAGTCCCCTAAGATGAGAGAAGGGACGTTAAAATAAAGAAAGTGTGGGAGCCAGGCTTCAAAGTGGTCTATAAATTGCAATGTTGGGCCAGGAGGCCAATAGATAACAACACGGAGTGCTACAGGGGAGAAGAGAAGGATAGCATTAACTTCAAAAGATAAAAGAGAGGGTGGTAAAGGAATGCAGTCGAAGGTACAGTATGGAGACCGTAGAATGCCTTCTCCCCCTCCTTGTCTGTCTCCTGGCCTGGGAGTGTGACTGAAGTGCAGGCCGCCATAGAGAGGCTATAGCAGTTGTATTAAAGGAGGAGAGCCAAGTTTCTGTGAGGGCTAACAAGTTAAGTGATCGTGAAATTAATAGCTTGTGAATAGAAGTGAGCTTATTGTGTACAGAGCGTGCAAAGGGCACAAGAAAATTGTGGGGTATTAATTAACCAAAGTGCTGTTAATGAGGTTAAGAGGGCTACATGTGCAAGGTTTTGGAGGTGTCAGTCAGGGTAGTGAGAAGAAAGAGGCAGAAGGAAGAGAAGGTAAAGGCAGATAGGAGAAAGTGTAGCATGTTTAACTGAAAGGGGAAATATAGGGAGATTAGAAATAATAAAGTACAAATTTAAAATGTTGGCCACTCCTTTTGTCTAACTCAATGTATAATACACTTAAAACTACACATGCTAGACACAAGCTGCAAATGCCCTGCCAAGCTACGATCTGACAAGCGAGAGGTATCCAGTTTATGGGTAATAGCAATCATATGGTCATAATTGGCATAGGTCATAAATTAAAGCAGGAAAGACACAAGGCCTAAGCAAACAATGGAGATGGCACCTTCCTATTGCAAGTGGAAAACAGACACAGGAAAGTTTTTAAGGTAATACAATAATACCAGAGAAGAGAGCAATAGCAGTTATACTGGGTGAAGCAGAGAGAGAATGTGTTGTTCTGTAGTACATACCTACAGTTGCCAGGTGTCCGGTATCTGACCGGACAGTCCAGTATTTTGTTTTTACTGTCCGGTATTATCTTTAAAAAAAATACCGGACAGTATTTTTGGCTCCTTAACATTAAATTTGTCGCCAGACACAAAAGGATAAAAGTGATATAGTAAAAAGAGGGTTGGCGCTTACTAAAAAATCCTAATGCCTGGTAGATGGGAAAACTCCTCCTCCTCAGTAGTTTAAGTAAAGAACGAATGTATGAGTTTAGATTTCCACTGGCGCTTGTAGATTAAGCTAGGATATTAAACTACCATCATTTGTGTGACTTATCTAAGTGACTCTGATTATTATCATATAAATCTTATCAATTCAACAAAAGTAAAAAGACAAATGTGTCTGTGGGTTTCAAACAACGAATTTGAGGATAAATGTCCTATTGTGGACTGTTATATGATATTATCTAAGTATAATAAAAAGAATAAATGAAGAATAATAGTACTACTGTTTCTGTGATTTTAGATAGATAGGAAAGTGTACGTGATGCGTGTCTTTTCTTTTCTTTGAATAGAATAATGTGAGGTAAAAAATGTAAGTAGCGCTTGTGACGATAAATATTATAGTGATTAAATTGGATAGAACTTTGTCCGTAAATAAAGAAGATTGTGTATGTATATAAAATAGTTTAATGAACTATATTGACTATCGACATTTCAATATATAACAATAAGATTCATAAAAGTTGTGGCAATTCAACAAATAAAAACAAATAAAACAAGGGACGTCTCCCTATAAGTACTTCGGTAAGTCAAATGACCTAACAATGGATTGTCTTTAAATCAAAATGTCACCTTGTGTAAGGGGAAGTTATTAGCAAGCTGTAAGGTACCTTACAAATGTCTGTTTGGAATTGTGTTTCTGTGAGCGTCCTTCTCCGTTCCGCTCCTTCGCGGCTTAATATGACAAGCCTCCTTTTCTGATTGGTGGTTAGAGGTCACACCTCTCTTAGGATAGGCTGTGGAGGTGCACGCTGGATGTTTAGCGTGTTTAGATGTAGGTGATCTTTTCCAGGCTGTTTGAACTTACAGCTCTTAAAACTTTTTCTTTTGCACTTATGTGAGCGGTATTGTAGATCCGCTGTCAGAAAGATAAAAAGTGCTCCAATTTCTCGCTGATCAGATCCTTGGTCCTCCTTGTGGTTTTGGCTCCTAATTTTCCCATTAGGCCGTGTATCTACTCCAAGCTGTATAGGCTCGAAAGCCTACTACCAATTAAGCATATTAGGTGATGTGCATCTCTGTAATGAGAAGGGGTGTGGTCTAATGACATCAACACCCTATATCAGGTGTGCATAATTATTAGGCAACTTCCTTTCCTTTGGCAAAATGGGTCAAAAGAAGGACTTGACAGGCTCAGAAAAGTCAAAAATAGTGAGATATCTTGCAGAGGGATGCAGCACTCTTAAAATTGCAAAGCTTCTGAAGCGTGATCATCGAACAATCAAGTGTTTCATTCAAAATAGTCAACAGGGTCGCAAGAAGCGTGTGGAAAAACCAAGGCGCAAAATAACTGCCCATGAACTGAGAAAAGTCAAGCGTGCAGCTGCCAAGATGCAACTTGCCACCAGTTTGGCCATATTTCAGAGCTGCAACATCACTGGAGTGCCCAAAAGCACAAGGTGTGCAATACTCAGAGACATGGCCAAGGTAAGAAAGGCTGAAAGACGACCACCACTGAACAAGACACACAAGCTGAAACGTCAAGACTGGGCCAAGAAATATCTCAAGACTGATTTTTCTAAGGTTTTATGGACTGATGAAATGAGAGTGAGTCTTGATGGGCCAGATGGATGGGCCCGTGGCTGGATTGGTAAAGGGCAGAGAGTTCCAGTCCGACTCAGACGCCAGCAAGGTGGAGGTGGAGTACTGGTTTGGGCTGGTATCATCAAAGATGAGCTTGTGGGGCCTTTTCAGGTTGAGGATGGAGTCAAGCTCAACTCCCAGTCCTACTGCCAGTTTCTGGAAGACACCTTCTTCAAGCAGTGGTACAGGAAGAAGTCTGCATCCTTCAAGAAAAACATGATTTTCATGCAGGACAATGCTCCATCACACACGTCCAAGTACTCCACAGCATGGCTGGCAAGAAAGGGTATAAAAGAAGAAAATCTAATGACATGGCCTCCTTGTTCACCTGATCTGAACCCCATTGAGAACCTGTGGTCCATCATCAAATGTGAGATTTACAAGGAGGGAAAACAGTACACCTCTCTGAACAGTGTCTGGGAGGCTGTGGTTGCTGCTGCACGCAATGTTGATGGTGAACAGATCAAAACACTGACAGAATCCATGGATGGCAGGCTTTTGAGTGTCCTTGCAAAGAAAGGTGGCTATATTGGTCACTGATTTGTTTTTGTTTTGTTTTTGAATGTCAGAAATGTATATTTGTGGATGTTGAGATGTTATATTGGTTTCACTGGTAAAAATAAATAATTGAAATGGGTATATATTTGTTTTTTGTTAAGTTGCCTAATAATTATGCACAGTAATAGTCACCTGCACACACAGATATCCCCCTAAAATAGCTATAACTAAAAACAAACTAAAAACTACTTCCAAAACTATTCAGCTTTGATATTAATGAGTTTTTTGGGTTCATTGAGAACATGGTTGTTGTTCAATAATAAAATTAATCCTCAAAAATACAACTTGCCTAATAATTCTGCACTCCCTGTATAGATAGATATGTGTGTGTGTATGTATGTGTGTGTGTATATATATATATATATATATATATATATATATATTCATTCGAATTGACAGATGCAGCACTCTCACAGACCATTCAACAGTTTAAATACCAGGGTGCATCAGGAATAATACAGATTAATAAAGAAAATGCACTCTCTGGATTTATAAATTCAACTCTCTCTCTCTCTCTCTCTCTCTCTCACTCTCACTCTCTCTCTCTCTCTCTCTCTCTCTCTCACTCTCTCTCTCTCACTCTCTCCTTTTTATGTGCAGCATTTAGCAGATCTGTATATATGTTTATTTGTGTGTTTATATATTATATATATATATATATATATATATATATATATACACTAACACACTTTTGTTTTACCCATTTTCTCTTAAAGATCATTGGTAAAAACATGAAGCTATCTTGAAGGGACACTCTACTCCAGAATTTCTAGTGTTTTTAAAAAATAGATAATCCCTTAATTATTCCCCAGGTTTGCATAACCAACACTGTTATATTAATATACTTTTTACCTCTGTGATTACCTTGTATCTAAGCCTCTGCAGACTGCCCCATTATCTTAGTTCTTTTGACAGAATTGCATTTTAGCCAATCAGTGCCCTCTCATAAGTAACTCCACGGGCGTGAGCATAGTTATCTATATGGCACACATGAACTAACAATATATAGCTGTGAAAAACTGTCAAATGCATTCAAATAAGAGGCCGCCTTAAAGGGTTTAAAAATTAGCATATGAGCCTACCTAGGTGTTGCTTTCAACTAAGAATATTAAGAGAGCAAAGCAAATTTTATGATAAAAGTAAATTGGAAAGTTGTTTAAAATTACATGCACTGAATCATGAAAGTTTAGTTTGGACTAAAGGATAATCAGTATAAAATAGAAAATAGGCTAATTATTTGAGGATTCGATCCAATACAATCTGGATGGTTTCTTTGTTCTGTATTTTAAATATTTATATTTTTAACTATTGTATTTGAGGTGGGATTGTTCATTTAACCCACTCTTGTCTACAATGTTTTATTAACAAAATATTCTTTATGGCTATGGTCTTCCTTGATGTTTGTTATTTGTAGTTGTCATCTTAAAATACTAGAGTGATTGCTTCACCATAGAATCATTCTGTTTTCTGCTAAAATTTATTTTTGTGCTTTTTGAATTAACATTTTCATCACAAACTTTTGCCAGTCATAGACGTCTTGTCAGATTACAGCACTTTCCAAGGGCTGCTATTAAAAATAATGATATCACACTTATAGGAAGAGCTAACAGATTTGCACAGCTCAATAGATATGGCTGGTATGATTGCTTTTAATGGTGCTCAAAAGCCCCTAATAGAATGATGTCACTGGATCGCCCTAATCAAGTTACATAGTTAAAGGAACATGAAACCCAATTCTTTTTTATTCATAATTGATAGAGCATGTAGTTTAAACAACTTTCCAATTTACTTCTGTTATCAAATTTTCTTCATTCTCTTGGTGTCCCTTGCTAAGATACCAGGAATGCACTACTGGGAGCCAGCTGAACAAATTAGATCAGCCAATGATATGACCCATATATGTGCAGACACCAATAAGCACCTAGTTCCCAGCAGTTTGGGTTCCAGTAGGTTAAAGACCCACTCAAAAGAATACACTTGAAAGTACTCAGTCTGCTTGATTAAGTATATATGAGTCTAGTTTCACTCGTGTAGTTGGGGTGTGTCACATAGAATTAAAACTTAACTTTTATTGAAACACAATAATACACACACAAAAGAATAATACAAATTGGGAAAATAGGTTAGAAACACACACTGGAGTAATATTATTGTGAATAAAGGTCAATTGATTCTAGAGCAAAGAGTGTTGGGTAATTGGACCCTTTGAGAAAGCCGGTTGATGGCGAAACATGGTAGGGAGTGATTGGGACCTCCTAAATTTTAATTAGAAACTGGCAGTTAACTTTGTATCAATACTATTAAAGGACCACTCAATGCAGTAGAATTGCTTAATTAGCACGTACTGTACATAATAAAAAGACAATGATTTAACACCTACTCTGATTTTCAAATAATAGCATTTTCCGGTGCCCTGTATCATGTGACAGACAGCCAATCACAGACTAGTATACGTATACCCTGTGAGCTTGTGCATGTACTCAATAGGATCTTGTTCTCCAGAAAGTGTGTCTATAAAAATTTGGTTATGGAAGTAAATTGGAAAGTGTCTTAAAACTGCTGCTGTATCTGAATCATAAAAGTTAATTTTGACTTGAATGTCCCTTTAATTTTGAGCAGTTGGTGGCTAATGGGCACGGCAAATAATGAAGGGTTGATGCACAATAATTTTTTACTTTATGATGCATCTAATAGCTACGCTGATGCAATTCGGTTGATATAGTGGTATTTGTAACTGTTATTTTAGAGTATATCTTAAATAGTATTAAATCAATGTTAACATTTTTGCTTGGTAGGCTAACTACAAATCAAGGCTAACTATTATAAATAATTGTTCTATTATTTATAGCACTAAACCAGAGTGAGGATATTAAGCCAAATTGTTTTATAGCTTAGCATTGTAATAATTGAATTTACTTACCAAACCACCTACAATAATATTCAAAGTACTAAACCACTTTAAAGGTAATATATGCTGTGATAAAAGAATTTTACTTTCGGATTAAACTAAAGGTGGGGTTCAATATGGACTATTAACGTATGCAATGCCTTAATATATAGGATTTCAAATAATTTAATTAACCTATCAGTGGTAAATATCAGCATGTTTCTAGCGTATATGCCAATACAATAGTGAACCTTGGACCATAAATCTTATGTTATACGATAGAAAATATTTGGTATAACGTTTCCAGATAAAGGCAGGTCCTCACTATTGCCAACACATCAGTATTCATAACCCACTAGTTGACCCAGGTTGCTTAGCCCATATTTTCTCCAACATTGGTGTGTCCGGTCCACGGCGTCATCCATTACTTGTGGGAAATGTTCTCCCCCACAGGGAAAGGCAAGGAGAGCACACAGCAAGAGCTGTCCATATAGCTCCCCCTCTGGCTCCGCCCCCCAGTCATTCTCCTTGCCGCTCTGAACAAGTAGCATCTACCACGGGGATGGCGAGGAGTTTGTGGTGTTAGTTGTAGTTTTTTATTCTTCTATCAAGAGTTTGTTATTTTAAAATAGTGCTGGCTTGTACTATTTACTCTATAACAGAAAAGTGATGAAGATTTCTGTTTAAGAGGGCTATGATTTTAGCACAAGTAACTAAAATCCATTACTGTTACCACGCAGGACTGTTGAAACAAGAGAACTTCAGTTGGGGGTAACAGTTTGCAGACTCATCTGCTTCAGGTATGACTAGTCTCCTTCTAACAACACAGGCTAATGCTAGATGACAGTCATTTTTCCCCTCAGGGGAAACGGTAAGCCATTTTTCTTTCACCTCAGCAAAAAAGATAACAGGCTTCCCCTTTTTGTTTTTTATGCTGGTAGACACTGTTAGGGGCTAAATCGATTGGTTTTTATTACAATATTATACAATTTGAAATATTTTATAAGCTCACATACACTTGGGAACGTTTTTTATTGATCTGGCTTGTTTTAGACACCTAAATCTAGTCAGGAAGGCCCCTTCACTCTAGTGTGCTGAGGGAGGAAGCCTCATTTTGGCACTTCAGCTGTGCAGTTGAATTTCAAGGCAGTGCATGCAGATTCATGTGAGAGGGTCCTGTGGTTCAGAAAGTGACTCCAAAAGGCTTTTTTCTGTGAATGGTGACCCCTAAGGAAGGTAAAAAGCTGTAGCAAGGCTGTAGCTGGGATTGTGGTGTGTAAAAATGGTTAAATCCAACAATTAGCTCCGGTTTGCTTGTTTTAAGAGCTAGCTCCATATTTGCTGTGCAATACTTTCTAAGCATTAAGATACTGGGGTCCAAATTTCAGAAAAATCGGATATTGCCTTCATAGTTTTTTGAACATTCAGAAATAAATGTGTCATTTTATTATTTAAAGAGACAGTAACGTTTTTGTTTAAAATCGTTTTTATTGCATTGTTTGCCTGCCTAAATCTGTTTAACATGTCTGTTCCATCAGATAACCTATGTTCTGTGTGTATAGAGACAAATGTGGTTCCCCCTTCGAGTGTTTGTGATAATTGCGCCATAGCGTCCAAACAAAATCAGGACAGCTCTGTTATTTTTCATAATGTTGCCCAAGATGATTTATCTAATGAAGGTAGTGGGGATAGCTCTACATCCTCTCCTTCTGTGTCTACACCAGCTTTGCCCGCGCAGGCGACACCTAGCGCGCCAGTGCTTATTTCTATGCAACAATTATCAGCAGTAGTGGATAATTCTATAGCAAATCTTTTATCCAAACTGCCAGTTTTTCAGAGAAAGCGTGATTGTTCAGTTTTAAATACAGATAAAAAGGATGAACAATCAGACGCTGACGATGCCTTATCTATTTTATCCTCACATCAATCGGAATTGGCTGTGAGGGAAGGGCTGTCTGAGGGTGAAATTTCAGACTCAGGAAAAATTTCTCAACAGGCAGAACCTGATCTAGTGGCATTTAAGTTTAAGCTAGAACATCTCCGCGCTTTGCTTAAGGAGGTATTAGCTACTCTGGATGACTGTGATTCCATGGTAGTACCAGAGAAGTTGTGCAAATTGGACAAATTTTTAGAGGTCCCAGTGCACGACGACGCTTTTCCAATACCTAAGAGGGTAGCGAACATAGTGGAAAAGGAGTGGGAGAAGCCAGGTGTACCCTTTGCCCCACCTCCTATATTTAAGAAAATGTTTCCCATAGTAGACCCTAGAAGGGACACATGGCAAACGGTCCCGAAGGTTGAGGGAGCTGTTTCAACACTAGCGAAGCGCACAACTATTCCTATAGAGGACAGCTGCGCTTTCAAAGATCCTATGGATAAAAAATTGGAAGGATTGCTTAAAAAGGTTTTTGTTCAGCAAGGGTTCATCCTTCAACCAGCTACGTGTGTTATTACTGTCACTTCAGCGGCGTCCTTTTGGTTCGAAGAACTAGAAAGGTCGCTCCAGAAAGAGACTTCCTATGAAGAAGTCATGGACAGAATTCACGCATTAAAGTTAGCTAATTCCTTTATATTGGATGCCGCCTTTCAAATAACGAAATTGGCAGCGAAAAACTCAGGTTTTGCTATAGTAGCGCGGCTAAAATCCTGGTCGGCAGACGTGTCGTCCAAGACTAAGTTACTGAATATTCCTTTCAAGGGTAAGACCCTTTTTGGGCCGGAATTGAAGGAAATTATTTCAGACATCACTGGGGGTAAGGGCCATGCCCTCCCACAGGATAGGCCTTTTAAGGCTAAGAACAAGTCTAATTTTCGTTCCTTTCGCAATTTCAGGAACGGACCGGCTAATAACTCCACTGCCGCTAGACAAGAAGGTAACGCGGCCCAGCCCAAACCCGCTTGGAAGCCCATGTAAGGCTGGAACAAGGGTAAACAAACCAAGAAACCTGCTGCTGCTACCAAGACAGCATGAAGGGGTAGCCCCCGATCCGGGACCGAATCTGGTAGGGGGCAGACTATCTCTCTTCGCTCAGGCTTGGGCAAGAGATGTTCTGGATCCCTGGGCACTAGAGATAGTTTCCAAGGGATACCTGTTAGAATTCAAGGGACCTCCTCCAAAGGGAAGGTTCCACCTGTCTCGCTTATCTTCAGAAAAGAAACAGGCATTCTTACATTGTGTAAGAGACCTATCAAAGATGGGAGTGATAAACCCAGTCTCCTCCGGGGAACAAGGTCTAGGGTTTTACTCAAACCTGTTTGTGGTTCCCAAAAAAGAGGGAACTTTCAGGCCAATTCTGGATTTAAAGATATTAAACAAGTTCCTCAGAGTTCCATCCTTCAAGATGGAAACCATTCGGACAATCTTACTATCAATCCAGCAGGGTCAATTTTTGACTACGGTGGATCTGAAGGATGCGTATCTGCATATCCCAATCCACAAATCTCATCATCAGTTCCTGAGGTTCGCCTCTCTGGACAAACATTACCAGTTTGTGGCTCTTCCATTCGGTTTAGCCACCGCTCCCAGAATCTTCACAAAGGTGCTAGGGTCCCTTCTAGCGGTCCTAAGACCGAGGGGCATCGCTGTAGCACCTTATCTAGACGACATCCTAATCCAAGCGTCGTCTCTTTCCAAAGCGAGGGCTCATACAGACATTGTGTTGGTTTTTCTCAGATCTCACGGGTGGAAAGTGAACATAGAAAAAAGTTCACTGTCACCGTCCACAAGGGTTCCTTTTCTGGGAACAATAATAGATTCTGTGGAAATGAAGATCTTTCTCACAGACGTCAAAAAGACAAAGCTTCTAAAAGCTTGTCGAGTTCTTCACTCTATTCCTCAACCCTCCATAGCTCAATGCATGGAAGTAATAGGACTAATGGTCGCAGCAATGGATATGGTTCCTTTTGCTTGAATTCATCTAAGACCATTACAGCTGTGCATGCTCAATCAGTGGAATGGGGACTATACAGACTTGTCTCCCCAAATTCAAGTAGACCAGGTAACCAGGGACTCACTTCTCTGGTGGTTGACCCAGGATCACCTGTCTCAGGGAATGAGTTTCCGCAGACCGGAGTGGGTCATCGTCACGACCGACGCCAGCCTCTTAGGGTGGGGCGCGGTCTGGGACTCTCTGAAAGCTCATGGCCTATGGTCGCGGGAAGAGTCGCTTCTCCCGATAAACATTTTGGAACTAAGAGCTATATTCAATGCGCTCCTGGCTTGGCCTCAGCTAGCGGAAGCCAGGTTCATAAGATTTCAGTCGGACAACATAACGACTGTTGCGTACATCAATCATCAGGGGGGAACAAAGAGTTCCCTAGCGATGAAGGAAGTAACCAAGATAATCCAATGGGCAGAGAATCACTCCTGCCATCTATCTGCTATTCACATCCCAGGAGTAGACAACTGGGAGGCAGACTATTTAAATCGTCAGACTTTCCATCCGGGGGAGTGGGAACTCCATCCGGAGGTCTTTGCTCAGTTAACCCAATTATGGGGCATTCCAGACATGGATCTAATGGCGTCCCGTCAGAACTTCAAGATTCCTTGCTACGGGTCCAGATCCAGGGATCCCAAGGCGACTCTAGTGGATGCATTAGTGGCGCCTTGGTCGTTCAACCTAGCATATGTGTTTCCACCGTTTCCTCTCCTCCCCAGGCTCATAGCCAGGATCAAACAGGAGAAGGCCTCGGTGATTCTGATAGCTCCTGCGTGGCCACGCAGGACTTGGTATGCAGACCTGGTGAATATGTCATCGGCTCCACCATGGAAGCTACCTTTGAGACAGGACCTTCTAGTACAAGGTCCATTCGAACATCCCAATCTAGTTTCTCTGCAGCTGACTGCTTGGAAATTGAACGCTTGATTTTATCCAAGCGTGGGTTTTCAAATTCTGTGATTGATACTCTGGTCCAAGCCAGAAAACCTGTGACTAGAAGGATTTACCATAAAATATGGAAAAAATATATCTGTTGGTTTGAATCCAAAGGATTATCCTGGAGTAAGATTAAAATTCCAAAGATTCTCTCCTTTCTCCAAGAAGGTTTGGATAAAGGATTGTCAGCTAGTTCTCCAAAAGGACAGATTTCTGCATTATCCGTCTTGTTGCACAAACGACTGGCAGCTTTGCCAGATGTACAAGCTTTTGTTCAGGCTTTGGTTAGAATCAAGCCTGTTTACAGACCCATGACTCCTCCTTGGAGTCTAAATTTAGTTCTTTCAGTTTTTCAAGGGGTTCCGTTTGAACCTTTACATTCCATAGATATTAAGTTACTATCTTGGAAAGTTCTGTTTTTGGTTGCTATTTCTTCTGCTAGAAGAGTTTCTGAATTATCTGCTTTGCAGTGTGATCCACCCTATCTGGTGTTCCATTCAGATAAGGTTGTTTTGCGTACTAAGCCTGGTTTTCTTCCAAAAGTTGTTTCCAACGAGAACATCAACCAGGAAATAGTTGTTCCTTCTTTGTGTCCGAATCCAGTTTCAAAGAAGGAACGTTTATTACACAATTTAGATGTTGTTCGTGCTTTAAAGTTCTATTTAGAAGCAACAAAAGATTTTAGACAAACCTCATCCTTGTTTGTCGTTTACTCTGGTAAGAGGAGAGGTCAAAAAGCTACTGCTACCTCTCTCTCTTTCTGGCTGAAAAGCATTATCCGCTTGGCTTATGAGACTGCCGGACGGCAGCCTCCTGACCGTATCACAGCTCACTCTACTAGGGCTGTGGCTTCCACATGGGCCTATAAGAACGAGGCTTCTGTTGACCAGATATGTAAGGCAGCGACTTGGTCTTCTCTGCACACTTTTGCCAAATTCTACAAATTTGATATTTTTGCTTCTTTGGAGGCTGTTTTTGGGAGAAAGGTTTTGCAAGCCGTGGTGCCTTCTGTTTAGGTAACCTGATTTGCTCCCTCCCTTCATCCGTGTCCTAAAGCTTTGGTATTGGTTCCCACAAGTAATGGATGACGCCGTGGACCGGACACACCAATGTTGGAGAAAACAGAATTTATGCTTACCTGATAAATTACTTTCTCCAACGGTGTGTCCGGTCCACGGCCCGCCCTGGTTTTTTTAATCAGGTTGAAATTTTTTTTCTTTATACACTACAGTCACCACGGCACCCTATAGTTTCTCCTTTTTCTCCTAACCGTCGGTCGAATGACTGGGGGGCGGAGCCAGAGGGGGAGCTATATGGACAGCTCTTGCTGTGTGCTCTCCTTGCCTTTCCCTGTGGGGGAGAACATTTCCCACAAGTAATGGATGACGCCGTGGACCGGACACACCGTTGGAGAAAGTAATTTATCAGGTAAGCATAAATTCTGTTTTCTAAGTTTGTGTATCTCAATATACAGTAACCTAGGGAACCTTGATATCCCTCTACAGGGTAGCCCAATTACCCAACATTCTTTGCTCTAGATTGACCTTTATTCACAATAAAGTTACTCCAGTTTGTGTTTTTAACCTATTTTCCCAATTGTTATTATTCTTTTGAGTGTGTATTATTGTGTTTCAATAAAAGTTAAGTTTTCCTTTTATGTGACACACCCCAACTACACAAGTGAAACTAGACTCATATATACTTTATCAAGCGCACTGTGAATGCTATCAAGTGTATTCTTTTGAGTGGGTCTTTAACCCACTGTAACACAAGTTTCAGTTCAAATACACAGCACCAATACCTAAAATAATACAAATTATTTTAAAGTGTGAATAAACAAGGTGATCCGTCTGAAATAACACAAACAAGTAGTGCCATTTGGTTCTTGTACCCTAAAGCTCCCAGTAGTTTATTACTGCTGCCTACCTAGGTTTGATTTTCAAAATAGGACACCAAGAGAACAAAGCAAATTAGATAATAGAAGTAAATTGGAAAGTTGATAGAAACAACATGGTCTATCTGAATTATAAAATAACTTTTTCAGGTTTCATGTCCCTTTAACAAAAATAAATAAATAAATATAGTTTCAAACGCAGAAATACATTTTAATAGAGTAAAATAATTTCTAATCAGGGTACTGCCATATGCATCTGGTATAGGATTGATTATGTAAACGTACATTTTTGTTGATTAAACACCTCTGTTTCCTTCACAGATGGTTCTTTGTTGTAACTGAGATGCCACGTTCCTCCTGGGCTGTTCTTTTAAATGGCTTTGCTATGGCGGTGTCCTTTTTTATGGTCCGCATTGCAGTAATACCCAGTTACTACTCTCAGGTGTTTGCCACCTTTGGCACAGAGGGTTATATAAAGCTAGGCCTCGGACCACAGGTAGCCTGGATTGTGTCCTGTGTGGTTCTTGATATCCTCAACGTTTTCTGGATGTACAAGATTATCTGTGGGTTTTACAAAGTCGTGAAAGCCAAGCCTGGTGAAAAGCCTAGAAGAAACCATGCTGACTGAGGATATATTACACTCCCATTAGTGTGCCAGCCACACATGCACACACATCCTACTGTCGCTGGACCACATGGTGAATTACCCATAACCACTTGCAATCTATGTAAGAGAGACCATGTTACTTTTTACATTTATGGGTTGAATCCCATTGCTAAGGAATTACCACTCATACTTTGTCAACTGAGGACCAAGAATCCTAAATTACAAATAGTACTGTATTTATGTCCCTCCAAAGAGGAGCTGTATTATCAATAACTAGGGTGAATTGACTAACTGTGCTCCTCATCTTAGTGTCCATGCCCGATCCACTCTTGTCTCTGTTCTGGCTAAAACAAAGCAATTATTGTGAACATCCTTTTTATTTATTTGTTTATCTAAACTACACAACTTCTGTGAAGAGAGAGGATGTCAGCATTATTAAACCTAGAACCAGAGTATGAGAATCCCTAATAGATTGACATAGCCGAGAAGAGAGATGGATAGCGGAGGCAGTCTTTCTAGAAATAATAGAAAACTTTACAGTATTGACTGATTGGGAGAAAACAATATGATAAATAAAGGAGAATAAAAAGAAGGCGCTTTAGAATAACAATTCATATGGGGCATTGAGTTAGGATGGCATGTCTAATCTATACACTGAGTTTCTGTATAATAACATCTTATTTACTAATGAATGTATGAAATATATTTCTATTTTTAAAATAAACTTTTAAATTTAAAGTTTCTTGTGTTCTAATCATTGGGCTGTGACGTGCTTGGGGGATACTATTATTGTTTCCAAATAGCCTTTTAGAAATTGGGTTTTGTTCCTTCTTATTAACAATCCTGCATCAATTAGGTGTCCGCAAAATAGTATCGATTTTTTTATACTATATAAATTCTCTCCAATTAGATTGTGGGCCAGATGACGAGTAGAGCGCAAACATTTGCGCACAAGCTATAAGGGGTTTATCTCTGGGGTTTGTGCTCATCAGTCTTACTGCTGGTATTATGAGTTGAAAGTAAATGCGATCGCCTGAGCGTAATCGCGATTTACACTAGCATAATTACCGCAACATCAGAGCTGTGGTTAGCTGTTTTGCAAAACTAAAAAGTTGCACAAAACACATAAAAAATACATTACAAAGTTACAGTTACACTCATAATAAAACCATCTAATAACATTATTTTTTTTTTTTAAATTGCACACAAGTTATAAGGGCTCAAAGGGCTTTAACATTGAGATACATACATATACATGTCTAAAGATGGATATGTATGTATATACTGTATGTCTATATATTTATGTGTTTATAAGTGTGTATAATATATATATACATATAATGTACTCACATACACACACACACACACATATATATATATATATATATATATATATATATATATATATATATACATACATACATACATACATACATACATACATACATACATACATACATACATACATTAAATAAATAAATTCACCGGACACTTTATTAAGTTGGACCCCCTTTGCCTTCAGAATTGCCTTAATTCTTTGTGGCAGAGATTCAACAAGGTGTTGGAAACATTCCTCAGACATTTTGGTCCATATTGACAGATAGCATCACGCAGTTGCTGCAGATTTGTCAGCTGCACATCCATGATGCTAATCTCCCATTCCACCAAATCCCAAAGATGCTCTATTGGATTGAGATCTGGTGACTGTGGAGGCTATTGGAGTACAGTGAAGTCATTGTCAGGTTCAAGAAACAAGTTTGAGATGATTTGAGCTTTGTGACATGGTTCATTATCCTGCTGGAAGTAGCCATCAGAAGATGGGTACACTGTAGTTATAAAGGGATGGACATGGTCAGCAACAATACTCAGGTAAGCCTTGGCATTTAAACGATGCATAATTGGTACTAAGGGGCCCAAAGTGTGCCAAGAAAATATCCCCCACACCATTACACTATCACCACCAGCCTAAACCGTTGATACAAGGTAGGTTGGATCCATGCTTTCATGTTGTTTACTCCAAATTCTGACCCTACCATCTGAATGTTGCAGCAGAAATTGAGACTAATCAGACCAGACAAAGTTTTTCCAATCTTCTATTGTCCAATTTTGGTGAGCCTGTGTGAATTGTAGCCTCAGTTTCCTGTGCCACCAATGTGGTCTGCTGCTGCTTTAGCCCATCTGCTTCAAGGTTCGACGTGTTGTGCGTTCAGAGATGGTATTCTGCATACCTTGGTTGTAACGAGTGGTTATTTGAGTCACTGTTGCCTTTCCATCATCTCAAACCAGTCTGCCCATTCTCCTCTGATTTCTGACATCAACAAAGCATTTTTTTTCCACATAACTGCCACTCACTGGATATTTTCTCTTTTTCAGATCATTCTCTGTAAACCCTAGAGATGGTTGAGCGTGAAAATTCCAGTAGATCAGCAGTTTTTTAAATACTCAGACCAGCCCGTCTGGCACCAACAACCATGCCACGTTTAAAGTCACTTAAATCGCCTTTCTTCCCCATTCTGATGCTCGGTTTGAACTTCAGCAAGTCATCTTCACCACGTCTAGATGCCTAAATGCATTGAGTTGCTGCCTTGTGATTTGGCTGATTAGCAATTTGTGTTACCAAGCAATTGAATGAATGAATATATATATATATATATATATATATATATATATATATATATATATATATATATATATATATATATATATATATATATAATAAAAGCATAGACTAAACATCCACTTTTTAGCACACCTTCGCTTTAGCAGACCTTTGAGTTAGTACTCAAACACTAGCCTTGACCATAAGTTTTTTTTTTTTTTTTTTTAGCGCACCCCATAGACGTCCTATTATGTGAGGGATTTAGCGTGGCTATGCTGTCTGTACTCCAGATGTTATCACTCCCTCTGCTGCACCTATGCCTACCAGGAGCATGTCCGGTTCTGCACCTCTACCTCAGCGATATGGAGGTGATCCTATTCAGTGCAGAGGGTTTTTGAACCAGGTGGGCATGTACTTTGAGATGTTACCTCAGGCGTTTCCCTCTGACAGAGCTAAGGTGGGATTTCTCATCTCGTTACTCTCTGACACAGCTCTTGCCTGGGCTAATCCCTTGTGGGAGACTAAAAAACCTGTGATTTCAAATTACCCTGAATTTGTGGCCTCCTTTCGAAGGGTATTTGATGTTCCGGCTCGCTCCTCCTCTGCTGCTAAACGACTCATGTCCATTCAGCAAGGTACAAGATCTGTTGCTCAGTATGCTATTGAGTTCCATACGCTTGCCGCAGAGGTAGGTTGGAACAATGAAGCCCTTGTTGCCGCCTTCTTTCATGGGCTCTCTGATGCGATTAAAGTCGAAGTTGCTGCCAGAGGATCTCGAGGCATTGGTGTCTTTTTTGATCCTTATTGACATCAGACTCAGAGAGAGGCCCTCTTTCAAGGAGCACTTGGGGAAGCCTCCTGTTCCGTTGTCTCCTACGTGTTCATTTCCACCCATGCCTCCCTCTCCTCCCATGCCTCCTGATCCCGAGTCACCAGGTACTGCTGAGCCAATGCAGTTGGGATTCACGCGTCTCTCCACGGCGGAGAGGGCCTTTAGGAGGAGGGAGGGGCTCTGCCTCTATTGTGGGGTACAGGGCCACCTTTTGAAGTCTTGTCCTACACGGCCGGGAAACGCTCACACCTAAGGTCCTGTCAGGGGCAGACCTTGGGTGGTTTATCCTCGTCCCCGGAACCGCTTAAAGTGAAAGTAAAGTTTTTCTTAGTTCAATGCATTTTTTAACATATAATGTGACCAACATCCTAGTCGCTAACTTTGTTTTTTCAATAATACCATTGCTTTCAAATAAATCTTATCTTTATTCAGACCCTTTTTTCGCAGCTTCCTCCTCCCCCTCGCATTCTTCCGGCTTTGTCTCTGTAAATGAGTTATGCGCTCCTAACCGCCGTTAGCGTAACTAAGCGTGCACGTTCTCGATCTGTAGAACTATGCGCATGCGCAATTCTACCATCTACACTCTGATGCATTATATCAATGAATCACTTTAGTCATTCAGCACTTTGTTGTGTAATATCGGAATGAGAAGCATCGCATCTTTCATAGAATCCCCTATAGACCACAACGAGCAAATTTGATTATTATTGTTAATGCGCATACGCAACACGAGGATGCGCTCGCTTTCAAGGAGGAAGTATAAATATTCGCGCATGCGCACCATTAAGCATCACCTTCTGACGTCAATTGACGGCCACCTAACGGCCAGAAAATCAATTGGCTGTATAAACAACGTGATCGTTGTTTAGAAAAAAAAACAAAAAAAAAAACGGGTTGTTTTGTTCAAAGCGAAATCGCAGCACATTAAACAAGATAACTAAGGTACAATACAAAAATAAAAGAAATGATGAATGAACATCCTATTAATTTTGAGTGCTATATTGATTTTTTCATAGCAGACTGATTAACTTTACCTTCACTTTAAGGAGAAACCTTTTGTCACGGTTGTCCTTTCCTGGGTGGACTCCTCCATAGTCACTCAGGCTCTTGTTGACTCCGGTGCTGCAAGCTATTTCATTGACAGTACTTTTGTATCAAAGCACTCCATTCCTGTTTTGCCTCGGTCCGTTCCGCTTGCTATTGAGGCCATTGATGGCAGGCCCCTTCAGCCCGCACTCGTTACTCACGAAACTGCTCCATTGTCCATGGTGGTTGGGGCTCTCCATTTTGAAACCCTCCAGTTCCAGGTGATAAACTCTCCGCATTTTCTGGTTGTTCTGGGTTATCTCTGGCTCCAAAAGCACAATCCCAGTCTCAACTGGCGCAGGTCCGAAATTTTGTTGTGGTCCCGCAATGTATTTCCACTTGTCTTCAGAAACCAGTTAAAGTCTTGTGAACTTCTTCGGTATCTCAATTGCCAGAGGAGTACCGAGAGTTCCTAGACTTGTTTGACAAGGTGCGTGCCGGTACATTGCCTCCTCACGATTGTGCCATAGACCTGCAACCCGGAGCCATTCCTCCTCGGGGCCTGGTGTACCCTCTGTCTGTTGCAGAGAATTGTGCTATGGAGGAGTATGTTGCTAATGCTCTGTCGCGGGGAATCATCCGCAAATCTTGCTCTCCTGCAGGGGCTGGCTTCTTATTTGTGAAGAAAAAGGGTGGCGAGTTAAGATCATGTATCGATTATAGGGGTCTTAAACATATTACCATTAAGAATGCTTACCCTATTCCGCTCATTACGGAACTCTTTGACCACCTCAAGGGAGCTACAGTCTTTACTAAACTTGATTTGAGAGGAGCGTACAATCTCGTTAGGATTAAGGAGGGTCACGAATGGGAAAACAGCATTTAACACCAGGGGCGGGCATTATGAGTATCTTGTAATGCCCTTTGGCCTATGTAATGCTCCTGCTGTTTTTCAGGAACTTATTAATGATGTCCTACGAGATATGTTGCAACAGTGTGTTGTGGTGTACTTAGACGACATCCTCATACACTCACCCACACTTGAGGCTCATCGTTCTGATGTTACACAGGTTCTTCAGAGACTACGTGAGAACGGCCTGTTTTGTAAACTTGAGAAATGTGAGCTCCATCAGACTCAAGCAACCTTCCTAGGTTATGTTATCTCAGTTGCAGGGTTCTCCATGGATCCTGACAAGTTATCTGCAGTTCTGCAGTGGCCTCGCCCAGTTGGTCTTCGGTCTATTCAACGTTTTTTGGGGTTCGCCAATTACTATAGAAAGTTTATTAAAAGCTTTTCTTCCTTGGTCAAACCTATCACAGACATGACCCGTAAAGAGAATGATCCACTCCATTGGTCACCTACTGCCATTAAGGCCTTTGATAGTCTTAAGACTGCCTTTGCTGCCGCTCCAGTTCTGGCTGATCCTAACCCTGTCCTGCCTTTCGTTCTTAAGGTCGATGCGTCTGAGACTGGAGTAGGTGCCCTCTTGTCTCAACGTCCTACGCCTGACGGTTCCTTGCATCCGTGTGGTTTCTTCTCTAAGAAATTGTCTCCAGCTGAGTGCAATTATGAAATTATGGCACTCAAGGAATGGAGGCATCTTCTCGAGGGTACTAGCGTGCCAGTTGTCATTCTTACTGACCACAAGAATTTAACTTATCTATCTGAAGCAAATCGTTTGTCGCCCCGACAGGCCAGATGGGCGCTATTTTTGTCTCGGTTTAATTATGTGGTCTCCTACCTACCTGGTAGTAAGAATGTTAGGGCTGATGCCCTCTCTCGACAATTTTCACCTCTGTCCAAGGAGGAGTCTGTACCTACTTCTGTTATACCTCCTGACCATATTTTGGCTACCATATGTACTAATTTGACTTCTCCCTTGGGGGAGGAGATCCTGGCTGCACAAACCAATGCACCTCCTGAGAAACCTAGTGGTAAGTGTTTTGTTCCTGAGAATATTCGAACTAAACTTTTGCACACTTACCACTATCCTAAAGCCGCAGGTCACCCAGGCAAGAACCAAAGGATTTGGTCTGTGACTCGACAATTCTAGTGGCCAGGTCTTCGTTCTGATATTGCTGCGTATGTTGCCTCCTGCTCAGTTTGTGCACAGAATAAGACTCCTCAACGTCTTCCTGTGGGTCTTCTTCAACCTATTGCTAATGGTGAGCGTCCTTGGACACATCTTTTCATGGACTTCATTGTCAAGCTCCCTGTTTCCAATGGCAATACTGTTATCCTTATGGTGGTTGACCGTTTTTCTAAAATGTCACATTGCATTCCCTTGATGAAGCTGCCTACCGCTCAGGAGCTTGCTTCGATTTTTGCCCGGGAGGTCTTCCGTTTACATGGGTTACCCAAGGAGATGGTGTCGTACCGGGGTAGCCAGTTTGTCTCCAGATTTTGGCGTTCCTTTTGTGCTCAAATGGGGATCCAGCTTTCCTTCTCCTCGGCATATCACCCTCAATCCAATGGGGCTGCTGAACGTTCTAATCAAGCTCTGGAACAGTTCCTCCGTTGCTATGTCTCAGATCACCACAATAATTGGTCTGAACTGTTACCTTGGGCAGAGTTTGCTCGTAATAGTGCTATTAATGCTTCCTCCAAGTTATCCCCATTCATGGCGAATTATGGGTTTCATCCGTCCTTGTTGCCCGATTCATTCATGTCTCAGGGTATTCCGGCTTTGGAGGAGCATCTCTGGCAACTCCGTTCCACGTGGGTGCAGATTCAGGATTGCCTTCATCGTTCTTTGCAGCGCCAAAAGTTCCAGGCTGATCGTAGGCGTCTGCCCGCACCTTCCTACCAGGTTGGTGAGAGAGTTTGGCTGTCCTCCCGCAACTTGAACCTTTGTGTGCCTTCCAATAAATTGGCTCCCCGTTATGTTGGCCTTTTCGAATACTCCGACGGGTTAATCCTGTGGCCTACGCTCTTGACCTTCCTCCTGCTATGCACATCTCCAATGTATTTCATGTCTCCCTCTTGAAACCATTGGTTTGTAATCGGTTTACCACTGTGTTGCCTCGTCCCCGTCCTATCTTTGTTGACAACCATGAGGAGTATGAGGTCAGCAGCATTATTGACTCTCGTATGTCCAGGGGCCGTGTACAGTATTTGGTTCACTGGAGGGGCTACGGTCCGGAGGAGCGTTCTTGGGTTCCCTTCTCTGATGTTCATGCTCCCGCCCTCCTCCGTGCCTTCCATGCCCGTTTCCCCAATAAGCCTTTTGTCCTTCCGCGGGGGAGGGGTCGTTGAGGGGAGGGTACTGTCAGGGTTTTTTCCCTGTTGTTTGCCATGTGCTGCTGGCAGCCATTTTACTCACCTCTCTTCCTGACTATGGTGCATTGTGGGGGATGCTGCATATTTCCTACACTTCCTTTTATGGCCAGACTGGTGTGCATCATCCATGTGAAACATGATGCAGTCTCAGAATTGTGATGTCATCACTTATTATTTAAAGGGCCTCTGTTCAGTATGCTTTGCCTTTGCGTTGTCTCAGACCTGTTTGTGAGAGTTCCTGTGTATTACCTGGCTGCCTGACGTCCTTCCTGGTTCCTGATCCCTGGCTTGTTCCTGACTCTGCTGTTTTCCTTGTTCCTGATTCTGGCTCGTCTGACTATTCGCTTTGGCTCCTGACTCAGCTCGTCTGACTACCAGCTCTGGTTTTGGCTCCTGGCTTGTTGTTTGACTTGTGGACTTTTTATAATTTTTTTGCTATTAATAAAGGTGTGATTATTTCTCCAACATAGGTGTGTCCGGTCCACGGCGTCATCCTTACTTGTGGGATATTCTCTTCCCCAACAGGAAATGGCAAAGAGCCCAGCAAAGCTGGTCACATGATCCCTCCTAGGCTCCGCCTACCCCAGTCATTCTCTTTGCCGTTGTACAGGCAACATCTCCACGGAGATGGCTTAGAGTTTTTTAGTGTTTAACTGTAGTTTTTATTATTCAATCAAGAGTTTGTTATTTTAAAATAGTGCTGGTATGTACTATTTACTCTGAAACAGAAAAGAGATGAAGATTTCTGTTTGTATGAGGAAAATGATTTTAGCAACCGTTACTAAAATCCATGGCTGTTCCACACAGGACTGTTGAGAGGAATTAACTTCAGTTGGGGGAACAGTGAGCAGTCTTTTGCTGCTTGAGGTATGACACATTCTAACAAGACGATGTAATGCTGGAAGCTGTCATTTTCCCTATGGGATCCGGTAAGCCATTTTTATTCAGACAGTAAATAAGGGCTTCACAAGGGCTTATTAAGACTGTAGACATTTTCTGGGCTAAATCGATTCATATATTACACATATTTAGCCTTGAGGAATCATTTAATCTGGGTATTTTTGTTAAATAATATCGGCAGGCACTGTTTTAGACACCTTATTCTCTAGGGGCTTTCCCTAATCATAGGCAGAGCCTCATTTTCGCGCCGGTATTGCGCACTTGTTTTTGAGAAGCATGACATGCAGTCGCATGTGTGAGGAGCTCTGATACATAGAAAAGACTTTCTGAAGGCTTCATTTGGTATCGTATTCCCCTTTGGGCTTGGTTGGGTCTCAGCAAAGCAGATACCAGGGACTGTAAAGGGGTTAAAGTTAAAAACGGCTCCGGTTCCGTTATTTTAAGGGTTAAAGCTTCCAAATTTGGTGTGCAATACTTTTAAGGCTTTAAGACACTGTGGTGAAATTTTGGTGAATTTTGAACAATTCCTTCATACTTTTTCGCAATTGCAGTAATAAAGTGTGTTCAGTTTAAAATTTAAAGTGACAGTAACGGTTTTATTTTAAAACGTTTTTTGTACTTTGTTATCAAGTTTATGCCTGTTTAACATGTCTGAACTACCAGATAGACTGTGTTCTGAATGTGGGGAAGCCAAGGTTCCTTTTCATTTAAATAAATGTGATTTATGTGACACTGAAAATGATGCCCAAGATGATTCCTCAAGTGAGGGGAGTAAGCATGGTACTGCATCATTCCCTCCTTCGTCTACACGAGTCTTGCCCACTCAGGAGGCCCCTAGTACATCTAGCGCGCCAATACTCCTTACTATGCAACAATTAACGGCTGTAATGGATAATTCTATCAAAAACATTTTAGCCAAAATGCCCACTTATCAGCGTAAGCGCGACTGCTCTGTTTTAGATACTGAAGAGCATGAGGACGCTGATGATAATGGTTCTGAAATGCCCCTACACCAGTCTGAGGGGGCCAGGGAGGTTTTGTCTGAGGGAGAAATTTCAGATTCAGGAAAAATTTCTCAACAAGCTGAACCCGATGTGATTACATTTAAATTTAAGTTGGAACATCTCCGCGCTCTGCTTAAGGAGGTATTATCCACTCTGGATGATTGTGAGAATTTGATCATCCCAGAGAAACTATGTAAAATGGATAGAGGTCCCGGGGCTCCCAGAAGCTTTTCCTATACCCAAGCGGGTGGCGGACATTGTAAATAAAGAATGGGAAAGGCCCGGTATACCTTTCGTCCCTCCCCCCATATTTAAAAAATTGTTTAGATTGTCCCCAAGGTCGAGGGAGCGGTTTCTACTTTAAACAAACGCACCACTATACCCATAGAAGATAGTTGTGCTTTCAAAGATCCTATGGATAAAAAATTAGAAGGTTTGCTTAAAAAGATGTTTGTTCAGCAAGGTTACCTTCTACAACCAATTTCATGCATTGTCCCTGTCACTACAGCCGCGTGTTTCTGGTTCGATGAGCTAGTAAAGGCGATCGATAGTGATTCTCCTCCTTATGAGGAGATTATGGACAGAATCCGTGCTCTCAAATTGGCTAATTCTTTCACCCTAGACGCCACTTTGCAATTGGCTAGGTTAGCGGCGAAGAATTCTGGGTTTGCTATTGTGGCGCGTAGAGCGCTTTGGTTGAAATCTTGGTCAGCGGATGCGTCTTCCAAGAACAAACTCCTTAATATTCCTTTCAAGGGGAAAACGCTGTTTGGCCCTGACTTGAAAGAGATTATCTCTGATATCACTGGGGGTAAGGGCCACGCCCTTCCTCAGGATAGGTCTTTCAAGACCAAAAATAAACCTAATTTTCGTCCCTTTCGTAGAAACGGACCAGCCCCAAGTGCTACGTCCTCTAAGCAAGAGGGTAATACTTCTCAAGCCAAGCCAGCCTGGAGACCAATGCAAGGCTGGAACAAGGGAAAGCAGGCCAAGAAACCTGCCACTGCTACCAAGACAGCATGAAATGTTGGCCCCCGATCCGAGACCGGATCTGGTGGGGGGCAGACTCTCTCTCTTTGCTCAGGCTTGGGCAAGAGATGTTCTGGATCCTTGGGCACTAGAAATAGTCTCCCAAGGTTATCTTCTGGAATTCAAGGGGCTTCCCCCAAGGGGGAGGTTCCACAGGTCTCAATTGTCTTCAGACCACATAAAGAGACAGGCATTCTTACATTGTGTAGAAGACCTGTTAAAAATGGGAGTGATTCATCCTGTTCCATTAGGGGAACAAGGGATGGGGTTCTACTCCAATCTGTTCATAGTTCCCAAAAAAAGAGGGAACGTTCAGACCAATCTTAGATCTCAAGATCTTAAACAAGTTTCTCAAGGTTCCATCGTTCAAAATGGAAACCATTCGAACAATTCTTCCTTCCATCCAGGAAGGTCAATTCATGACCACGGTGGATTTAAAGGATGCATATCTACATATTCCTATCCACAAGGAACATCATCGGTTCCTAAGGTTCGCATTCCTGGACGAGCATTACCAGTTCGTGGCGCTTCCTTTCGGATTAGCCACTGCTCCAAGGATTTTCACAAAGGTACTAGGGTCCCTTCTAGCGGTGCTAAGACCAAGGGGCATTGCAGTAGTACCTTACTTGGACGACATTCTGATTCAAGCGTCGTCCCTTCCTCAAGCAAAGGCTCACACGGACATAGTCCTGGCCTTTCTCAGATCTCACGGATGGAAAGTGAACGTGGAAAAGAGTTCTCTATCTCCGTCGACAAGGGTTCCCTTCTTGGGAACAATAATAGACTCCTTAGAAATGGGGATTTTTCTGACAGAGGCCAGAAAAACAAAACTTCTAAACTCTTGTCAAACACTTCATTCCGTTCCTCTTCCTTCCATAGCGCAGTGCATGGAAGTAATAGGTTTGATGGTAGCGGCAATGGACATAGTTCCTTTTGCGCGCATTCATCTAAGACCATTACAACTGTGCATGCTCAGTCACGACCGACGCCAGTCTGATGGGCTGGGGCGCGGTCTGGGGATCCCTGAAAGCTCAGGGTCTTTGGTCTCGGGAAGAATCTCTTCTACCGATAAATATTCTGGAACTGAGAGCGATATTCAATGCTCTCAAGGCTTGGCCTCAGCTAGCAAAGGCCAAGTTCATACGGTTTCAATCAGACAACATGACGACTGTTGCGTACATCAACCATCAGGGGGGAACAAGGAGTTCCCTGGCGATGGAAGAAGTGACCAAAATCATTCAATGGGCGGAGACTCACTCCTGCCACCTGTCTGCAATCCACATCCCAGGAGTGGAAAATGGGGAAGCGGATTTTCTGAGTCGTCAGACATTTCATCCGGGGGAGTGGGAACTCCATCCGGAAATCTTTGCCCAAATTACTCATCTGTGGGGCATTCCAGACATGGATCTGATGGCCTCTCGTCAGAACTTCAAGGTTCCTTGCTACGGGTCCAGATCCAGGGATCCCAAGGCGACTCTAGTAGATGCACTAGTAGCACCTTGGACCTTCAAACTAGCTTATGTATTCCCGCCGTTTCCTCTCATCCCCAGGCTGGTAGCCAGGATCAATCAGGAGAGGGCGTCGGTGATCTTGATAGCTCCTGCGTGGCCACGCAGGACTTGGTATGCAGATCTGGTGAATATGTCATCGGCTCCACCATGGAAGCTACCTTTGAGACGAGACCTTCTTGTTCAAGGTCCGTTCGAACATCCGAATCTGGTCTCACTCCAGCTGACTGCTTGGAGATTGAACGCTTGATCTTATCAAAACGAGGGTTCTCAGATTCTGTTATTGATACTCTTGTTCAGGCCAGAAAGCCTGTAACTAGAAAAATTTACCACAAAACATGGAAAAAATATATCTGTTGGTGTGAATCTAAAGGATTCCCTTGGGACAAGGTAAAGATTCCTAGGATTCTATCCTTTCTTCAAGAAGGATTGGAGAAAGGATTATCTGCAAGTTCCTTGAAGGGACAGATTTCTGCCTTGTCTGTGTTACTTCACAAAAAGCTGGCAGCTGTGCCAGATGTTCAAGCCTTTGTTCAGGCTCTGGTTAGAATCAAGCCTGTTTACAAACCTTTGACTCCTCCTTGGAGTCTCAACTTAGTTCTTTCAGTTCTTCAGGGGGTTCCGTTTGAACCCTTACATTCCGTTGATATTAAGTTATTATCTTGGAAAGTTTTGTTTTTGGTTGCAATTTCTTCTGCTAGAAGAGTTTCAGAATTATCTGCTCTGCAGTGTTCTCCTCCTTATCTGGTGTTCCATGCAGATAAGGTGGTTTTACGTACTAAACCTGGTTTTCTTCCAAAAGTTGTTTCTAACAAAAACATTAACCAGGAGATAGTCGTACCTTCTTTGTGTCCGAAACCAGTTTCGAAGAAGGAACGTTTGTTGCACAATTTGGATGTTGTTCGCGCTCTAAAATTCTATTTAGATGCTACAAAGGATTTTAGACAAACATCTTCCTTGTTTGTTGTTTATTCTGGTAAAAGGAGAGGTCAAAAAGCAACTTCTACCTCTCTCTCTTTTTGGATTAAGAGCATCATCAGATTGGCTTACGAGACTGCCGGACGGCAGCCTCCTGAAAGAATCACAGCTCATTCCACTAGGGCTGTGGCTTCCACATGGGCCTTCAAGAACGAGGCTTCTGTTGATCAGATATGTAGGGCAGCGACTTGGTCTTCACTGCACACTTTTACCAAATTTTACAAGTTTGATACTTTTGCTTCTTCTGAGGCTATTTTTGGGAGAAAGGTTTTGCAAGCCGTGGTGCCTTCCATTTAGGTGACCTGATTTGCTCCCTCCCTTCATCCGTGTCCTAAAGCTTTGGTATTGGTTCCCACAAGTAAGGATGACGCCGTGGACCGGACACACCTATGTTGGAGAAAACAGAATTTATGTTTACCTGATAAATTACTTTCTCCAACGGTGTGTCCGGTCCACGGCCCGCCCTGGTTTTTTAATCAGGTCTGATAATTTATTTTCTTTAACTACAGTCACCACGGTATCATATGGTTTCTCCTATGCAAATATTCCTCCTTAACGTCGGTCGAATGACTGGGGTAGGCGGAGCCTAGGAGGGATCATGTGACCAGCTTTGCTGGGCTCTTTGCCATTTCCTGTTGGGGAAGAGAATATCCCACAAGTAAGGATGACGCCGTGGACCGGACACACCGTTGGAGAAAGTAATTTATCAGGTAAACATAAATTCTGTTTTTTGCACTTCTCAACTCAGTCTGATTCCTGGCACCCTGACAAGAATGAGCCGTAATTCTATGAGGAGGTCTATGTCCCACTGTTTCATAAGCTAAGCAATTAAGACTCCTCAACTAAAAAGAGATAAGGAAGTCAAAGAGACCTTCTGACCCTTACGCTTCCCAGAATATGCCACAAAAGAGGAAGACGTTTGTCTAAAATCCTTAGTAGCTTGAAGATAAAACTTCAAGGCTCGAACCACGTTCAAATTATGAAGTAAACGTTCCTTCAAAGAAGAAGGATTAGGACACAAAGAAGGGACCTCAATCTCTTGATTGATGTTGCGGTCTGACATGACTTTAGGGAGAAACCCTAGCTTAGTATGTAGGACAGCCTTATCCAAATGGAACACCAGATAAGGATGCTCACATTGCAAGGCGGCAATTTCAGAAACTCTGCGTGCCAAAGGACAACAACTTAATATCAAGTTCATGCATAGGCTCAAACAGAGCCTATTGCAAAACTTTAAGAACCAGATTCAGACTCCAAGGGGGAGCCGAAGATTTGAACACAGGTCTGATTCTAATCAGAGCTTTAACAAAAGACTGAACATCTGGAAGCTCAGAGAGCCTCTTGTGCAGTAAAACAGGCAAGGCCGAAATCTTTCCCCTCATGGAACTTGCTGAAAGACCCTTCTCTAGACCATCCTGGAGAAACAATAGAGCCCTGGCAACCTTAACTTTATGTCAAGGAAATCCACGCTCTTCACACCAGAATAAGTAGGTTCTCCACACCTTATGATAGAAGCGACGAGTAACCGGCTTATGAGCTTGAATGAGAGTATCAATAACTCTCTCTCTCAGAAAAACCTCTCTTGGCAAGGACTAAGCGTTCAATCTCCACGCAGTCAGCCTCAGAGAATCTAGATTTTGATGAACAAAAGGACCTTGTTCCAGCAGATCCTTGCAACAAGGTAACTTCCATAGTGGAGAAGATGACATCCTTGCTAGATCCGTGAACCACGTCCTTCACGGCCTTGATGGAGCAATCATTATTACTGACGCCTGCTCCTGCTTGATCCGGGCTACTACCCGAGGAAGGAGTGGTAGTGGCGGAAAAAGGTAGATTAAATTGATCCTCCAAGGCACCGCTAATGCATCTATTAGCTCCGCCTGAGGATCCCTGGACCTCAACCCATATCTGGGTAGTTTGGTATTGAGACGAGACGCCATGAGATCTATCTCCGGCGTCCCCCACATGTAGTATATCTCCGCAAACACTTCAGAATGGAGAGACCATTCCCCCGGATGAATGGATTGTCTGCTGATAAAATCCGATTCCCAGTTGTCCACACCCGGAATGTGGATCGCTGACAGCGAACTGCCGTGGGACTCCGCCCACTCCAGAATCCGAGATACTTCCCTCATCGCTAGGGAGCTTCTCGTTCCCCCTGATGGTTGATGTAAGCCACTGAGGTTATATTGTCTGATTGGAATCTGATAAACTGGGACGAATCCAGAAGAGGACAAGCCTTCAGAGCATTGTAGATTGATTGAAGTTCCAGAATGTTGATAGGGAGGGAGCATTCCTCCTGAGACCACAGGCCCTGCGCCTTCTTGGTACCCCAAACAGCTCCCCATCCTGAGAGGCTCACATCCGTAGTCACTATCTACCAGGATTGTCATAGAAAGGATGTCCATTGGGACAGATGATCTGGACAGAGCCACCAAGAGAGCGATTCTCTCGACCCGCTATCCAGGGAGATCTGTTGAGACAGATCCGAATAATCGCTGTTCCACTGTCTCAGCATGCACAGCTGTAACGGTCTGAGATGGAATCTGGCAAAGGGAATTATGTCCATGCTGGACACCATGAGACCAATTACTGCCATACACTGAGCCACAGATGGCCTTAAGGTGGTCCAGAGGGAAAGACATGCCGAAGCTAGCTTACACTGTCTCTGGTCGGTTAGAAATATCGTCATGGATATTGAATCTATTATAGTACACATCAATTCTACCCTGGTGCTTGGAATAAGAGAACTCTACTCTAAGTTTATCTTCCATCCATGTGATCAAAGAAGAGAGAGAAGAGATACAGAATGGTCCTCCGCTAGACGAAAGGATGGCGCTTGAACCAGAATGTCGTCCAAGTAGGGAGCTACTGCTATACCTTGGGTTCTGGCGACGGCCAGGAGAGCCCCTAGAACCTTTGTAAAGATTCTTGGGGCAGTAGCTAGACCAAATGGAAGTAAAATGAACTGGAAGTGCTGATGCAGGAACGCAATCCTTAGGAACTGGAAGTGGTCCCTGTGGAGTAGAACGTGAAGGTAGGCATTCTTCAGATCTATAGTGGTCATAAACTGTCCTTCCTGAACTAGAGGAAGAATGGACCTTATTGTCTCCATCTTGAATGAGGGGACATTTAGAAACTTGTTTAAGCACTTTATGTCCAGAATTGGGCGAAAAGTTCCCTCCTTCTTTGGGACCACAAACAGGTTTGAATAGTATCCCAAACCTCTTTCTGTGATAGGAACCGGGATCTGTCCTCCTTAGGTCCTAAGGAGGACAGATCCCGCACGAACTCCAGAAAGGCTTCCCTCTTTTCTGGTTTTAAAGACAGGCTTGAGAGGAGAAATCTTCCTTTGGGTGGATGTGATTTGAAACCTATCTTGTATCCCTGAGCTATGACCTCCAGGACCCACAAATCCTGCACTTCTCTGGACCAAGTGTCTGAAAACAGCGACAGTCTGTCCCCTACATGATCTAGCTCTGGATCGGGGGCCGCCCCTTCATGCTGACTTGTTCTCGGTGGGCTTCTTGTTCTGCTTTGATTTATTCCAGGATTGAGCCGGCTTCCAAGTGCTCTTGGTTTGCTCGGGCTTAGAGGAGGACTGCTGACGTTGGGACTTTTCAGAACGAAAATTGAAAATTAGATCCTTGTCCCTTAGATTTGTTTTTTTTATCCTGCGGTAGGAAGGCACCCTTGCCCCCTGTAACCATGGAAATAATAGAGTCTAGAACTGGACCAAATAAAATGTTTCCCTTAAAGGGGAGGGAAAGTAGTCTAGACTTAGAAGTCATGTCCGCAGACCAGGACTTCAGCCAGAGCCCCTGGCGTGTCTGCACTGAGAAACCAGAGATTTTAGCATTCAGGTGAATAATCTGCATGTTTGCATCACAGATAAAAGAATTAGCAATTCTCAAAGCCTTTATTCTTTCTTGGATAACATCAAGGGGACCCTCCACCTCGATCAAATCCGCTAAGGAGTCGCAGCAGTAGGCCGAAGCTCCAGCAAACGAGGCAACAGCCGCTGCCGGTTGAAATAAATATCCTGTATGTTGAAAAAAATTTCTGAGAAAAGTTTCCATCTTCTTATCCATCTGCTCTCTAAAAGACAAGCTATCCTCAAGAGGGATAGTAGTACACTTAGCTAATGTGGAGATAGCGCCATCCACCTTATGGACAGAACCCCACAACTCCAGCTGAGAGTCCATATCATATACGCCCTGTGAAAGATAGTTAACTTAATGATTATGAGGATCACAGTTGCAGATCTCATTCCTAGCAAAACAATATGTATGTTTGTAATAACTCCTGCAGGTTGGCGGAGACTGAACATATAAGTACTTAATACTTCGCAGAAGATTTTACAATTTTATTCTATGGCATCTGAAATGCATCTGTATATTACCTCATATACAGATGGATATTCCTGCCAATTTCTCATATGAGGGTAAATTTTAGACATATATATATATGGCAAGGAAAAAATAAGTAAGGACAAAAATATAGCAACTTGCAAAAATAACTTTCAAAAGAAAATACTAAATCAAAGATGGAGATGAGGTTGCTGATCTAAGTAAGGATAATATCATATGTTCAAGGAGACTCCGGAAAACATAATAAGATGGCATAAATATGGAGTAACGATATTCACAAATTTGCAAACTATGATATTCAATGTCAGAGATAAGGCTTATGAACATTAAGAGTCAAATGGAAATCAAACCTGCACGAAAATAAGTTTGAGTAGGGAGAGCGTGGCAGTAGCAGCTGCAGCCGCGAGGACAAGTCGGCGTGTGACGTCACCGCAATGAAGCCGGAAGTAGCAGGTTGTTAGAGCAGAGGATGAGGAGTCAGTCAGAATAGCCAACAATTCAGACCGGTAATTCACCCAGAGGAGGGGCTTGATACAGAGCTTGATTGGAGACAGAATAACAAGCAAAGATGAGAGTTGCAAGGTGAGCTTTATAGCAAAAGCGATGATCCAATTACAGGTGTGAAAGAGTTTGCTTGAAAAGGGTAAGAGTCCACAAACTGTAATATGACAGGACACCCCTTCCAAAGATCACCTCCGGAGATCAGGTGTGGGTCGGTCAGGATGTCTTCTATGAAATAAAGCAACCAAACGAGGTGCAGAAACTTGTGTAGCAGGCTCCCAAGAGTCATCCTCATCAGGATAATCCTTCCAATGTATCAGATATTGGAGTACTCCACCAACTTTTCTAGAGTCAAGTATCTTTTGAACCTCATATTCACTAGAAGGAACTAAGAGTTGAGGAATACTAGGTATGATAGGATTGTGGTCTCTGAGCTTTTTATATGGTTTTAACAGAGATACATGGAAGGTTGGATGTATCCTCATATTAGTTGGTAATTTTAGAGTTACTGCATTTTGGTTTATAATTCTGGTAATTGGAAATGGTCCTATGAAAACTGATGAAAGTTTTTTAGAAGGATAGTGGAGTTTGAGATTACAGGTCGAAAGCCAAACAAAATCACCTACAGCGTAATTTGGAGAGATAGATCTACGTGTATCATAGTAGAACTTTTGTTTCTTCTTAGCTAACGAAATGTTATCCTTAATTGAAGTGAAAGTTTCGGCAATGGTGTTAATCATTTGATTAACCATTGGGCATTTACTTTGAATACTATTATCCCAGTGATAATTTGGGTGGAAGCCGTAATTTACATAAAATGGTGTATTCTTTATTGAATTGTGGTAAGTATTATTGAAGGCAAATTCAGCATGTATCAGAAGATCAGACCAATTATCCTGTTGAGCAGTGGTAAAACATCTTAGGTACTGTTCTACCCACTGATTGGTTTTTTCTGTCTGTCCGTTACTTTGAGGATGGTAAGCACTAGACAACCTTCTTGTGATTCCAAGTTTTGTACAAAGTTCTTGCCAGAATTTACTGGTAAATTGTGTACCACGATCCGAGGTGATTGAGTTAGGTAATCCGTGCAATTTGAAGATGTTGTTGTAAACTATAGTGGCTGTTTCATAAGCGGTTGGTAGCTTATGGTATGGTACAAAATGGACCATTTTACTAAACAAATCAACTATAACAGCTATGGTGTTGAATTTGTTAGCTGGAGGTAAGTCCACTATAAAGTCTATGGCGATATCCTGCCATGGCCGATCTGGAGTTGGCAAGGGTAAAAGCTGTCCAAATGGTGCTTTCTTCCCTTTTTTGGAGATTACACAAATCTTACATGACTGAACATATTCAGCCACATCTTGTGCTACTGATGGCCACCAGAAGAATCTTTTAACAAGTTCTTGTGTTTTAGTGATACCTGGATGTCCAGAAAGAGCTGAATCATGTAGGGTCTGAAGCACCATTTCACGGAGAGATTCTGGTACATATATTTGATGTTCATGGTAATACAACCCATCATCCTGAAGTTGAAGTTCTGTTTTTGGTATATTGGAATCAGTTGACTGTTTATCAGAAAATAGTTGTTTTTGATCAAGAGTAAGACCTAGGAAATGGTCTAAAGAGATAATTGTTCCCTCTTTGTTAGAATCATGAGATATGTCGAATTGTCGGGAGAGAGCATCTGCCTTACGATTTTTAGAAGCTGGTCTGTATGTTATGAGGAAGTTAAACCTGTTAAAGAAGAGATTCCATCGTACCTGCCTGGATGTTAAAGTCCTGTTAGTTTTAAGGTACTGCAGGTTCCTATGATCTGTATAAATCAGTATAGGGTTTAAAGTGGCCTCAAGAAGATGCCTCCAGTGTTCCATAGAACTTTTAATAGCGAGAAGTTCTTTTTCTCCTATTGGATAGTTTTCTTCAGCCGATGTTAAGCTTCGTGAGTAATAAGCTACTGGATGTAACGGTTTTTCCAAACTCTCTCTTTGTGAGAGAATAGCTCCAATTGCTACATTCGAGGCATCTACCTCAAGAATGTATTGAAGTTTTGGGTTTGGAAAGTGCAAAATAGGTGCACTGGTGAAAGATTTCTTTAAATTATCGAAGACTGTTTGTGCTTCAATTCCCCACTGAAAGGGTGTGTTCTTCTTTGTAAGATTAGTTAAAGGTTTTGTTATATGTGCGAAGTTCCGTATAAATTTCCGATAAAAATTAGCAAAGCCCATGAATCTTTGGACTTGTTTCTTGTTAGTGGGTCTCGGCCAACGTAAGATCGCTGAGATCTTATCCTCTTCCATGTTTATTCCTTCAGAACTAATAGTATAACCTAAGAAGGTTATCTTGTTAGTGTGAAATTCACATTTTTCAAGTTTTACGTAGAGGTGGTTTTCACGTAACCTAGTGAGTACCACTTTTACATGTTGAATATGTTCATCGAAAGACTTTGAGTAGATGAGAATGTCATCCAAATAAATCACTATAAATATATCGAGTAAATCTTTAAAAATATCATTTATCAGAAACTGGAAAGTCGCTGGGGCGTTACATAGCCCGAAGGGCATGACCGTATATTCGTATAGCCCATATCGGGTACGGAAGGCAGTCAGCCATTCATGCCCTGATTTAATTCGAACTAAATTGTAAGCACCCCTCAAGTCCAGTTTTGTGAAGAATTTTGCACCTTGTAACCTTTCGATCAGGTCAGGAAGTTCGCGATAATCAACAATAGGTCTTAAGCTATGATCTTTATTCCGAACAAAGAAAATCCCTGCTCCTGCAGGTGAAGTAGAAGGTTTAATAAACCCTTTTTTTAAGTTGTCCTCCAAACATGTTTTCAGGAATTCTAATTCTGAATCTGATAAGGGGAATATATGCCCGTATGGGATGTCCACTCCAGGTAGTAAATCAATTGGACAATCATATTTTCTATGAGGAGGCAAATTTTCTGCCTCCTTTTTGTCAAAAACATCAGAGAATGTCTGATATTGTGGGGGTATTAAGGATGTGTCAGTTAGGAGAACATGAGAGTGGAAACAAGTCTTTTTACAATAATCTGAAGTGAACTCAGTTGTAGAGTTTGACCAAATAATATTAGGGTCATGTAAGGATAACCAGGTAATACCAAGTATTACAGGATAAAGAGGTGAAGGTATAACATCAAATGTTATATATTCTGTGTGGTTCTGTTTGGAAATAACTCTTAGCGGAATAGTTTGGTATTGTATAGGACCTGAGGAAATAGATTTTCCATCAATAAAACGTAACACAGTGGGGTTTGCTTTTTTAATTAATGGAATTTTATTTTGGTTAACAAAATCAGCATCAATATAATTCAAACTAGCCCCAGAATCAAGGATAGCCTGGGTTTGTAGTTGATGTTGGTCCCACTGTAAGAGAATAGATAGTAGACAGTGAGATGATAGTTTACTGTATGTTGATAAACAGTTAGCAGTAGTTATTTGCTTACCCTTCCTTGTGCGCAATTGGGAGCAGTCTTTAACTGTGTGATCTGGCGCTCCACAGTACATACACAGGTTGTTGCTGCGTCTTCTTTGTTTCTCTTGTTGGTTCAAGGGTCCTCTAATAAATCCTAGGTCCATTGGCTCAGGTGGGTCTTTATTAGTAACTTTCATGCTATGTTCTGAGTAGTTTGGAGTGTATGTTTTTCTTATTGAGTGATCTGACTGATACCTCTCTACTCTCCTTTCTCTAATTCTTCTATCAAGAACTATACAGAGGTTAATTAAATCTTCAAGAGATTCAGGTAGCTGAACTCTCGCCAGTTCATCTTTTAATGCATCAGACAACCCTAACCGAAATTGATTTCTGAGCGACAGGTCATTCCAGAGTGTATCCTTTGACCATTTTTTAAAGTCTGTAATATATTCTTCCACCTGTCGTTTATTTTGTCTCAATGACCTCATAGTGTTTTCTGCTGTGAGTTGTTTATTTGGGTCGTCATATAATTGACTCATAGCTTTAAAGAAATTTTCTAAAGAATACAAGATAGGGTCATCAGTCTCAAAAAATGTGTTAGCCCAGCTACGGGGCTCTCCTCTCAGATATGAAATTGTAGTTAACACCTTAGAGTGATCATTGGGATATGATCTTGGTTTTAGTGCATAATACAAAAGGCAAGCATTTTTAAATTCTCTGTATTGCCTTCTATCTCCAGAGAATTTCTCTGGTGGACTGGGTTGTGGATCTGATGCTAAATTTGAGGAGCTCAATGATTGTAATTTTTCATTTATATACAATTTTAAATTTGTATTTTCCTGGTGTAGACTATTATAACCTTGTGTGAGTGTCTCTACTCTATCTGTGAGAACCTGAACATGTTTAACAAGGTCTGCTGGATCCATGTTGGGGCTTGTTATTTCTATCATATACGCCCTGTGAAAGATAGTTAACTTAATGATTATGAGGATCACAGTTGCAGATCTCATTCCTAGCAAAACAATATGTATGTTTGTAATAACTCCTGCAGGTTGGCGGAGACTGAACATATAAGTACTTAATACTTCGCAGAAGATTTTACAATTTTATTCTATGGCATCTGAAATGCATCTGTATATTACCTCATATACAGATGGATATTCCTGCCAATTTCTCATATGAGGGTAAATTTTAGACATATATATATATGGCAAGGAAAAAATAAGTAAGGACAAAAATATAGCAACTTGCAAAAATAACTTTCAAAAGAAAATACTAAATCAAAGATGGAGATGAGGTTGCTGATCTAAGTAAGGATAATATCATATGTTCAAAGAGACTCCGGAAAACATAATAAGATGGCATAAATATGGAGTAACGATATTCACAAATTTGCAAACAATGATATTCAATGTCAGAGATAAGGCTTATGAACATTAAGAGTCAAATGGAAATCAAACCTGCACGAAAATAAGTTTGAGTAGGGAGAGCGTGGCAGTAGCAGCTGCAGCCGCGAGGACAAGTTGGCGTGTGACGTCACCGCAATGAAGCCGGAAGTAGCAGGTTGTTAGAGCAGAGGATGAGGAGTCAGTCAGAATAGCCAACAATTCAGACCGGTAATTCACCCAGAGGAGGGGCTTGATACAGAGCTTGATTGGAGACAGAATAACAAGCAAAGATGAGAGTTGCAAGGTGAGCTTTATAGCAAAAGCGATGATCCAATTACAGGTGTGAAAGAGTTTGCTTGAAAAGGGTAAGAGTCCACAAACTGTAATATGACAGTCCAGGACCGGGAATAATTTTTTAAAGGCAGACGAAGAAGAAAAGGCAGATCCAATTCTCTCCCGTTCGTTCTTAATAATGTTCGCCATTTTTACAGGTGCAGGAAAGGTTAGCGGCGCTACCCTGTCCTTGTACACTCTGTCTAATTTAGGAATTAAAGGTTCATCAGGCAACTTGGCCTCTGGAACCTCTAATGTCGACAGAACCTCCTTTAGAAGAAAACGTAAGTGTTCAATTTTAAATCTAAAGGCTGGCTCCTCCCCAGCCGGAGGCCTAGAGGTAGCAACTCCGATCCAGAAATTTCACCCTCTGAATACTCAGTGTCCCCCATCCTGGGATACTTGAAAGGCAGACAAATCAAGTAAATCACTGGATGTCCCCTGGACCAGAGAGCTATGTTTAACCTCTCTCTTGCGCTTAGCAGGACGAGGTAAAGCACTAAGGGCCTCAGACACTGCCATCTTTAATTGCGCGGTAAAGTCTGAAGGTAAAAGGCTCCCTCCAGATGGAGGATCAGGCATGCTACGGGAAGCTGCATGTGACAGTGGAGATGACTGATGGGTATGCACCTCATGGGACGGCGAGTCCTCAGAGGTGGACGGCTCAGTAGTACTAAAGGGGTTAACCTTCTTAGACATAACCTTGATGATGCATATGGAACATACAGGGAGTGCAGAATTATTAGGCAAATGAGTATTTTGACCACATCATCCTCTTTATGCATGTTGTCTTACTCCAAGCTGTATAGGCTCGAAAGCCTACTACCAATTAAGCATATTAGGTGATGTGCATCTCTGTAATGAGAAGGGGTGTGGTCTAATGACATCAACACCCTATATCAGGTGTGCATAATTATTAGGCAACTTCCTTTCCTTTGGCAAAATGGGTCAAAAGAAGGACTTGACAGGCTCAGAAAAGTCAAAAATAGTGAGATATCTTGCAGAGGGATGCAGCACTCTTAAAATTGCAAAGCTTCTGAAGCGTGATCATCGAACAATCAAGCGTTTCATTCAAAATAGTCAACAGGGTCGCAAGAAGCGTGTGGAAAAACCAAGGCGCAAAATAACTGCCCATGAACTGAGAAAAGTCAAGCGTGCAGCTGCCAAGATGCCACTTGCCACCAGTTTGGCCATATTTCAGAGCTGCAACATCACTGGAGTGCCCAAAAGCACAAGGTGTGCAATACTCAGAGACGTGGCCAATTTAAGAAAGGCTGAAAGACGACCACCACTGAACAAGACACACAAGCTGAAACGTCAAGACTGGGCCAAGAAATATCTCAAGACTGATTTTTCTAAGGTTTTATGGACTGATGAAATGAGAGTGAGTCTTGATGGGCCAGATGGATCGGCCCGTGGCTGGATTGGTAAAGGGCAGAGAGCTCCAGTCCGACTCAGACGCCAGCAAGGTGGAGGTGGAGTACTGGTTTGGGCTGGTATCAAAGATGAGCTTGTGGGGCCTTTTCGGGTTGAGGATGGAGTCAAGCTCAACTCCCAGTCCTACTGCCAGTTTCTGTAAGACACCTTCTTCAAGCAGTGGTACAGGAAGAAGTCTGCATCCTTCAAGAAAAACATGATTTTCATGCAGGACAATGCTCCATCACACGCGTCCAAGTACTCCACAGCGTGGCTGGCAAGAAAGGGTATTAAAGAAGAAAATCTAATGACATGGCCTCCTTGTTCACCTGATCTGAACCCCATTGAGAACCTGTGGTCCATCATCAAATGTGAGATTTACAAGGAGGGAAAACAGTACACCTCTCTGAACAGTGTCTGGGAGGCTGTGGTTGCTGCTGCACGCAATGTTGATGGTGAACAGATCAAAACACTGACAGAATCCATGGATGGCAGGCTTTTGAGTGTCCTTGCAAAGAAAGGTGGCTATATTGGTCACTGATTTGTTTTTGTTTTGTTTTGAATGTCAGAAATGTATATTTGTGAATGTTGAGATGTTATATTGGTTTCACTGGTAAAAATAAATAATTGAAATGGGTATATATTTGTTTTTTGTTAAGTTGCCTAATAATTATGCACAGTAATAGTCACCTGCACACACAGATATCCCCCTAAAATAGCTAAAACTAAAAACAAACTAAAAACTACTTCCAAAAATATTCAGCTTTCATATTAATGAGTTTTTTGGGTTCATTGAGAACATGGTTGTTGTTCAATAATAAAATTAATCCTCAAAAATACAACTTGCCTAATAATTCTGCACTCCCTGTAGTTGAGAGGGCGGGCACACCAAGGCCTCCTTACAATATAGACAGGTATTACTATTAAGAATAGAGGGAGTATCCTCAAGCATATCAGGATCCTCCATAGCTTGCACTAACAACAGTAGGATACAAATAAATTATTTTTTTATTTCACTGAAAACGGCACCTTTATACCCCCAATGACTGGGGAACTCACCACCTCAGATCGCTCCTGACATGGACTTGAGTGAAGGAAGCAGACAGTGAAACTCATCAACACTGGTTGCTTAAGGAGCTGTTAGTAGGCAGTCTGGATGGGTTCGCAGGAAGACTCTCCCTGCATCTCCAGACTCTAACTTTCATCAATGCTCTCACTGGGAGACTGACAAGACTACTTAAAACTCCAGTTCCATATTGAAAGGCATATAGCCCTCCTTAGGAACAACTCCAAAATCTTCTGAGACCTCTCTGCCATCCACCTGTGACGAAAGGCAAAGAATGACTGGGGGATAGAGATGTATTTAAACCTTAGGCTGGGGTGTCTTTGCCTCCTCCTGGTGGCCAGGTTCAGTATTTCTCAACAGTAAGGAATTAAGCCGTGGACTCTCCTTATATTAAGAAGAAAACCGCTATTTCATATACAAAAATATAAATGTTACATGCATTATATAGATGTGGCCGAAGGTATTAGTACCCTTGCATGTTTAAGTATTGGTAATAAAATAATGCACCATTCGCCCTGAAAAGTGTTGAAATTAAAATATATTTTGTCATTCATAAATTGTTTTCAATCACATCATCCATCGCTGCCTGAATGAAAATGGGCTCCATGATAGAAGACCTAGGAAGACAGCCCATCTAAGAGAGAAACACAAAAAAGCCTGACTGGAGTTTGACAAAATGCATGTTGACAAGCCACAGTCCTGGGAGAATGTTCTATGGACAGACAAAAAAAATAGATATTTTTGGCAAATCGCAACAACTCTGAGTTTACAGAAGGAAAAAAAAAACTTTCAAAGAAAATAACACTATCCCTACCGTGAAACATGGAGGAGGCTTAGTGATGTTTTGGGGTTGCTTTGCTGCCGCTGGCACTGGGTGCCTACAATCTGTGCAGGGCACAATGAAATTAGAAGACTATCCAGGCATTCTGGGGCAAAACACTATCCAGGCATTCAAAAGGCTGTATCTCAGTCACAAGTCATGGGCCTTCTATGAGTCAGATTTAAATCCCATTCAACATCTGTGGATAGAGCTGAAACTCACATTGGGGAAAAGACACTCATCGAACCTGAGAGAACTGGAGCAGTTTGCTCAAGAAGGGTGAGCCAATCCTAGTTGAAAAGTGTAGAGCTACAGAAAGCACTTGATTGCCGTTATTGTCTCCAAAGGCTGTGCTACTAAATATAAGGTTAAGAGTACAAAATATTTTTGTCTGCCATTCTCATTGGTTTTACTGTTTAAAGTGATATGTGAAGCCATAAATCAAAAGTGAAGTTTCTGTTCTATTACATTTTAAATAAAGAATGGTGGATACCAAATACTTTTGTCAATTTGTATGTAGTTTTGAAAAAATTCTGCATTTTTCTAAAAAGTGGAAGGGTACAAATACTTTCAGCCACATATGTATACTCTGGTTATGTCATTTGAAACACATTAAAGGGGCAGTCTACTCCAGAATTGTTATTGTTTAAAAACAAAGATAATCCCTTTATTACCAATTCCCCAGTTTACCTAACCAACACTGTTATTTTAATACACTTTTTACCGCTATGATTTCCTTGTATCTAGACCTCTGCAGACTGCCCCCTAATCTCAGTTCTTTTGACAGACTTCCATTTTAGCCAATCAGTGCTGACTCATAAATAACTCCATGGGAGTGAGTACAATGTTATCTATATGGTACGTATGAACACACAGTGTCTAACTGTCAAAATGCATTGAGATAAGAGGCCTATTTCAAGGGCTTAGAAATTAGCATATGAGCCTGCCTAGGTTAAGCTTTCAACAAAGAATACAGAGAGAACAAAGCAAGTTTGATGATAAAAGTAAATTGGAAAGTTGTTTAAAATTGCATGCCCTATCTGAATCAGGAACGTTTAATTTTGATTAGACAGTCCTTTCAATTTTACAGTGCAATGTCCCTTTTAATATGTAAAATAAGCATGCTCATGGACTTTAACAAAAAGGAACACAAAATAAACACCCTCAAAACAGGCAAAAAACATAATTTATGTAAGAACTTACCTGATAAATTCATTTCTTTCATATTTGCAAGAGTCCATGAGCTAATGACGTATGGGATATACAATCCTACCAGGAGAGGCAAAGTTTCCCAAACCTCAAAATGCCTATAAATACACCCCTCACCACACCCACAACTCAGTTTAACGAATAGCCAAGTAGTGGGGTGATAAAATAAGGAGTAAAAAAGCATACAAAAAGAGGAACTGGAAAAATAATTGTGCTTTTATACAAAAAATCATAACCACCATAAGAAGGGTGGGCCTCATGGACCCTTGCCAATATGAAAGAAATGAATCTATCAGGTAAGTTCTTAAATAAATTATGTTTTCTTTCATGTAATTGGCAACAGTCCATGAGCTAGTGACATATGGGATAGAAATACCCAAGATGTGGAAGTCCACAGAAGAGTCACTAGAGAGGGAGGGATAAAAAATCCACACAATACTTTTTTCTCAAAAAACTTAAATCAAAAGCAGTAGAATCAAAACTGAAACAGCTGCCTGAAGAACTATTTCTACCAAAGACTGCTTCAGAAGAAGCAAAATACATCAAAATGATAAAAACAATAAATGTATGCAAAAAAGACCAAATTACTGATTTGCAAATTTGATCAACGTAAGCTTCATTCTAAAAAAGCCCAAGAAAAGGCGACTGAGCTTAGTAGAATGAGCTGTAAAACTCTGAGGCGGAGCCTGCCCTGCCTCAAAATAAGCCTTGAAAAACAAAAGCTTTAATCAGGATGCCAAAGAAATGGCAGAGGCTTCCTAACCTTTTCTGGAACCAGAAAAACAGCAGATAGACTAGAAGTCTTCTGAAATCCTAGTAACCTCGATATAGAATTATAAAGTTCTTACCACATCCAAGGATGTAAAGAACTCTCAAAGAATTCTTTAGGATTAGGACACAAAGAAGGGACAGCTGTATCTCTACTAATGTTGTTCAAATTCACAACCTTAGGAAAAAAAGAAGTCCACAAAACAACTTATCTAGATGAAAAAATCAGAAAAGGAGACACACAAGAGAGAACTGATAAATCAGAAACTCTTGTAGCAGAAGAGATAGTCAAAAGAAACAACACTTTCCAAGAAAGTAGATAATCTTCAAAGAAAATATAGGCCCAAAAGAAAAGAGCCTGCAAAATCTTTAAACCAAATAAGACTCTAAAAATGAGAAATTAATAAATAAACAGGCTTGATACCAACCAAAGCCTGAACAAAACAGTGAATATCAGGAAGTTAAAATATATCCAAACCATTCTGAAAAACTGTAAAATCCTAGGAATTCTAAAAGAATACCAAGAGAATTTATGAGAAGAACACTATAAAATATAGGTTTTCCAAACCTGATAATACATGTTCCTTGAAACAGACTTATAAGCCTGCAACATAGCAATAAAAACTCAGAGTCAGAGAACTTCTATGACTAAACACTAATCAATTTCCATACCCCCAAATTAGTAAAACCCCCTAAAACAAGAGGGCTGGCCAAGAGAAGCGGCCAATGATGGCAACTGGACATCCGAACAAGATCCAGATAAGAAACCTGTGAGGCCATGCTGATGCTATCATAAACACATGACACTGTTCCAATATAATCTTGAAAATCACCTTTGGAAGAAAAAACAAAGGCGCAAACATGTAGTCAGGTTGAAAAACCAAGACACTGCTAATGCATCCACCATCTCCACCTTAGGATCCCTGGACCTGAAAAGGTACCTGGGAAATTGAGAAAACACATCTGTATAGAGACACCACTCTTTCGGATGTAAAGACTGACGGCTGAGATAATCCACCTCCCAAATGTCTAAAATCGTATAAAATAGACAGGAGATGAATTCCATCTAAGAATGTATTCAAGATACTTCTTTATTGCTCAGGAACTACGAGTCCCTATTGTTGATTGACATATACCACAGTTGTGATATTGAATGTCTGAAAGCAAAAAATGAAAAAGTTCTCTCATAAAAGAGGCTAAGCCTGAAAGAGCTCTGAAAAATAGCACAGAGTTCAAAAATATCGATTGGAAACCTCGCCTCTTGAAGTTTCCAAACCCCTTGTGCTGTCAAAAGACCCTCAGACAGCTCCCCAACCTGTAAGACGTGCATCCATTTTAATACAGTCCAGGAAGGACGAACAAAAGGAGGCCCCCTGGATAAACTGATGATAGACTAATCACCAAAACAGAGAGTAGAGTGTTAGAATTTAAAAATATAATTTGTGATATTTAAAAACAAACCCTGTATCATTGATTCAGTATGCAAATCAAAAGAGATCTCAGATGAAAAATGAGTAAAGGGATTCACGCCCGATGCTGCAGTTATGAGACCTAAAAACTTCCATGCACATAGCCACTGAAAGAAATGTTCTAGACTGTAAGTTAGACAAGCTAACGCCACTTACAATTGACTTTTGTCTGAAAAAGACAGACATGAACACAGAATCTATCTAGAAACCCAAAAAGAAGGGATCCTTGTCTGAGGAATCGCAAAACTCTTAGGTAAATTAAATCCTCTAACCATGTCTTGAAGAAACAAAACTTAGTTGATTCATGAGGGATTCCACAAAAAGAAAAGTCTATATATTTGAATACTGCTCTTTCATATGTGTGCATTGGGTACTTGTATAGCGCGTATAATAATCCCATAAGGGACTCAAGACGCTGAATGGACCTCGCCGGGAATCGAACCTGTAACCCTCAGGTTGCTACAGACCCTTCTTGGCTTAAGTTGGGCGCTACAGTACTTTCCTATCATGGACACTGGCACCCTTTCCGTTATATTTTGCAACTGGGTCACACCTTAAAGGCTTCTGTGATGTCCCTGTATCACAAAGGGGTGAGACCTCCAAGATCAGCATTAGCATGCTGAGCTATCTGTCCGACTTTAATAAAAGAAAAGTTTAAGCTAATACCAAGATACCATCCAAATAAGGAAGCCCCACAATATCCTACTGTCTGAAGACAGAAAGAAGGGCACCAAGAACCTTTGAAAAGATTCATAAAGCTGTCACTAAACCAAATGGAAAGCGACAAATTGGTAAAGCTTAAAAATAAAATCTCAGAATCCACAAGTGGTCTGAATGAAATAAAATATGAGGATAAACATCCTAAAAAATGGAGTGGACATGAAATGGCCTTAACAAAAAGGCATAATAGTCCTTATAATCGCCAACTTAAAAGGGGAGATTCTAACAAAACAATATTAAAGTCTTAAGATCCAAGAATGGACTGAATAAAGCTTTCTTCTTAGAGACAAAGAATAGAATTGAAATAGAAACCCAAATCCTGTTCCTGCAAAAAGAACTGGCATAATCACTCCTAAAAAAAATTCACAGAGTGTACTGAGAAAGAAAGATGCTTCCATAGATAAAAAGAGAGAAGCGCTCAACCTGGGAACGAATAACAGCATAATAGCTTGTTCTATGGCTAGTTACCACCCAAGAAGCAGCCTCTTTTTGCTCTAAGTGTGATGTGGGAATCCAGACGTGGACCCGTTGCTCAGTGTGCCTAGAGGGATATGGCTGCACCTCACTGACGAGGCCCACAATAGGCTGAAACGTACGTCTGGGGTTTTGCTATTTCTCTCCTTCAGAGAGGGATTGCCTGGTATTTCGGGGCTGGACTTTACTGTGAAGTCAGGATCAGACTGATATGCTTCAGGAAAGTTCTCTGTGAAAGGCACATGTTGAGCAAGAAAGAGGCTGCTTCTTGGGTGGTAACTAGCCATAGAACAAGCTATTATGCTATTGTTCGTTCCCAGGTTGAGCGCTTCTCTCTCTTTTTATTTATGCAAATTATGACACTTCTCCCTAAGTGTGATGCGGGAATACAGACGTGTACCCGTTGCTCAGTGTGCCTAGAGGGATATGGCTGCACCTCACTGACGAGGCCCACAATAGGCCAAAATGTACATCTGGGGTTTTGCTGTTTCTCTCGTTCAGAGAGGGATTGCCTGGTATTTCGGGGCTGGACTGTACTGTGAAGTCAGGATCAGACTGATATGTCTGTGAAAGGCACATGTTGAGCAAAAAGAGACTGCTTCTTGGGTGGTAACTAACTTTCAAACAAGCTATTATGCTATTCTTCGTTCCCAGGTTGAGCGCTTCTCGCTTTTTATTTAAAGAAAGATTCTTCCCATAGGAGGTCTCATTGTAGAAATCTATTCAAACTCTAAGAATAATATAGAATCTGGACTGAGCTCATCCAAAAACAATTTAATCTGCCCCCCACCAGAAGGACTGGTTTGAAAACCTCACCTTCATGCAGTCTAATAACTAGTAATTTTATAGCATTTTTCTCCCAGAAGGATACAAAAAAACGCTTCTTCAGTGCTTACACTCAGAGTTAACCAAATTAGCAGCTAATAAAAACAGTAGTTATTATTACCCAAATATATGGTATACAATAAATTGACATCAAAGGCCAAAGGGCTGTATTAACACTGCCGGGAAATGAATCTATGACCCTTGGGTCTAGAACAAGCATTTGTAGTGAGGACATTCACCAACTGATCTACATCACCGGACTAAAAGTAGGGCAGAAAAAAACTCTAAATCTCCAGAAATAATGTAGATAATAGAAATCAAATACATTATTATCCTAACAAGAGAGAGATAATAAAATATATTTGAAATAATAATAATAGATATAGTAAACATAATTAAATGAATACATCTAAAGTAAACAGAGTTATATACTTAAGAATCTGAAAACTGCTTATGCTAACTGTTCAACAAAGGAGAACAGTAATGTCAGCCACAGATAAAACTGAGCTAAAAATATAAACATTACGTGAATATGCTCTACTAAGGTTATATTCAAATTCTAAAGAATCCTGAAAACATGTACCAATATCCATAGAAATAGTTGTACAGTCCCAAGAGGGAATCAGAATAACCATTCTCTAGAATATAATACAGATACTATAATGAATAGGAAAAAACCTCAAAAGCAAAAAATTTTAAAATCCAGATTTGAAAAGGATTATTAACATACGGCTAGATTATAAATTTTGCATTATGAGTGAAAAAGCCTCATAACGCTGCTTTTTCACTACCGCTGGTACTACAAGTTTTGCAGGTATATCTGTACCACACACTTTTTCGGCCGTAACGCAACGTAACTACCACAGCTTTCAAAAAGTCCTTTTTCAATGGGACTTCCACAGGGCCGGTATTACGAGTTTGCTTGTCCGGCCAAAAAGTGAGCGGTACAGCCCATAACTACAAGATCCATATCGTAAACTGAAAGTCAGTAGTTATGGCTTTTATGTTACAAATCCGTAACATAAAACTCATAACTAAAATGCTAAAAAGTACACTAACACCCATAAACTACATATTAACCCCAAACCGAGGCCCTCCCACATCGCAAACACTAAAATAAAATTATTAACCCCTAATCTGCCGCTCCTGACATTGCCGCCACTAGAATAAACACATTAACCCCTAAACTGCCTTACTCCCGCATCGCAAACACTAGTTAAATATTATTAACCCCTAATCTGCTGTTCCTAACATCGCCGCAACCTACATTACTGTTATTAACCCCAATATGCTGCCCCCAAAATCGCCGCCACTATACTAAACTTATAAACCCCTAAACCTAATCCGAAGTGTAACCCTAACAACCACTAACTTTAATATAATTAAAATAAATCTAAATAAAAATTACTATCATTAAAGAAATAATTCCTATTTAAAATTAAATCCTTACCTATAAAATAAACCCTAAGCTAGCTACAATATAACTAATAGTTACATTGTAGCTATCTTAGGTTTTATTTTTATTTCACAGGCAAGTTTGTATTTATTTTAACTAGGTAGACTAGTTACTAAATAGTTATTAGCTATTTACTAGCTACCTAGTTAAAATAAATACAAATTTACGTGTAAAATAAAACCTAACCTGTTTTACACTAATGCCTAACCTTACACTACAATTAAATAAATTACATTAATTAAATACAATTAACTAAAGTACAAAATAAAAATTTGAACTAATTACACCTAATCTAATAGCCCTATCAAAATAAAAAAAGCCCCCCCGAAATAAAAAAAACCTAGCCTAAACTAAACTGCCAATAGCCCTTAAAAGAGCCTTTTGCGGGGCATTACCCCAAAGAAATCAGCTCTTTTACCTGTAAAAAAAAATGCAAACAACCCTCCAACAGTAAAACCCACCACCCACACAACCAAACCCCCCAAATTAAATCCTATCTAAAAAACCTACAGTGGGGCAAAAAAGTATTTAGTCAGCCACCAATTGTGCAAGTTCTCCCACTTAAGAAGATAAGAGAGGCCTGTAATATTCATCATAGGTATACCTCAACTATAAGAGACAATAGGGCATTTGGATGGGCATTGCCCTTAAAAGGGCATTTAGCTCTTTTTCAGCCCAAACCCTAAGCTAAAAATAAAACCCACCCAAGAAACCCTTATAAAAACCTAACACTAACCCCCGAAGATCCACTTACAGTTTTTGAAGACCGGACATCCATCCTCAACGAAGCCGGGAGAAGTCTTCATCCAAGCGGCAAGAAGTCCTCAACGAATCCGGGAGAAGTCTTCATCCAAGAGGCAAGAAGTGGTCCTCCAGGCGGGCAGAAGTCCTCATCCAGACAGCATCTTCTATCTTCATCCTTCAAGACATCCGGTGTGAAGCATCCTCTTCATACGGTCCCAGTCGTACACTGAAGGTTCCAAGATGGCTTCCCTTGAATTCCTATTGGCTGATATAATTATATCAGGCAATTGGAATTAAAGGTGAAAAAATCCTATTGGCTGATGCAATCAGCCAATAGGATTGAGCTTGCCTTATATTAACCTATGACATGTATTTTGGCAACATAACAGCTGCAAAATGTGCTGCTCTCAGTTTAGTTCTCCAACATTTCAATAGGAAACCATCACTCTAAATAAATTAGAATTAAAGGCATTTTTTTTGTCCTTGAATCAAAAAGAGGATATTTTAAGACGGATATAGTTTATTTTGTTTTCTTTTGAAAGCAGATGTTTATGATCTGAAAAAAAATTAAACTGTTTGTTGTGAGGAATGTCATCATCTACCAATAGTCATGTAGTAGTTGTAGTTTTTTTAATCCTGTAAGCAATCTGCAAACTTGGCATGGGTTATGCACAAACATATACTTCCTCTTAGTTCAAATAAAAATAAACAGGTTTAAGGGACATGAAACCCGAAATTTTTCATTATTCAGATAGAGAATACAATTTTTAAAAAAGTTTCCAATTTACTTCTATAATCAAATTTGCTTCATTCTCATGTTATTCTTTGTTTAACCCTTTCGTGAACAGAATACTTTTCCATTTGTTGATCGTCTGGGACCAAGGCTATTTTTGCAATTCTGCTGTTTGTGTTTAGCTGTAATTTTTATCTTACTCATTTACTCTACCCACACATATTATATACTGTTTTTCTCGCCATTAAATGGATTATTTTCATCATATCTTATAATTTACTATAAAAAATTTATAAAACATGAGGAAAAAATGGAAAAAAACACTTTTTCTAACTTTGACCCCAAAAATCTGTTACACATCTACAACCACCAAAAAACACCCCTGCTAAATAGTTTCTAAATTTTGTCGTGAATTTAGAAATACAAAATGTTTACATGTTCTTTGCTTTTTTTGCAAGTTATAGGGCAATAAATACAAGTAGCACGTTGCTATTTCCAAACCACTTTTTTTCAAAATTAGCGATAGTTACATTGGAACACAATATATATATTTAGAAGACATCCCAAAGTATTGATCTAGGCCCATTTTGGTATACTATATTTCATGCCACCATTTCACCGCCAAATGCAATCAAATAAAAAAAATCGTTCACTTTTTCACAAATTTTTTCACAAACTTTAGGTTTCTCACTGAAATTATTTACAAACAGCTTGTGCATTTATGGCACAAATGGTTGTAAATGCTTCTCTGGGATCCCCTTTGTTCAGAAATAGCAGACATATATGGCTTTGGCATTGCTTTTTGGTAATTAGAAGGCCGCTAAATGCCACTGCGTACCACACGTGTATTATGCCCAGCAGTGAAGGGGTTAATTAGGGAGTATGTAGGGAGCTTGTAGGGTTAATTTTAGCTTTAGTGTAGTAGACAACCCCAAGTATTGATCTAGGCCCATTTTGGTATATTTCATGCCACCATTTCACCGCCAAATTCGATCCAATAAAAAAAACGTTAAATTTTTCACAATTTTAGGTTTCTCATTGAAAATATTTACAAACAGCTTGTGCAATTATGGCACAAATGGTTGTAAATTCTCTGGGATCCCCTTTGTTCAAAAATAGCAGACATATATGGCTTTGGCGTTGCTTTTTGGTAATTAGGAGGCCGCTAAATGCTGCTGCGTACCACACGTGAATTATGCCCAGCAGTGAAGGGGTTAATTGGGTAGCTTGTAGGGAGCTTGCAGGGTTAATTTTAGTGTAGAGATCAGCCTCCCACCTTTCACATCACACCCCCTGATCCCTCCCAAACAGCTCTCTTCCCTCCCCCACCCCACAATGAATGGTGAAGAAAGTCTGCCAGTACTAAAATAAAAGGTTTCCTTTTTGTTTTGTTTTAAAAACTTATTCTGCTGTGTAGGATCCCCCCTTAGCCCCCAACTTCCCTGATTCCCCAAATACAGCTCTCTAACCCTCCCCCCTCTACCTATTTGCCGCCATCTTGGGTACTGGCAGCTGTCTGCCAGTACCCAATTTGCCCCAAATTTAAAAATTATATTTTCTGTAGTGTAGCTGCCCCCCCCAATACCCTAGCCACTGTCCCCCTCCCAGATCCCTTCCCCAGCACGTTTGATCCCACCCTCCCTCTCCTTCCTTTAGATTGATTGCATCAATTACCGGGTAAATGCGTCTCTCTCTGCATCGTTGGGGTAAAAAGGGTATTGCAGTGATGCCTGAATATCGAGGCATCACTACAATACCCTGGAAGTGATCACGATCGCTTCCAGAGCTTCAAACCCCAGAGGACGTGCCAGGAACGTCCTTGGTAGTTAAGGGTGTTTTTTGTAGGACGTTCCTGGCACGTCCTTGGTCATTAAAGGATTAAGAGATACCTAAGTAGGTAGCGTGCACATGCCTGAAGCACTACATGACAGGAAAAAGTGCTGCCATCTAGTGCTCCTGCTAATGTGTAACGTAGCAAAGTGCTGCCATATAGTGCTGCAGACACGTGCACACCCCTGAGCTTACATCCATAGTTTTCAACAAAGAATAACAAGAAAACAAAGACATTTTGTTAATAGAAGTAAATTGGAAAGTTGTTTAAAATCGTATGCTCTATCTGTATCATGATAGAACATTTTTGGGGTTTTATGTCCCTTTAACATCAACTTTCTCATGCACAAACAGTTGTACCATAAATACAATCAAATGGATTGAATGTCCCTATTACCGAATCTTCATGCTCTTACCAAGTACAACGGGTCTGTATCAATTTTTGCCGACACCACTACCATCCAGGTAACTTCCATAGACACTGCAAGTCAGCATTTTTATATTATATTGTATTGATCCCATTGAATTATTGTCCCCCCCCCCACCATAAATATGACATTCTGTGTATGAAATCCCTCTCTGTGATCTAGCCAGGTATTGTCATTGATTAGTTGTGGGGATATCAATGCATGATGTTAGTGTCACATCATGACACATTCTCTACACTGTCTGTCAGGGCACAGAAATTCCCAGAGAGTGAGTATTGTAAGTGAAGAGGGGGGCGGCCGGTAATGCCTTACATAAGGGATGGCAGCTTTTCCTAAAATAGTCATAATAAAACCCTGCAGAGCATAGAGTATAATGTGAGGAGTCCTGAGGTCTCTGCACATCATCATCATGCAATTTAAACACTGAAACAGGCACTTGTGATGAGTGGAGTAAGGGGGGGGGGGATAAGGGGTGTGAAAAAGACAAATAAAAGGGGTAAAGAAAAGGTTTAAAATAAGAAGGAAAATGAGGCAGGAGATAGATTGGAGAGAAGAAGGGAGGAAGAATAATAATGTGGGATGGCAAGATATTGGTGCAAGAAAGTGACAGTAATTTAAAATAAACTGTGGAATGACAACAAAAAAATGTTTAGAGAGTAAATATAATCCAAGTGTGAGGAGGGAAAAGTCTAGAAAGTGATTTAAGATGTGAGAAAGAGAAAACGGCTTAGAGAAAACTGATGTGACCATAAACCAGGAAGGGGAGTGAAGGACGGCAATAGCTAATTCTCAGCATAGCCTTATAAATAACCTACTATGTATATACTGCTATTTCTGTATTTTACATATAATCTCTGATTCTGTTACACCCCAATTTCAAATCAAAATGTACTATCCACAGTATCTTTTTTATGTAAGTATTGTTTCTTTTAAACTTAGTTCAGTAATAACGTTCTTATTTGTTAAAACATTTTGGGCCAGATTACAAGTGGAGCAGTATCTAGCGCTCCCGCTCAAGCGCTAATTACGCTAGAAGCATTACAAGTTGAAATAAAACAGTTCCCAATCGCATATTCTCAAGTGCGCTAACTCGACATGAAAATATTAATGTTTCACCTTCCAATGTTCTTCTCATAGAAGAATATGTTCTATTTATTTATAAATACATATATATATATATATGATGGTATTTTGGTACAATATATATTTATACCTATTGTAGGTATATATAGATGATTATATATAGATATAAATATATACAAATATATATTATACATAGAACATATACCCCTATGTGAAGAACATTGGAATGTGACATGTTTACAGTAAATACACAGTATAACACTTTATTAAATATGAATATTGCATAACTATGATTTTTCATGGTTTCATCTACTTGATTGCAAAGGGCTCCAATATATATGTGTGTGTACATATGTCTGTAAATGCATATATATATACAGATATAAATATCTATGTTCACACATATAAATACTGTATATATATATATATATATATATATACACACATACAAATACATATTTAGAAATGTGTATGTATGTATCTTTATGTTAAAGCCCCTTGCATGACTTTTTTTTTTCTAACACCTTTGAGCCCTAACTTGTGTGCTATATTATTATTGAATATTTTTTATTAGATGGTGTTATTATGAGTGTAACTGTACTTTGTAATGTATTTTTGATGTGTTTTGTGACACTTTTTTGTTTTGTGAAACAGTTAACCAGAGCTCTGAGGACGCCTAATCATTCTAGCGTAAATCGCGATTGTGCTCAAGCGATCGTGTTTACTTTAAACTTGTATTACAAGAGGTAAACCCGACATGTGCAAACACCAGCGATAAACCCCTTTCTGCTTGCGCGTAACTGCTAATGCACCACACGTAATCTGGCCCTTTATTAGTGCTGTAATGCCGCTTGTAACTATGGAATCGGCATGTTAATTGCGGCTTATGAGCCGTTTCCATATTGATGTGATCACAATCTGCCATTTTTATTGTTTATCAGCAGCACTTTTTTCATTATTGTTTTGGCCCTATACTTATCATGTGCCAGTCTTGTTTTTCTGACCACAATTCAAATTCTTAGTACTTAACACCACTTTCATGGGGCATCATTTATCGAATTCCACACCTAAAAGTACTTGATATCCCAGACAACACTTTTCGACTTATCACTGAGAACCCCAAAAACGTTTCCAGTGCGACATTGTTTTTGCACATTTTTTTTATCCCGCCATATTGGATGACATTAGGAAGCAGCATCACCAAGCAGTACAAACACCACCTGCTTAATCAATTCAAGTTAAAAAACAAACACATATGCCCACTTTATGGATAGTGTTCCTGTTTAACTCCCTTAAAAAGACACACTCGCTTATCTCTATGGATTTGGAGCACAAAAGGTTTATTACACACATGCCCCTAACACTATTAAAAAGGATCAATCAATATACAGGTCCTTCCACCTGTGATATAATCGCTAAACCCACAAAATGATCATTTTTTTTGTCCTTAATTGTGCCTATTTTTATTACCAAATTGTGAGATTAATAACACAGGTAACGATTTTGGGCTTGATTACAAGTGGTGCGCTAAAGTTAGGGAACACACAATATTAGAATATTGCGGGTGCATTAACTTGCGCGCATATTACAAGTTGAAAGTAAACACGTTCGCTTGAGTGCTATCAAATTTAACGAGCTTCGGGTTAGCGCAACTGAACACTTGGCGTAAAGGGTTAGGGATAAAAAAATAAATTAAATAAAAGTTTGGACAAGGAAAAAAGGGTACCTAAGCGCAAACCAAAAATGTATGTAAGCTATTCTAGAAATAACAGCCCTCCCCTATGGCCGTTAACCCCTTAGTGACTAGACCATTTTTCAATTTTCTTACCGTTAAGGACCAGGGCTATTTTTACGTTTCTGCTGTATTTGTGTTTAGCTGTAATTTTCTAATTACTCATTTACTGTACCCACACATGTTATATACCGTTTTTCTTTCTAAATATACCATTATTTTCATCATATCTTATAATTTTCTGTAAAAATAAATAAATTATAAAATATGAATTTTTTTTTTAAAAAAACACCTTTTCTAACTTTGACCCCCAAAATCTCTACATCTACAACCTCCAAAAACACACCCATGCTAAAACGTTTCTAAATTTTGTCCTGAGTTTAGAAAGATCCAATGTTTACATGTTCTTTGCTGTTTTTGCAAGTTATAGGGCAATAAGTACAAGTAGCACTTTGCTATTTCCAAACCATTTTTTTCAAAATTAGTGATAGTTACATTGTAACACTGATATCTGTCAGGAATCCCTGAACAACCCTTCACATGTATATATATATTTTTTTTTAGTAGACAACCCAAAGTATTGATCTAGGCACATTTTGGTATATTTCATGCCACCATTTCACCGACAAATGCGATAAAATAAAATAAATCGTTAACTTTTTTACAAACTTTAGGTTTCTCACTGAAATTATTTACAAACAGCTTGTGCAGTTATGGCAAAAATTGTTGTAAATGCTTCTCTCGGATCCCCTCTGTTCAGAAATAGCAGACATATATATGGCTTTGGCATTGCTTTTTGGTAATTAGAAGGCCGCTAAATGCTGCTGCGCACCACACTTGTATTATGCCCAGCAGTGAAGAGGTTAATTAGGTTGCTTGTAGGGTTAAGTTTACTTTTAGTGTAGAGATCAGCCTCCCACTTGACACATCCCACTGCCTGATCCCTCCCTGACCCCCCTCAAACAGCTCCCCCCCCCCCCCCCCACCTCCCATTTGTCACCGCCATCTTAAGTACTGGCAGTACTAAAATAAAAGGCTTTTTTTAATTTAATTTATATATACAGTCGTATGCAAAAGTTTAGGCACCCCTGACAATTTCCATGATTTTCATTTATAAATAATTGGGTGTTTGGATCAGCAATTTAATTTTGATCTATCAAATAACTGAAGGACACAGTAATATTTCAGTAGTGAAATGAGGTTTATTGGATTAACAGAAAATGTGCAATATGCATCAAAACGAAATTAGACAGGTGCAAAAATTTGGGCACCCCAACAGAAATATTGCATCAATATTTAGTAGAGCCTACTTTAGCAGAAATAATGGCCTCTAGACGCTTCCTATAGCCTGTAATGAGTATCTGGATTCTGGATGAAGGTATTTTGGACCATTCCTCCTTGCAAAACATCTCCAGTTCAGTTAACTTTGATGGTTGCCGAGCATGGACAGCCCGCTTCAAATCACCCCACAGATTTTCAATGATATTCAGGTTTGGGGACTGGGATGGCCATTCCAGAACATTGTACTTGTTCCTCTGCATAAATTCCAGAGTATATTTTGAGCAGTGTTTTGGGTCATTGTCTTGTTGAAATATCCAGCCCCGGCGTAACTTCAACTTTGTGACTGATTCCTCAACATTATTCTTAAAGGGACAGTAAACACCAGAATTTTTGTTTTTTAAAAAGGTGGATAATCCCTTTATTACCCATTCCCCAATTTTGCATAACCAACACAGTTATAATAATATACTTTTTACCTCTGTGATTACCTTGTATCTATGCCTCTGCAAACTGCCCCCTTATTTCAGTTCTTTTGACAGACTTGCATTTTTAGTCAATCAGTGCTGACTCCTAGGAGCTTCACGTGCCTGAGCTCAATGTTATCTATATGAAACACATGAACTAACGCCCTCTAGTGGTGAAAAACTGTCAAAATGCTTTCAGATTAGAGGCAGTCTTCAAGGTCTAAGAAATTAGCACATGAACCCCCTAGATTTAGCTTTCAACTAAGAATACCAAGAGAACAAAGCAAAATTGGTAATAAAAGTAAATTGGAAAGTTGTTTAAAATGACATGCCCTATTTAAATCCTGAAAGATTTTTTTTTTACTTTACTGTCCCTTTAAGTATCTGCTGATATTAAGTGGAATCCATGCGACCCTCAACTTTAACAAGATTCCCAGTACCGGCACTGGCCACAGAGCCCCACGGCATGATGGAACATTCACCAAATTTTACTGTGGATAGCAAGTGTTTGTCTTGGAACGCTGTGTTCTTTTGCCGCCATGAATAACGCCCCTTGTTATGATCAAATAACTCAACCTTTGTTTCATCAGTCCACAGCACCTTCTTCCAAAATGAAGCTGGCTTGTCCAAATGTGCATTTGCATACCTCAAGCAACTCTGTTTGTGGTGTGGCATCACTCTCCCATACAGCTTCTCCTTGTGCAAAGTGCACTGAATTGTTGAATGATGCACAGTGACACCATCTGCAGCAAGATGATGTTGTAGGTCTTTGGAGGTGGTCTGCGGGCTGTTTTTGACTGTTCTCATCATCCTTTGCCTCTCCGATATTTTACTTGGCCTGCCACTTCTGGCCTTAACAAGAACTGTGCCTGTGGTCATCCATTTCCTCACTATGTTCCTTACAGTGGACACTGACGGTTTAAATCTCTGTGATAGCTTTTTGTAGCCTTCCCCTAAACTATAATGTTTAACAATCTTTGTTTTTAGGTCATTTGAGAGTTGTTTTGAGGCCCCCATGTTGCCACTCTTCAGAGGAGAGTCAAAGAGAACAACAACTTGCAATTGGCCACCTTAAATACCTTTTCTCATGATTGGATGCACCTGTCTATGAAGTTCAAGGCTTAATGGGTTTACCAAAACAATTGTGTGTTCCAATTAATCAGTGCTAGGTAGTTACAGGTATTCAAATCAACAAAATGACAAGGATGCCAACATTTATGCACCTGTTTAATTTTGTTTTGAAGCATATTGCACATTTTCTATTAAACCAATAAACTTCATTTCACTACTGAAATATTACTGTGCCCTTAAGTTATTTGATAGATCAAAATGAAATTGCTGACCCAAACACCTAATTATTTATAAATGAAAATCATGGAAATTGTCAGGGGTGCCTAAACTTTTGCATACAACTGTATATGTGTATGTATATATATATATATATATATATATATATATATATATATATATATATATATATATATATATATATACACAAGTCGTGAAGACTCAGCTCTATAGTTCAGCTCAATCTTTATTTTACTGAGTGCATCCACTAATGGATGTACTCACTAAAATAAAGATTGAGTTGAACTATAGAGCCGAGTCTTCATGAATTGAATATTGATATACATAGACTTGGCAGATATACCTTTTGGAGTACATAATCAATTTTGGAACATATATATATATATATATATATATATATATATATACTGCAGTGCTGGATCCCCCTTGGCCCCCAACCTCCCTGATCCCCCTCAAACAGCTCTCTAACCCTCCCCCACTACCTATTTGCCACCATCTTGGGTACCGGTAGCTGTCAGTTTGCTAAAAAATTGGCTCTTTTTATAAAAAATAAAATCCCAATTTTTTTTGTAGTGTAGCTGCCCCCCCTCAATACTCTCTCCTCCTCCCAGATCCCTTCAACAACACTTATAACCCCCCTCTCCCTCCTTCCCTTTCACTAAAATGTGTCCATAGTGTAACAGTCCCACCCGCCCCCTCGCACGCACTCATGCCCCCTCACGCACGCGACTCGACCTCTCTGTAACTGAAACCGGAACTGCTCCAGCGATGGGCCACCCAACCGCCTCCCTGTTATCCCTCCCACACCAACAACGATTGGCACCATTGCTTAAAAAAAGGGTATTGCACAATGCCTCAATATCGAGGAATCTCTGCAATACCCTGAAAGCAGCTGGAAGCGATCACAGCCACTTACAGCGCTTGAAACCCAAGAAAACGTGCCAGACACGTCCTTGGTCATGAACAAACAGTTTTTGTAGGACGTGCCTGGCACGTCCTTGGTCGTTAAGGGGTTAAACAAAGTTTATACACAAGAAAGAAACTAGAACAGTGCTAAAAAACAACAACATACAAACCAGTAGGAGGGGAAAAAATACTCTATAATACAATTGAAAATATGTTTGTTCGCTTAAATATTTATTTATAATAACATATACTAACACTTACGCAATGGCTAAAAGTAGTTTAGGCTAAAATGTGACCGGTCACGCATAAAAAACTCCAGTACTCAAAATATGTTTAAAAAATGTGGGGAATAGTTGTAAAAGTCTGTATATAAATATATGCAAAAAGCCACCTTAAACGAAAGACTCCGATATATGAGCTATATACTCCACCTTATTTAACCAGAATGCTTTTTATCAGATATAGCAAATCTTATACCCACTGCAATTTAAGTCGTTATACAGTTAAAATGCTTGAATCCTTTAAGAGTTCACCTTATGTACAGGAATCTTCTCCTCAGTCTCACAACAGGCTTTACCTGTGCTAACTTACCAGGAACTCCACAGTTGCAGAAGGAGAAGAAACATATATCCCAGAAGGGGCTCTCTTTGGAACTGCCGGGCTGACACCAAATACAGCTGGTTGCGGAGTAACCATTGAACACTTCTGCGTTACATGTTTTGAATCCGCCAATCGCCTTTTTAAAAAAAAACGGCTGCTGGTAATATACCCGCAGGGGGTGAAATAATAGTCTCTCTACGCAGAGAATTTACAAGGATGTCCTTGCCTTATCCTTTACTGATTCCTTACTCCCATCAATGATGAAAAAGCCTTGAGAGGAGGTGAAACGCGTTGATGGGAGTAAGAAACCAGCTGTTATATTATTAAATATATATTTCAATATATATCTGATAATGTTAATGTAAAATATATCTCTATACCAGGGGATTCCAAACCTGTCCTCAGGCCTCCCTAACAGGCCAGATTTTAAGGAGTTGTATTTTTGAGGATTAATTTTAATATTGAACAACAACCATGTTCTCAATGAACCCAAAAAACTCATTAATATCAAAGCTGAATAGTTTTGGAAGTAGTTTTTAGTTTGTTTTTAGTTATAGCTATTTTAGGGGGATATCTGTGTGTGCAGGTGACTATTACTGTGCATAATTATTAGGCAACTTAACAAAAAACAAATATATACCCATTTCAATTATTTATTTTTACCAGTGAAACCAATATAACATCTCAACATTCACAAATATACATTTCTGACATTCAAAAACAAAAAAAAAAAAAAGAAGTGACCAATATAGCCACCTTTCTTTCCAAGGACACTCAAAAGCCTGCCATCCATGGATTCTGTCAGTGTTTTGATCTGTTCACCATCAACATTGCGTGCAGCAGCAACCACAGCCTCCCAGACACTGTTCAGAGAGGTGTACTGTTTTCCCTTCTTGTAAATCTCACATTTGATGATGGACCACAGGTTCTCAATGGGGTTCAGATCAGGTGAACAAGGAGGCCATGTCATTAGATTTTCTTCTTTTATACCCTTTCTTGCCAGCCACGCTGTGGAGTACTTGGACGCGTGTGATGGAGCATTGTCCTGCATGAAAATCATGTTTTTCTTGAAGGATGCAGACTTCTTCCTGTACCACTGCTTGAAGAAGGTGTCTTTCAGAAACTGGCAGTAGGACTGGGAGTTGAGCTTGACTCCATCCTCAACCCGAAAAGGCCCCACAAGCTCATCTTTGATGATACCAGCCCAAACCAGTACTCCACCTCCACCTTGCTGGCGTCTGAGTCGGACTGGAGCTCTCTGCCCTTTACCAATCCAGCCACGGGCCCATCAAGACTCACTCTCATTTCATCAGTCCATAAAACCTTAGAAAAATCAGTCTTGAGATATTTCTTGGCCCAGTCTTGACGTTTCAGCTTGTAGAAAAATCAGTCTTGAGATATTTCTTGGCCCAGTCTTGACGTTTCAGCTTGTGTGTCTTGTTCAGTGGTGGTCGTCTTTCAGCCTTTCTTACCTTGGCCATGTCTCTGAGTATTGCACACCTTGTGCTTTTGGGCACTCCAGTGATGTTGCAGCTCTGAAATATGGCCAAACTGGTGGCAAGTGGCATCTTGGCAGCTGCACGCTTGACTTTTCTCAGTTCATGGGCAGTTATTTTGCGCCTTGGTTTTTCCACACGCTTCTTGCGACCCTGTTGACTATTTTGAATGAAACGCTTGATTGTTCGATGATCACGCTTCAGAAGCTTTGCAATTTTAAGAGTGCTGCATCCCTCTGCAAGATATCTCACTATTTTTGACTTTTCTGAGCCTGTCAAGTTCTTCTTTTGACCCATTTTGCCAAAGGAAAGGAAGTTGCCTAATAATTATGCACACCTGATATAGGGTGTTGATGTCATTAGACCACACCCCTTCTCATTACAGAGATGCACATCACCTAATATGCTTAATTGGTAGTAGGCTTTCGAGCCTATACAGCTTGGAGTAAGACAACATGCATAAAGAGGATGATGTGGTCAAAATACTCATTTGCCTAATAATTCTGCACTCCCTGTATACATATATATATATATATATATATATATATACACACAGGTATAGGTATATACAGATAATAATAATATATTCCTGTTTTTAAAGAACATTTGAATATTAATAACTCCTGTCTGGTTAGCGTGCAAGCGATAAGTGTTAGTTTTTTTCCCTACGCTGTGGCTGTGATTTCTGAAGTCCTCATGTTAGCGCGTGTCGTATGTCACTCGCACACAAAACTTTTAATTCCAACTTGTAATATGCTTGCTAACCCGCATGCAAAAAGATTACTTCTAGTTAAATTTACGCTTGAGAGGGAGCACCAAATAGCGCACCACTTGTAATCTAGCTCTTTGTGTTGTTTTCGTGAGGTAACTGCTTTACGTTTCAGAGTTTTAATTGAAAAAGCCTTTTAGGATTCTGATCACTGGGAAAACCCACTGACAATGCCGGCAGAAATCGTGAAAAAAGGACTCATGGGCCAGATGGACTCCTGTGTAGGACACAGCTGGTGACTGGTGGATACATGTGTATACCGCTCTTGATTGGCTCACTGTCTGCATCCTGCTCAGTAGTGACAATGAATAGTGGGGCTTTAACTTTGCATTTAACATGTTTGTGAGAGTCATATAAACACATGGTAACAAGCATTACAAGCTTTTTATTATTAAACTAACGTCTCATCAAAATTAAATAAGAAAATGAGGGAGAATGTGAAGTATATGTGGACGTTTAAGGAGTTGAGTAGACACAAAAATGAGGGTATAACAAAACATGGTTTGTGTTAGGTAACTAATGACAGAAGCACATGGTCAACAACACACAAATATTAATAGAGCATTGTGAGAGCCATTTTTAGCACAGGACGCACCATACAAATCCCATAGATTTAAAGGATTGTACACTTTGTAGTGTTATTCTAAGAGTCAGGACACATGATATCAGTCACACAGATTAACCGTAAACGGATCAAATGTTACTTTTTGCCTCTAGGGACAGAATTGAGCACTTCCTGGACACAATTAAATCATGAACCCATTGTACTAAGTTCAAAATAACAGTTGTGTAGATTAGTGATGGTGAAGATCCTAGAGTCACATTACATGACATGGGGCAAGATTACATATGCGGCGCAAGCTCCAGCCTAACTGCTGAAACCTGCTCCACCCGTAATTTCACCTCGCACATCGGGGTATCACATATACGGCGCCGGCAGTTCATAAAGTGCCATAAGTCGGATAAACTAGCGATGTCCAGAAATGTGCGTAAATACAAATTTCTGGATTCGCCAGTGACACTTTAGAAACTGCCGGTCCCCCCTAGCAGTAAAACCCACCACCCACCGACCAAACCCCTCTAAAGGGGCATTTGTATGGGCATTGCCCTTAAAAGGGCATTCAGCTCTTTTACGATTGCCCATTAAAACACTAATAAAAAAAAAATAAAAAAATCCTAACTCTAACCCCCACGTAGGTGCTCACCATTCCTGAAGTCCGGCGGAGAAGGTCCTGTTCCCGGTGGTGAAGTCTTCTTCCAAGTGGCCGACATCTTCTTCCAAGCGGGGACCACTTCCTTCTTCATCCAGGACCAAGCCGCTGAGGAGCGGAGATGAGCGCGGAGCAGGACCGGCGACCGCAGAGCATGGAGGATCCTCTTTCTACGATCGGCGCCGTACACTAAATATATAAATATGGTGTCCCTTGCATTACTATTGGCTGGTTTGATTCTTCAAATTCAAATAAGCCAATAGGATGAGAGCTACTGAAATCCTATTGGCTGTTCAAATCAGCCAATAGAATTTCAGTAGCTCTCATCCTATTGGCTGATTTGAACAGCCAATAGGATTTCAGTAGCTCTCATCCTATTGGCTGATTTGAAATTCAAAAATCAAATCAGCCAATACGAATGCAAGGGACGCCATTTTGAAAAAGCTCCCTTGCATTGAAGATTCAGTATACGGCGGCGCCAGATGTCTTGAAGGATGGACCCGCTCCGCGCCACCGGGGTGTAGATAGACAATGCCGCCTGGATGAAGAAAGAAGACGTCGCCTGGATGGATGAAGACCTCGCTGCCTGGATGAAGACTTCTCGCCGACTGAAACTGTAAGTGGATCGTCGGGGGTTAGTGTAAGGTTTTTTTAAACTTTTTTTGGGTGGTTTTTTTTTTAGATTAGGGTTTTGGGCTTTCTTAAAAGAGCTAAATGCCCTTTTCAGGGCAATGAAAAAGAGCTGAATGCACTTTTAAAGGCAATGCCCATACAAATGCCCTTTTCAGGGCAATGGGTAGCTTAGGTTTTTGTTAGAGTTAGGTTTATTATTTTGGGGGGTTGGTTGGGTGGTGGGTTTTAATGTTGGGGGGCCTTTTATTTTTTTACAGGGAAAATAGATGATTTCTTTAGGGCAATGCCCTACAAAAGACCCTTTTAAGGGCTATTGGTAGTTTATTGTAGGCTAGGGTTTTTTTATTTGCGGGGGCTTTTTTTTATAGGGCTATTAGTTTAGGTATAATTGTTTTTTATTGGATAATTTCATTTTTTATTTTTCGTAATTTAGTGTTTGTTATTTTTTGTAATTTAGTGTTAGTTATTTTTTGTAATTTAGTATTTTTTATTTTTTGTAATTTTAGATTATTTTTTTTATTAGTGTTAGGTTATTTTTAATTTGTAATTTAGTTTATTTAATTTGTAGTTATTTTAATTTTAGTGTAATAGTAATTTTAGTTTAATATATAGTTTAAACTTAGTTTTTTTTATTTCACAGGTAAGTTTTTATTTATTTTAAGATAGGGATATTGTAATTTTAATTTAAAGTTAGTGGGTTGTTAAGTTTAGGGGTTAATAGTTTTAGTTTTTTGCGATGTGGGGGGCTGGCGGTTTAGGGGTTAATAGGTTTATTTAGTGGCGGTGATGTGGGAGGCCAGAGATTTAGGGGGTAATAACTTTATTTAGTGGCGGCGATGTCGGGGAGCGGCGGAATAGGGGTTTATAACTTTATTATAGTAGCAACAATGATCGGGAGTGGCAGATTAGGGGTAATAACTTTATGTAGGTGTCGGCGATGTCCGGGGCAGCAGATTAGGGGTGTTTAGACTTGGGGTTTATGTTAGGGTGTTAGGTTTAAACGTAACTTTTTTTTCCCCATAGACATCAATGGGGTTGCGTTACGGCGATCGCCATTCCGCACTTCAGGTGTTAGTTTTTTTTCTAACATGCTCTGCCCATTGATGCCTATGGGGAAATCGTGCACAAGCATGACAAAGCAGCCCTTGGATTTTGTGCGTTATGGAGTTCATCGCAACCGTATCACACTCACAAGGCGGCTTTTTAAAAACTTGTAATAGCAGCGCTATGAAGCGCAATATAACGCAACTTTTGTTGCATTAGTTTTGCATCTTCTATAGCGCAAAACTTGTAATCTAGGTTAAATATATTACAGGGACCAGGAGTTCCTTCCTTCAGGAGTCAAGTTGAGATTTTTCAACTGAAATAATCTCTCACTACCTTAAACAATATTTTACAGGAGCAATAACCCAAATTATCTCACCTCCAAGCCTCACTATCCATAATAAAGCAACAAACTTGACTCACATACTGTCTAAGGTGAGCATATTCCCAGAATGTACTGAGGACTAACCTCAAGATTAACAAAATGTTTTGGTAGCAGTTTTGTTTAAGCATCATATTGTAATGTGCAGTCTCCTTCCCATCCAGAATTCTGCATAGTAAGATAAACAGCTCTTATTATTATTCTCGTTTATTTGTAAAGTGCATCCTTACCATGTAAGCCTATGGGCCCAGCTGTATTGTACATCACATTCAAGACAGCAGATTTACCACTGTGCAACTTTTGGCATGACCCTCTCACCATTTGCCTCCTATAAATGCTACCTTTACCTATTATATTGATGTTTGTAGCGCTGCGGAATCTGTTGGCACTCTACAAATACTAACAAGACCTGTTAGATAATCTTGTCATAGTGGAAAGCTTTTGATCATAAGGCCCAAAATGTGATGAAGACGAGTCTTATTAGAAGCACTGCTACTGTCCTAGGAATTAGAGAGTTAGCTTATAAAGAACCTTTAAATAGCACCAAAAAGGACCAGTAGTATTGACAATGGTCAAAAGAATAAGTATAGCCTAATCATAATTAAATCTTTGAAGTACCTAAAACAAGAAACTTCTGGATACGGTAACCATTTGACATTTTGGGGAAACCTATTATTAAGGGAAAGAGAAAAGCACACTTAATTGCTAGTGGGTATGTGGTCAAAGTACTGCAGGATTCAAAGTGGGAAATGTGGGGTGTCTGGACTATAAAACGTAACTTTAAATAATATATATAAAAACAAGGACAATGTTAAAAACAGAAATACAAAACATACACACAAAGACACTGTCCTGTAAGAATAAAGTTGCAAATCCTAGAGCAACGCAGGAAAAATAGAATGTCCAAAATAAATCACATATAAGAGGTCAGCACAATTAGGATAACTATCCCCATTTCCAAGAGTTCAGTGAGTACAAAAGATCCCTAAATAGGCTTTTAAGATGTTAACTATCATTTTGCACAACTTGGAAATTATTTTAAACCACTGGGTGTTAGACATGTGCGCCGCTAAAAATTTAGTTTTGTTTCATTTTGATTCGTTAAATAAATAATTTCGTTTCAGCAAATAAGTTTAGTTAAGTTTTAAAAAAAACAAATTAGTTATGTTAAGTTTATCGTTTTTTTTCGGATCCGATCGTTTTTTTGGATCCATTCTTTATTCATATGCATTATTCTATTCTGAAGTTTAGAATAGAATAATGCATATGAATAAAGAATGGATCCGAAAAAAACTATTTAATTTAACTTAACTAATTTGCTGGCGATTGCCGAAACAAAATTATCTAAAACCGCTGCCGCCGGCACTAAATAAAACTATTAACCCCTAAACCGCTGTCCCCCCACATCGCCAACACTAACTTAACCTATTAACCCCTAAACTGCACCCCCTCGCCGACACTAACTAAATCACTAATTAAAACTATTAACCCCTAAACCGCCGTTCCCCGACATCGCCAACACTAACTAAACCTATTAACCCCTAAACCGCCCCCCTCTCCGACACTAACTAAATCACTAATTAAAGCTATTAACCCCTAAAGCGCCGTTCCCCGACATTGCCAACACTAACTAAACCTATTAAACCCTAAACCGCAGTTCCCCGACATCGCCGAAACTAAATAAACCTAAAAAAAACAAATTAGTTATCTTAAGTTAATCGTTTTTTTCGGATCCGATCGTTTTTTTTGGATCCATTCTTTATTCATATGCATTATTCTATTCTGAAGTTTAGAATAGAATAATGCATATGAATAAAGAGTGGATCCGAAAAAACTATTTAATTTAACTTAACTAATTTGCTGGCGATTGCCGAAACAAAATTATCTAAAACCGCTGCCGCCGCCACCCACATCGCCAGCACTAAATAAAGCTATTAACCTCTAAACCGCTGTCCCCCCACATCCCCAACACTAACTTAACCTATTAACCCCTAAACCGCACCCCTCACCGACACTAACTAAATCACTAATTGAAGCTATTAACCCCTAAACTGCCGTTCCCAAACATCGCTGGCACTAACTAAACCTATTAACCACTAAACCCGCGGCACCCCACATTGCAACAACCTAAATTAAACTGTATTAACCCCTAAACCTAACACCTCCTAACTTTAACATCATTAAAATAAACCTAAATTAAAGTTACAATTATTAACTAACTACCTATTTAAAAATAAATACTAACTTACCTGTGAAATAAAAATAAAACCTAAGCTTACACTAATAAAACCTAACATTACTAAAAATAAAAAACCTAACATTACTAAAAATAAAAAAACCTAAGATCACTAAAAAAATTATAAATACTATTACAAAAAATAATTAACACTAAATTTACACACAAAAGAAACAACCATTACAAAAAATAACAAACAAAATTATCCAAAATAATAAAAATTATTCCTATTCTAATACCCCATTTTAAAGAGAAAAAAACACCTCAAAATAAAAAAACCTAATCTATAAAAAACTACCAAGGGTCATTAACATGGCCTTTTGTAGGCCTTTTCTAGGGCATTGCCCTAAAGTTAACAGCTCTTTTGCAAAAAATAAAAACAAACACCCACTAACATTACAAACCTCAAACCCACAAAATAAAAATAAACCTAATCTACCCATTGCCCCGAAAAGGGCATTTGTATGGGCATTCAGCTCTTTTTCGGCCTATTAAAAATAAAAAATGGCTATGCTAAAAAAAAAACACCCCAAAAATAAAAAAATCCCATTACAAAAAATAACAAACTAAATTATCAAAAATACTAAAAATGATTCCTATTCTAATACCCAAAACAATCTATAATAAACTACCAATAGCCCTTAAAAGGGCCTGTTGTAGGGCATTGCCCTAAAGATGAACAGATCTTTTTTAAAACATTACAACAAACACCCCCTAACTTTACAACCCCCACATAAAAAAAAAACTAACTAAAAAAACCTAATCTACCCATTGCCCTGAAAAGGGCATTCAGCTCTTTTTCATTGCCCTGAAAAGGGCATTCAGCTCTTTTAAGAAAGCCCAAAACCCTAATCTAAAACAAAACTAACACTAACCCCAAAATCAGTACTCACAGTTGCTGAAGTCCGGCGAACGATCTTCATCCCAGCGGCAAAGCATCTTCATCCAGATGGCTCCATTTATATCCATCGCGGTACCGGCATCTTCTTCATCCCTGTGGAGACGGAGCTGTCGATGCACCGATGTGGGGATCCAGGCGGAGTTCCAGGTGGAGGGTCCAGACAGAGGTCCATCGATCTGACGTGGAGGTCCTCTTCATGCGATTGTCCACGGCACACTGAGGATTTAATGCAAGGAACCCCTTTTATATTGGCTGAAAATTTTAAATCAGCCAATAGGAATTAGAGCTGCTTAAATCCTATTGGCTGATTTAAACAGCCAATAGGATTTAAGCAGCTCTCATTCCTATTGACTGATTTGAATCAGCCAATAGGAATGAGAGCTGCTTCGCCGCTGGGATGAAGATCGTTCGCCAGACTTCAGCAACTGTGAGTAACGATTTTGGGGTTAGTGTTAGTTTTTTTGGAGTCTTTTTTTTAGGTTAGGGCTGGGCAGAAAAAAGAGCTGAATGCCTTTTAAGGGCAGTAAAAGAGCTGAATGCCCTTTTAAGGACAATGCCCATACAAATGCCCTTTTCAGGACAATAGGTAGATTATTTTTATTTTTTTATTTTTTTTGTTTTGTGGGATTGGGGGGGGTGTAATGTTAGGGGTGTTTGTTGTAATGTTTTAGAAAAAGAGCTGTTAACTTGAGGGCAATGCCCTACAAAAGGCCCTTTTAAGGACTATTGGTATTTTATTATAGATTAGTTTTTCTTTTTATTTTGGGGTGTTTTTGTTTTGTTTTTTAAAACGGGGTATTAGAATAGGAATCATTTTTATTATTTAAGTAATTTATAAGTCGATCTTCAGGGGGTTAGTGTTAGGTTTTTTTAAGGGTGTATTTGGTGGGTTTTATTTTTAGGTTAGGGCTTTGGGCCGCAAAAGAGCTAACTGCCCTTTTAAGGGCAATGCCCATCCAAATGCCCTTTTCAGGGCAATGGGGAGCTTAGGTTTTTTTAGTTAGCTTTTTATTTCGGGGGGGTTTGTTGTGTGGGTGGTGGGTTTTACTGTTGGGGGGTGTTTGTATTTTTTTTTTTACAGGTAAAAGAGCTGATTTCTTGTTTAGTTTAGGCTAGGGTTTTGTTTTATTTTGGGGGGGCTTTTTTATTTTGATAGGGCTATTAGATTAGGTGTAATTAGTTTAAAGATCTGTAATTTGTTTTTTATTTTCTGTAATTTAGTGGGGGGGGGGGTTGTACTTTAGCTAATTGTATTTAATTTATTGTATTTAATTTAGTTAATTTATTTAATTGTAGTGTAGTGTTAGGTGTTAGTGTAACTTAGGTTAGGTTTTATTTTACAGGTACTTTTGTCTTTATTTTAGCTAGGTAGTTATTAAATAGTTAATAACTATTTAATAACTATTCTACCTAGTTAAAATAAATACAAACTTGCCTGTAAAATAAAAATAAACCCTAAGCTAGTTACAATGTAACTATTAGTTATATTGTAGCTAGCTTAGGGTTTATTTTACAGGTAAGTATTTATTTTTAAATAGGAATTATTTAGGTAATAATATTAATTTTTATTTAGATTTATTGTAATTATAATTAAGTTGGGGGTGTTAGGGTTAGACTTAGGTTTAGGGGTTAATACATTTAGTATAGTGGCGGCGATGTTGGGGGCGGCAGATTAGGGGTTAATAAATGTAGGTAGGTGGCGGCGATGTTAGGGACGGCAGATTAGGGGTTAATAATATTTAACTAATGTTTGTGAGGGGGGAGTGTGGCGGTTTAGGGGTTAATATGTTTATTATAGTTGCGGCGATGTCCGGAGCGGTAAATTAGGGGTTAAAAAATATAATGTAGGTGGCAACTATGTCGGGGGCGGAAGATTAGGGGTTAATAAGTGTAAGATTAGGGGTGTTTAGACTTGGAGTTCATGTTAGGGTGTTAGGTGTAAACATAACTTTTATTTCCCCATAGGAATCAATGGGGCTGCATTACTGAGTTTTACGCTGCTTTTTTGCAGGTGTTAGACTTTTTCTCAGCCGGCTCTCCCCGTTGATTCCAATGGGGAAATTGTGCACGAGCACGTACGACCAGCTCACCGCTGACTTAAGCATCGCTGGTATTGGAGTGCAGTAAGGAGCACAATTTTGCTCAACGCTCACTTCTTGCCTTTTAATGCCGGGTTTGTAAAAACTCGTAATACCAGTGCTGTAGGTAAGTGAGCTGTGAGGGAAAACTGCTCGTTAGCACCGCATAGCCTCTAACGCAAAACTCATAACCTGGCCGATAGTTTGTTATTTTTTGTAATGGTAGTTTTTTATATTTTGTAATTTTAGTGTTTATTATTTTTTGTAATTGTAGTTTTATTTTTTTTGGTCAGGTTAGTTTTTTATTTTTGTAATGTTAGGTTTTTTATTATTTTGGTAATGTTAGGTTTTATTAGTGTAAGCTTATGATTTATTTTTATTTTACAGATAAGTTTGTATTTATTTTAACTAGGTAGTTAGTAAATAGTTATATTGTAGCTAGCTTAGGTATTATTTTTATTTCACAGGTAAGTTTGTATTTATTTTTTAAAAGGTAGTTAGTTAATAATTGTAACTTTAATTTAATAATGTTAAAGTTAGGGGGTGTTAGGTTTAGGGGTTAATATAGTTTAATTTAGGTTGTTGCGATGTGGGGTGCCACGGGCTTAGTGGTTAATAGGTTTAGTTAGTGCCAGCGATGTTTGTGAACGGCAGTTTAGGGGTTAATAGGTTTAGTTAGTGTTGGCGATGTTTGGGAACAACAGTTTAGGTTGTTGTGATGTGGGTGCCGCGGGTTTAGTGGTTTATAGGTTTAGTTAGTGCCAGCGATGTTTGGAAACTGCGGTTTAGGGATTAATAGGTTAGTGTTGGCGATGTCGGGGAACAACGGTTTAGGGGTTAATAGCTTTATTTAGTGATTTAGTTAGTGTCAGTGATGTTGGGGAACTGCAGTTTAGGGGTTAATAGGTTAAGATCGTGTCTGCAATGTTTGGGAATGGCGGTTTAGGGGTTAATAGGTTTATTTTGTGTCGCCGATGTTTGGGAATGGCGGTTTAGGGGTTGATGGCTTTATTTAGTGATTTAGTTAGTGTCGACAATGTCGGGGAACTGCGGTTTAGATTAGAACAATGAAAAATTCCGAATATGAATAATGGATCCGAAAATTCGGAAACTGATTTATTAATTTTCGGGATTTTCCAATTCGGAATTTCGGATGCCTTCGAATCTCCAAATCGGCCAATATTCAGCCGAAAACTAAATTTGGCCGAAACAAAATGCACTTGTCTACTGGGTGTTTCTGTGCTTAACGTCCTTTGGCGAAACGCGCATCAGGCATTCGCACATTTTGCTTCTCTGTAATATTGATATATCATATTTTCCTAAGGTTAATCTACCAGTCAAGACTTATAATATCATAAAAATATAAGAGAAACAGTTATCTTGAGCAGGGATATCAACCATTTTCACTGAAGGATGGAAGGTGTAGCATCAGTTTACAAGTCTACACATTTTAGCTTTATTACTAAATAAAGTAAGTTGCAGCCTGTATGCATGATGTTATAGATGAAGCAATGCATATTTAGGAGGTAAAACTTATTAACTATGAGTAAGGTATATGCCCCCCATACAGATCACATGCTGGAGGTTCCAGAGGATATTGTTAAAAGAATAATGCACACATGGAAATATAATCAGTGAAACAAAGCAGCCATGTTATGTATATTGGGTCTAACTGGAAATGCTTGCATGAAGTAGAATATATAGTATAGTGCTTTATGAAAAATAAACAATTGATCCTGGTAAACCATGCATAAAAGAAAACTGTTGCACTGAGATTGTGTTGCTTCCTGCTATGCTAGTATGTGTGTGGGTGATGTGACTCATCTCCGTAGATTAGCATAGCTTGATTATGTGCCCATATGCATCTGAGAGTGGAAACAAATATACAACATGATAGCATAACCAACCCATTTAATTGAATTTAATTTCACCTTTTCTGGGGATTCATTGTCCTTGGGCGATATTCCATGATTCTTGAAGATTACATTCTCAGGCTGATAATGATTTTAGTGTTATTGTACTCTCTTAGGCCTATTAAAAATGTCTCAAAGGCTGTTTTGTTGCTGCAGAACAGTGTATAAGATCTCACTTCAGCAATAGTTTATCCAATTAAATTGTACAAGTTGTTGAAAAAAACTTACTTTGAAAGTTATGGGCTATTAAATACAATAGTATTACATATTTCAAAGTTTCATTTCATTACCTTGTATCCTTTATCATAAATTTTAACACTTGGATTTTTTTTTTATCTTGAGAGAAAGTTTTATGAAATTGAAACACTTTGTAATAAATTTTTAGGCTCTAAATTGTTATATTTTAAAAGTAGAAAAGTATGCAGAATTAACCTGGTTTGCTGATCTATTTGACAGGCTCAGCTGTTAGTAATTGATCAATAATTTGCAAATAATTTTAGCTTATCTTATAATTATTTGCACAAAGTCTTTCTTATGTCATTTCTCACTGTTTACTCAAACACCAATACTTAGAGAGAAAAACGATGGGCGGCATTTGTGTGTTTTACATTGCGGTCTATGGGAACTTTCACCAATGTAAAGGCACTTTCCAGTGCTTTTTTTTCTAACACCCGACTCCCATCAACTTTAAAGCCCAAAAAAATGCTAGATTTAAAAAAAAAAAAAAAAAAAAAACTACAATGCCCTCTTATTTTTTAGAAAATCAACCAGAGATCTAATCTCTGGTTAATTTTTGTAGTGCTAATTGCTACCGCAAATTATAACGGCTGGTTATTGATTGCACTCCCGCAAACGGGAAAATTTGACTGTTTGCGGGAGTGCAATAATTTAGCGCTCCATGTGTAATCTAGCCCTAAATTGGTAGATATCTTTAGAAGGACATAGATAGATAGATAGATAGATAGATAGATAGATAGATAGATAGATAGATAGATAGATAGACACAAAAATTGTGAAGCATCAATTGTACAATGGGTTAGGGATGGGCGATTGTTTGGCAACATTTGAAAAATGAAACATATTTTAACACATTTGTTCATTTGTTTCAAATTTCAAATGTTTGGACAACATTCTAACATTTGTTTAATGTAATACTATTTCTAATGCTATCTTTAAAGGTAATATTCGAAAAATGTTCTTTTAAATTGCATATTGCATAATTCGAATTAGAAACATTTGTTTAAATATTTTTGCAATAGTATTTCTAATGTTCTCTTTAAATGTTATATTCAAATTAAGCAGTATTCAAAATCTAAAAATTTGAATCAATATATTTGTATCTATTATGTGTCAATTTACTAAATTCACTACCACATGAACTATTGTACTTCTGAATAATATTTGTTATTAAATGTTACAGATATTCTATATATGAACATTCTAAAAGGAAAGTAACATTCAAAAACCGTAAATAACATTTGATTACCAAATTTTAATGGATTTTTGCTCTTATCAACATTTGATTGTCAAAAACAAATGTCCACAGGACTATTCGTTCTATCAAACAAATTGCACTTTCACCACATTCGCCCATCACTTCAATGGGTGAGGACAATATTTAGATAGAAATAAATATATATGTGTATATATATATATATATATATATACACACACACACAGTACATATATATATTTATCCATATGAAAAGACCATTTCCTTCTTCAACTACCTGTAGTTTGCAATAGGCTGGCAGGCCAGGGCACATCTTTAATAAATTTAATATTTGTGCCTTAAGGATGTTAACAAAATATTTCAGAAAACAATAAACAATTGTTCTAAAAAAATGAATGAATATGAGGACGTGAAACATTCCAGTGGTGAGAGAGGGCTGGAGTACACCACTTCCTGAACTTGTCTAGCATAAAAATGTATAGAGGTATATTGCTTCATGTTACATAGGATTTAATGAACCCAGGTACTGGGATGCCATAATAATATTTTGTAAAGGAAGTACAGCACTCGAGAGTGGAGTTCCTTCAACTAGATGTTACAGGTTTAATAAAGCACTCAGCTGGGTTACTGTAATAAGATGTTACAGGGCAATAAGGCACTCAGGAGCTGGGTTACTGCAATAAGATGTTACAGGTTTAATAAAGCACTCAGCTGGGTTACTGTAATAAGATGTTACAGGGCAATAAGGCACTCAGGAGCTGGGTTACTGCAATAAGATGTTACAGGTTTAATAAAGCACTCAGCTGGGTTACTGTAATAAGATGTTACAGGGCAATAAGGCACTCAGGAGCTGGGTTACTGCAATAAGATGTTATAGGGCAATATGGCACTCAGGAGCTGGGTTACTTCAATAAGATGTTACAGGGCAATAAGGCAACCAGGACCTGGATTATTGCAATCAGAGTTTACAGGGCAATAAGGCACTCAGGAGCTGGGTTATGGGAATAAGATGTTACAGCGCAATAAGGCATTCAGGAGCTGGGTTACTGCAATAAGATGTTACAGGGGCAATATGGCACTCAGGAGCTGGGTTACTACAATAAGATGTTACAGGGGCAATAAGGCACTCAGGAGCTTACTGCAATAAGATGTTACAGGACAATAAGGTACTCAGGAGCTGGGTAACTGCAATAAGATGTTACAGGGCAATAAGGCACTCAGGAGCTGGGTTACTGCAATAAGATGTTACAGGTTTAATAAAGCACTCAGCTGGGTTACTGTAATAAGATGTTACAGGGCAATAAGGCACTCAGGAGCTGGGTTACTGCAATAAGATGTTACAGGACAATAAGGCACTCAGGAGCTGGGTTACTGCAATAAGATTTTACAGGGTAACAAGGCACTCAGGAGCTGGGTTACTGCAATAAGATGTTACGGGGCAATAAGGCACTCAGGAGCTGAGTTACTGCAATAAGATGTTACAGGACAATAAGGCACTCAGGAGCTGGGTTACTGCAAGAAGATGTTACAGGACAATAAGGCACTCAGGAGCTGGGTTACTGCAATAAGATGTTACAGGGCAACAAGGCACTCAGATGCTGGGTTACTGAAATAAGATGTTACAGGCAATAAGGCACTCAGGAGCTGGGTTACTGCAATAAGATGTTATAGGGCAATATGGCACTCAGGAGCTGGGTTACTTCAATAAGATGTTACAGGGCAATAAGGCAACCAGGACCTGGATTATTGCAATCAGAGTTTACAGGGCAATAAGGCACTCAGGAGCTGGGTTATGGGAATAAGATGTTACAGCACAATAAGGCACTCAGGAGCTGGGTTACTGCAATAAGATGTTACAGGGCAATATGGCACTCAGGAGCTGGGTTACTACAATAAGATGTTACAGGGGCAATAAGGCACTCAGGAGCTTACTGCAATAAGATGTTACAGGACAATAAGGTACTCAGGAGCTGGGTAACTGCAATAAGATGTTACAGGGCAATAAGGCACTCAGGAGCTGGGTTACTGCAATAAGATGTTACAGGGCAATACGGCACTCAGGAGCTGGGTAACTGCAATAAGATGTTACAGGCAATAAGGCACTCAGGAGCTGGGTTACTGCAATAAGATGTTACAGGGACAATAAGGCACTCAGGAGCTAGGTTACTGCAATAAGATGTTACGGGGCAATAAGGCACTCAGGAGCTGGGTTACTGCAATAAGATGTTACAGGACAATAAGGCACTCAGGAGCTGGGTTACTGCAAGAAGATGTTACAGGACAATAAGGCACTCAGGAGCTGGGTTACTGCAATAAGATGTTACAGGGCAACAAGGCACTCAGATGCTGGGTTACTGAAATAAGATGTTACAGGCAATAAGGCACTCAGGAGCTGGGTTACTGCAATAAGATGTTATAGGGCAATATGGCACTCAGGAGCTGGGTTACTTCAATAAGATGTTACAGGGCAATAAGGCAACCAGGACCTGGATTATTGCAATCAGAGTTTACAGGGCAATAAGGCACTCAGGAGCTGGGTTATGGGAATAAGATGTTACAGCGCAATAAGGCACTCAGGAGCTGGGTTACTGCAATAAGATGTTACAGGGCAATATGGCACTCAGGAGCTGGGTTACTACAATAAGATGTTACAGGGGCAATAAGGCACTCAGGAGCTTACTGCAATAAGATGTTACAGGACAATAAGGTACTCAGGAGCTGGGTAACTGCAATAAGATGTTACAGGGCAATAAGGCACTCAGGAGCTGGGTTACTGCAATAAGATGTTACAGGGCAATAAGGCACTCAGGAGCTGGGTAACTGCAATAAGATGTTACAGGCAATAAGGCACTCAGGAGCTGGGTTACTGCAATAAGATGTTACAGGGCAATAAGGCACTCAGGAGCTGGGTTACTGCAATAAGAAGTTACAGGGGCAATAAGGCACTCAGAATGTGGGAACCTACAATATGATGTTACAGGACAATAAGGCACTCAGGAGTTGGTTTACTACAATAAGATATTACAGGGGCAATAAGACACTCAGTAGCTGGGTTACTGCAATAAGATGTTACAGGACAATAAGGCACTCAGGAGCTAGGTTACTGCAATAAGATGTTACAGGGGCAATAAGGCACTCAGGAGCTAGGTTACTGTAATAAGATGTTACAGGGGCAATAAGGCACTCAGAATGTGGGAACCTACAATAAGATATTACAGGGGCAATAAGGCACTCAGGAGTTGGTTTACTATAATAAAATATTACAGGGGCAATAAGGCACTCAGGAGTTGGTTTACTACAATAAGATATTACAGGGGCAATAAGACACTCAGTAGCTGGGTTACTGCAATAAGATGTTACAGGACAATAAGGCACTCAGGAGCTAGGTTACTGCAATAAGATGTTACAGGGGCAATAAGGCACTCAGAATGTGGGAACCTACAATAAGATATTACAGGGGCAATAAGGCACTCAGGAGTTGGTTTACTATAATAAAATATTACAGGGGCAATAAGGCACTCAGGAGCTGGGTTACAGCAATAAGATGTTACAAGAGAAATAGGGCACTTATGAGATGGGTCACTAAAATAAGATACTTCACTTATTAATAACTTGTATTAAAGTCCAACGCCTATATTATGAGTCTTGCGTTAGCCTTAAAAAGCAGCGTTGAGAGGTCCCAACGCTGCTTTTTAACGCCCGCTGGTATTACGAGTCTGGCAGGTACAGGTGTACCGCTCACTTTTTTTCCATGAATCGAGCATACCGCAAATCCACTTACGTAAATTGCGTATCCTATCTTTTCAATGGGATTTGCCTAATGCCGGTATTACGAGTCTTGGAAAAAGTGAGCGGTAGACCCTCTCCTGTCAAGACTCCTACTGCATTTAAAAGTCAGTAGTTAAGAGTTTTATGGGCTAACGCTGTAACATAAAACTCTTAACTAAAGTGCTAAAAAGTACACTAACACCCAGAAACTACCTATTAACCCCTAAACCGAGGCCCCCCACATCGCAAACACTTAAATACAATTTTTAACCCCTAATCTGCCGACCGGACATCGCCGCCACTTTAATAAATATATTAACCCATAAACCGCCGCACTCCCGCCTCACAAACACTAGTTACATTTTATTAACCCCTAATCTGCCATCCCTAACATTGCCAACACCTACCTACAATTATTAACCCCTAATCTGCTGCCCCCAACGTCGCCGCCACTATACTAAAGTTATTAACCCCTAAATCTAAGTCTAACCCTAACACCCCCCCTAACTTAAATATTATTTAAAAACATCTAAATAAATATTCCTATAATTAAATAAATTATTCCTTTGTTTAAACTAAATACTTACCTATAAAATAAACCCTAAGATAGCTACAATATAACTAATAGTTACATTGTATCTAGCTTAGGGTTTATTTTTATTTTACAGGCAAGTTTGTATTTATTTTAACTAGGTACAATAGTTATTAAATAGTTATTAAGTATTTAATAACTTCCTAGTTAAAATAAATACAAATATAACACTAAATACAGAAAATAATAAAATAATTACAAATTGTTTAAACTAATTACACCTAATCTAATCCCCCTAATAAAATAAAAAGCCCCCCAAAATAAAAAAATCCCTACCCTACACTAAATTACAAATAGCCCTTAAAAGGGCTTTTGCGGGGCATTGCACCAAAGTAATCAGCTCTTTTACCTCTAAAAATAAATACAATTCCCCCCAACATTGAAACCCACCACCTACACACCCAACCCTACTCTAAAACCCACCCAATCCCCCCTTAATAAAACCTAACACTACCCCCTTGAAGATCACCCTACCTTGAGACGTCTTCACCCAACCGGGCAGAAGTGGTCCTCCAGATGGTCCGAAGTCTTCATCCTATCCGGGCAGAAGAGGTCCTCCAGATGGCCAGAAGTCTTCATCCAGGCAGCATCTTCTATCTTCATCCATCCAGAGCGGAGCGGGTCCATCTTCAAGACATCCGACGCGGAGCATCCTCTTCATTCGACGACGACTGGAACAGTGACGGGTCCTTTAAATGACGTCATCCAAGATGGCGTCCCTTCAATTCCGATTGGCTGATAGAATTCTATCAGCCAATCGGAATTAAGGTAGAAAAAATCCTATTGGCTGATCCAATCAGCCAATAGGATTGAGCTTGCATTCTATTGGCTGTTCCAATCAGCCAATAGTATGCAAGCTCAATCCTATTGGCTGTTCTAATCAGCCAATAGGATTGAACTTCAATCCTATTGGCTGATTGGATCAGCCAATAGGATTTTTTCTACCTTAATTCCGATTGGCTGATAGAATTCTATCAGCCAATCGGAATTGAAGGGACGCCATGTTGGATGATGTCATTTAAAGGACCCGTCATTGTTCCAGTCGCCGTCGAACGAAGAGGATGCTCCGCGTTGGATGTCTTGAAGATGGACCCGCTCCGGATGGATGAAGATAGAAGATGCCGCCTGGATGAAGACTTCTGGCCGTCTGGAGGACCTCTTCTGCCCGGATAGGATGAAGACTTCGGACCATTTTGGAGGACCACTTCTGCCCGATTGGGTGAAGACGTCTCAAGGTAGGGAGATCTTCAAGGGGGTAGTGTTAGGTTTTATTAAGGGGGGATTGGGTGGGTTTTAGAGTAGGGTTGGGTGTGTGGGTGGTGGGTTTTAATGTTGGGGGGTATTGTATTTTTTTTTACAGGTAAAAGAGCTGATTACTTTGGGGCAATGCCCTGCAAAAAGCCCTTTTAACCCTTTAAGGACACAGCTTTCAGTTTGCTCAATTGTTTTATGACGGAAAAATTCCGTCATATGTCCTTAAGAGGTTAAGGGCTATTTGTAATTTAGTGTAGGGTAGGGATTTTTTTTATTTTGGGGGGCTTTTTTATTTTATTAGGGGGATTAGATTAGGTGTAATTAGTTGAAACAAATTGTAATTATTTTATTATTTTCTGTAATTTAGTGTTTTTTTTTCCGTAATTTAGTTTATTTAATTTAATTGTAATTAATTGTAGTTAATTTAGGTAATTTATTTAATTATAGTGTAGTGTTAGGTGTAATTGTAGCTTATGTTAGGTTTTATTTTACAGGTATATTTGTATTTATTTTAACTAGGAAGTTATTAAATAATTAATAACTATTTAATAACTATTGTACCTAGTTAAAATAAATACAAACTTGCCTGTAAAATAAAAATAAACCCTAAGCTAGATACAATGTAACTATTAGTTATATTGTAGCTAGCTTAGGGTTTATTTTATAGGTAAGTATTTAGTTTAAAAAAGGAATAATTTATTTAATGATAGGAATATTTATTTAGATGTATTTAAATTATATTTAAGTTAGGTGGTTTTAGGGTTAGGGTTAGACTTAGATTTAGGGGTTAATAACTTTATTATAGTGGGGGCGGCAGATTAGGGTTTAATAATTGTAGGTAGGTGTCGGCGACATTGGGGGCGGCAGATTAGGGGTTAATAAATATAATGTAGAGTTCGGCGATGTTGGGGGCATCAGATTAAGGTTTCATAAGTATAATGTAGGTGGCGGCGGTGTCTGGAGTGGAAGATTAGGGGTTAATAATATAATGCAGGTGTTGGCGGTGTCGGGGGCGGCGGATTAGGGGTTAATAATTGTAAGATTAGGGGTGTTTAGACTAGGGGTTCATGTTAGGGTGTTAGGTGTAGACATAAATGTGTTTCCCCATAGGAATCAGTGGGGCTCCGTTAGGAGCTGAACGCTGCTTTTTTGCAGGTGTTAGGTTTTTTTTCAGACGGCTCTACCCCATTGATTCCTATGGGGGAAATCGTGCATGAGCACGTTTTGCCAGCTTACCACCACCGTAAGCAGCGCTGGTATTGAGGTGAGATGTGGAGCTAAATTCTGCTCTACGCTCACTTTTTTGCGGCTAACGCCGGGTTTCTAAAGACCCGTAATACCAGCGTTACTGTAGGTGAGCGGTAAGGAAAAACTGTGCGTTAGCACCGCACACCATTACCGACAAAAACTCGTAATCTAGCCGCATGCTTGTTACTTTGTGAATGCATTAAAGGGGCATTGTGCAAAATAGAATAATGCATTCAAAGAAAAGATTAGTCTGAGGATAACATGTAGATGTATTTTTATAGTTTCATTAGCTTTTTAAATAGACAAAATAAGTGTAAAGTTCTACGCCTAGATCACAAGTCTTGCGTTAGCCTTAAAAAGCAACTTTGAGAGGTCCCAACGCTGCTTTTTGACGCCCTCTGGTATTACGAGTCAGGCAGGTACAGGTGTACCGCTCAGTTTTCTTCCGCGACTCGAGGGTACCGCAAATCCCCTTACGTCAATTGCGTATCCTATCTTTTTAATGGGACTTGCATAACGCTGGTATTACGAGTCTTGGAAAAAGTGAGTGGTACAGCCTCTAACTCCAAGACTCCTACCGCATTTAAAAGTCAGTAGTTAAGAGTTTTATGGGCGTTTATACATAAAGAACATAAAGCTCTTAACTACAGTGCTACAAGTACAGTGCTACAAAGTACACTAACACCCATAAACTACCTATAAACCCCTAAACCGAGGCCCCCCCACATCGCAAACACTATAATAAATATTTTTAACCCCTAATCTGCCGACCGGACACCGCTGCCACCTACATTATACCTATGAACCCCTAATCTGCTGCCCCTAACATCGCCGACACCTACATTATATTTATTAACCCCTAATCTGCCGCCCCCAACGTCGCCGCCACCTACCTACAATTATTAACCCCTAATCTGCCGACCGGACATCGCCGCCACTTAAATAAATGTATTAACCCCTAAGTCCCTCGCAAACACTAGTTACATTTTATTAACCCCTAATCTGCCCACCCCAACGTCGCCGACACTTGCCGACAATTATTAACCCCTAATCTTCCAACCCCAACGTCGCCGCTACTATAATAAGGTTATTAACCCCTAAACCTAAGTCTAACCCTAACACTAACCCCCCTAACTTAAACATAATTTCAATTAAACGAAATTAATTTAACATAATCCTATTTAAAACTAAATACTTACCTATAAAATAAACCCTAAAATAGCTACAATATAACTAATAGTTACATTGTAGCTATTTTAGGATTTATTTTTATTTTACTGACAACTTTGTATTTATTTTAAATAGGTACAATAGTTATTAAATAGTTATTAACTATTTAATAACTACCTAGCTAAAATAAGTACAAAATTACCTGTAAAATAAATCCTTACCTAAGTTACAATTACACCTAACACTACACTATCATTAAACTAATTACTTAAACTACCTACAATTAATTACAATTAAATGAAATAAACTAAATTACGAGAAAAAAAAAACACACTAAATTACAGGAAATAATAAAATAATTACAATTTGTTTAATCTAATTACACCTAATCTAATCCCCCTAATAAAATAAAAAAGCCCCCCAAAATAAAAAAAATCCCTACCCTACACTAAGTTACAAATAGCCCTTAAAAGGGCTTTTTGCGGGGCATTGCCTTAAGGTAGGAAAGATCCTATTGGCTGATGTCATCAGCCAATCGGATTAAAGTTCAATCCTATTGGCTGATTGGATCAGTCAATCGGATTGAAGTTCAATCCGATTGGCTGATGAAATCAGCCAATAGAATTTTTCCAAACTTAATTCCGATTGGCTGATAGGATTCTATCAGCCAATCGGAATTCAAGGGACGCCATCTTGGATGACGTCATTTAAAGGAACCTTCAGTCTTCGTTAGGACTTCGTTTGAAGAGGATGGCTCCGCATCGGCTGGATTGAAGATGGACCCGCTCCGCTCCGGAAGGATGAAGATACAAGATGCCGCCTGGATAAAGCCTTCTGCCGTCTGGAGGACCTCTTCTGCCCTGATCGGATGAAGACTTCGGACCCTCTGGAGGACCACTTGTGCCCGGCTGGGTGAAGGCGGCTCAAGGTAGGGTAATCTTCAGGGGGTTAGTGTTAGGTTTTTTTAAGGGGGGATTGCGTGGGTTTTAGAGTAGGGGTGTGTGGGTGGTGGATTGTAATGTTGGGGGGGTATTGTATTCTTTTTTTTACAGGTAAAAGAGCTGATTACTTTGGGGCAATGCCCCGCAAAAGGCCCTTTTAAGGGCTATTTGTAATTTAGAATAGGGTAGGGAAATTTTATTATTTTGGGGGGCTTTTTTATTTTAATAGGGGGATTAGATTAGGTGTAATTAGTTTAAAATGTGTGTAAAAAACATTAGGGGCAGCAGATTAGGGGTTAATAAATATAATGTAGGTGTCGGCGATGTTGGGGGCAGCAGATTAGGGGTTTATAAGTATAATGTAGGTGGCGGCGTCCGGAGCGGCAGATTAGGGGTTAATAATATAATGCAGGGGTCGGCGATGTCGGGGGCGGCAGATTAGGGGTTAATAAGTGTAAGATTAGGGGTATTTAGACTCGGGGTTCATGTTAGGGTGTTAGGTGTAGACATATTTTTTATTTTCCCATAGGAAACAATGGGGCTGCGTTAGGAGCTGAACGTTGCTTTTTTGCAGGTGTTAGGTTTTTTTTCAGCCAGCTCAGCCCCATTGTTTCCTATGGGGAAATCATGCACGTTTTAGCAGCTCACCGCTACCGTAAGCAACGCTGGTATCGATGTGAGATATGGAGCTAAAATTTGCTCAATGCTCACTTTTCTGAGGCTAACGCCGGCTTGCAGAAAACTCGTAATACCAGCATTGTTTAAAGGAAGCGGTAAGAAAAAAAGGCTTGTTAGCACCGCACACTTTTACCGACAAAACTCGTGATCTAGCCGCTAGTGTCTATAAAACAATGGAAGCTGCCATGTTGTTACTAAGGTTACCTTCTCTGCTATGTCCAATTAGGGACAGTTATAAATAGATCACTAGAGTGTGCAGCCAATGGCTGTGCCTTTGTGGAATACAGTATAACAGTGTTCTGCACTTCCATTTCTAACAGGAACTGAAAATCTCACACTTTCAGAATGGAATTACAGAAAAAGAGGACAAATTTGGATTCCATTTGAAGAAGCATTTTTGCCCTATTACCACCTCTGGCCGGTGCTGGAACATGATCCATTATCATGTAACGAAGATCAGATACATTATGATTAAGCATCAAACAAATGCAGAGCCACCGGTTGTTCAGAGCTGCCAATGCACAATGCAGTCCGTATGGCTGACCAATGGTTAGCCATCCGCACCCGCAGGTCATCTTGGGTCTTACCCACATAAAATTTCCCACAGGGACAATGGAGCAAGTATACTACATGTGTAGTGGTGCATGTGACTCTGTAATTAATATTAAATTGTTTGTTTCTCCAAAGTGTTCCAGCCAATGGTACGTAATATGCCCCTATTTATTTTAGATTCCATTGAAGTCATTCAATTGATTAAAAATCTGCCTGATGTGGGTGACAATGATATTCTGGTAACATTAGATGTTACCAGTCTTTACACGGTAATTCCTCACAGTGAGGGACTAGCAGCAATCAGGAGGAAACTGCTTAAACATCCTTATATTGGCCCACCTATAGACGTTATCTTGGATCTAACTGAATATTGCCTAAAGTTTAACTATTTCAAGTTTGAGCATAACTATTTCCTCCAGATCGCCAGCACGGCGATGGGTTCAAACGTAGCACAATCATATGCAAACTTGTACATATCATGTTTTGAAGAGGAAGATACATTGACATTTAAAGACCCCAGGGTGAAGTCATTTAAAAGATATATTGACAATCTCATTCTACTCTGGGGGGGTCCAAACATGAACTTGATGAATGGCTTTTTTGTTAGAATCAAAATCTAACATTTAAAATGCATTGTGATGTCACTACCATTGATTTTCTGGATTTCAGGATAATCAAAACAGGGAATAGATTGATCACTACACTATTCCATAAGCCTACGGACCGCAACTCTTTATTACAGGCTACAAGTTGTCACCATCCCAGCTTGAAAAGGGCATTGCCTAAATCACAATTTAAAAGGGTTGTAAGAAATAACAGTGATCCAATTAAGAAGGTTGTACAGTTGGAGGAAATGTGCCACAAATTCCGGGAGCAAGGATATGACAGCAAGTACCTACAGGAGCCACTGAATGAATGCATGTCTATGACACAGGAACAGGCTCTAATGAAGAGCAAGAGTGTACATACAAATAAGAGACTCATATTCTCTACAGAATATTCACCAGATAAATTGGACATACCAAATATCCTTAAGAGCAATTGGGACATTATTAAAACTGATGTATCTTTACCATTCAACAACTTTAAAGGTCCCATGGTTGGATATAGGAAAGGCAAATCATTACGTGACTTACTGTTGCGCACTGACAAAAGACCTAGCTACACTAATAGAACTTGGTTAGGGTCTGAGAAAAATGGATGTTACAGGTGTAGTGGGTGTGTGTGTGATCTGTAATGGGTTAACTCAGGGTAAACAGTTTGTGCACCCTTGGAGAAACAAACGATTTAATATTAATTACAGAGTCACATGCACCACTACACATGTAGTATACTTGCTCCATTGTCCCTGTGGGAAGTTTTATGTGGGTAAGACCCAAGATGACCTGCGGGTGCTGATGGCTAACCATCGGTCAGCCATATGGACCACATTGTGCATTGGCTCTGAACAACCGGTATCTCTGCATTTTTTGATGCTTAATCATAATGTATCCGATCTTCGTTACATGATAATTGATCATGTTCTGGCACCGGTCAGAGGTGGCAATAGGGCATAAATGCTTCTCAAATGGGAATCCAAATGGATTTTTACTTTGGAAACACTTGTACCCAGGGGATTGAATACCAATTTTAACCTACATTGCTTCCTATAACTAAGGGAATTCTACAGTAGAAGTGATTTTCTGGGTAGTCTGTTTTCTGGGTAGTAAGTGTGCCCATATGCCTTAGTAGGATATATGATTTGTGTCTTAACATGTTTATCCTCTTTAAAATAATTTCATTAGGATATGTATTGTATATATTCTTTTTCTTGTTGTTTTTTCCTTTTGCGTTAAATTGTTGCTGTGCTAACTAATCCATAACTATTTGATGTTTATTTTTAAAATTGCATTATATGATGTACTTGCAGCGCATCAATTCTTGGCTTAGAGTATGCAGTGATTAGCTTAGGCTAGACTTGTGCACGGCCAAAAAATTTGTTTCGGTTCGGTTTGGATCGATTCGGATGTTTTCGAATTTCGGTTTGGATCGATTCAAATTCGAATGAATTTGTTTCGGATTCATTCGGATTCAAATAAATTCGGCTGGTTTCAGTTCAGTTCAGTTAAAAAGTAACCCTTTTAGCAACAAACAATGACACCAGTCTGTAAAAGCAGTAGCCTAAACCTAAAAGGGAAGGACACCAACTCAATGATGGATTATGAGTCACAGGAGCCTATTTATTATGTGTCTGTCTGACATGATCCGATCAGCGGATCATGTCCGGCAGACATCGCTGAATTCAGAGAGCAATACGCTCTCCCCATTCAGCATTGCACCAGCAGCTCTTGTGAACTGCTGGTGCAACGCCGCCCCCTGCAGATTCGGGGGTGTCAACCAACCCGATCATATTGGGTTGAATTGTTAAGATGTCTGTCCGCCTCCTCAAAGCAGGCGGACAGGTTATGGAGCAGCTGTCTTTAGACTACTGCTTCATAACTGGTGTTTTTGGCGAGCCTGAAGGCTCGCCAGAAACACAGAGCTTCAAGCTCCATACGGAGCTTGATAGATAGGCCCCATAGGCTTGAAAGTGAAGTGCACTTACAGTAGATACGGGATCCATATCTGGTTGCCCCATCACACTTAGGGTCTGATGATCACAAAATTGTAGGCATGGAGTGAAATCATATAAAATATGTGTGTGTGGTTTTTATAGACCATATATTGTAAAGTAAGGGTCACTCCTTCACAGACAGAACCCTGTATAGTGAGATAAACAGTTCTCAAGCTAAAAACGTTTTGAGGAACCTCACCATACATAGAATACTCCTTAGATTATTTTGCCTAAGCAGAGAGCATTAGAGAATCAGGCCCCCTGGGAGAAAACATCCCTCATTTGCATGCAAATCAAGAAAAGCTTCTCAGCTGGGAAGGAACATAGTTATAGTAGCTTATACTAATATAGTATAGCCTCTTTAACCCACATTTGTCACCCACAGAGGAGAACTTCCCTGTAGTATATTAGTCTGGCACCTTCCAGGCATTTCTCCTATCTGGTGTGTCATCACCACAGAAAGTGGTGGTCCTATTAGGGTGCATGGGGGAATATTTTACTTTGCACCCGTGTTAGGCTGGCTGGGCTGGCAGGAGGGTAAAATTTGCCTTTACTTGGCAATACCCTTTTACAACCACCTAACTATGCTCCATACTATCCACCTCTCCCATGGAATACCCATAAGTCTGTATACTCCCACCCTTACCCATGCCAGTAGCTGCAGATCTGCCTGGTTACAAATGAACATTTTGATTGTGATGGTTCTGAAATTGATCCTCATTCTCACCCAGAATATACCAGCCATCTGGCAGACAATATCACAAAGTACAAAAGTATTACATTTTACCACTTTAACAGTGAAATATTTTTTCAACCAGTGTGCCGCGGCACACTAGTTTGCCGTGAGAGATCCTCAGGTGTGCCGCGGCAGACTGACAACAGTGTGACATATTTTTTAAATTTTGCTTGTTTTTTATTCTGGGCCATGTTTTTATTTTGATTGAGATGATGACCGAGGGTAACTGCGCAGTGGCAGCTTGCTTCCCTCACCCGTGTTCACACTTGGAAGGAACCCCCACAACACGTGTCTAGTGCCGGCTCTACACGCCGCGACACTTCAATCCCCCATGCATGCTGCCGCAGCTTTGCTCCTCCTCCAGAACAGTTCCAGCCAGTGGGGGTGTCCCTCTTTCAAATTTTAAAATATTGGGAGGTATGTGACAGGCTCATCAGGCATCATTTACAACCATGACATTTTGACATTCATTCACAGTCAATCATTATGATTGTTTGTGAATGAATGTCAATATGTCATGTATAGTTTGTAGGAGGCATGGCAGCACAGTGTGTGTATATATATATATATATATATATATATATATATATATATATATATATATATATATATATATATGCGCTCTATTAGACTACAATGTGTGATTTTGTAAAATTTTGGGATGGTGGTGTGCCGCAGGATTTTTTAATGTAAAAAAGTGTGCCACGGCAAAAAAAAAGGTTTAAAATCACTGCTATAAACTATTTTCTCTTGTTAAGTGTATCCAGTCCACGGATCATCCATTACTTGTGGGATATTCTCCTTCCCAACAGGAAGTTGCAAGAGGATCACCCACAGCAGAGCTGCTATATAGCTCCTCCCCTCACTGCCATACCCAGTCATTCTCTTGCAACTCTCAGTATAGATGAAGGTCGTGAGAGGACTGTGGTGTTTTATACTTAGTTTATTTCTTCAATCAAAAGTTTGTTATTTTAAAATGGTACCGGAGTGTACTGTTTATCTCAGGCAGTATTTAGAAGAAGAATCTGCCTGCGTTTTCTATGATCTTAGCAGAAGTAACTAAGATCCTTTGCTGTTCTCACACATTCTGAGGAGTGAGGTACTTCAGAGGGGGAATGGCGTGCAGGTTTTCCTGCAATAAGGTATGTGCAGTTAATATTTTTCTAGGGATGGAATTTGCTAGAAAATGCTGCTGATACCGAAGTAATGTAAGTAAAGCCTTAAATGCAGTGATAGCGACTGGTATCAGGCTTATTAATAGAGATACATACTCTTATAAAAGTGTATTTTAAAACGTTTGCTGGCATGTTTAATCGTTTTTTATATATGTTTGGTGATAAAACTTATTGGGGCCTAGTTTTTTCCACATGGCTAGCTTGAATTTTGCCTAGAAACAGTTCCCTGAGGCTTTCCACTGTTGTAATATGAGTGGGAGGGGCCTATTTTAGCGGGTTTTTTTGCACAGCAAAAATTACAGACACAGACATCCAGCTTCTTCCTGCATGATCCAGGACTTCTCTGAAGGGCTCAAAAGGCTTCAAAAGTCGTATTGAGGGAGGTAAAAAGCCACAGTAGAGCTGTGGCAGTTGTTGTGACTGTTTAAAAAACGTTTTTTGTCATTGTTATTACGTTTTTGGTATTAAGGGGTTAATCATCCATTTGCAAGTGGGTGCAATGCTCTGCTAACTTACTACATACACTGTAAAAATTTCGTTAGTGTAACTGCATTTTTTCACTGTTATTGCAAATTTGGACAAAATTTGTGTTTCTTAAAGGCGCAGTAGCGTTTTTTGTATTGCTTGTAAACTTGTTTTAAAGTGTTTTCCAAGCTTGCTAGTCTCATTGCTAGTCTGTTTAAACATGTCTGACACAGATGAATCTACTTGTTCATTATGTTTGAAAGCCATGGTGGAGCCCCATAGGAGAATGTGTACTAAATGTATTGATTTCACCTTAAATAATAAAGATCAGTCTTTATCTATAAAAGAATTATCACCAGAGGGTTCTGTCGAGGGGGAAGTTATGCCGACTAACTCTCCCCACGTGTCAGACCCTTCGCCTCCCGCTCAGGGGACGCACGCTAGTATGGCGCCAATTACATCAGGGACGCCCATAGCGATTACCTTGCAGGACATGGCTGCAATAATGAATAATACCCTGTCAGAGGTATTATCTAGATTGCCTGAATTAAGAGGCAAGCGCGATAGCTCTGGGGTTAGGAGAGATACAGAGCGTGCAGATGCTGTAGAGCCATGTCTGATACTGCGTCACAGTATGCAGAACATGAGGACGGAGAGCTTCATTCTGTGGGTGACATCTCTGACTCAGGGAAACCTGATTCAGAGATTTCTAATTTTAAATTTAAGCTTGAGAACCTCCGTGTATTGCTTGGGGAGGTGTTAGCTGCTTTGAATGACTATAACACAGTTGCAATTCCAGAGAAATTGTGTAGGCTGGATAGATACTATGCAGTGCCGGTGTGTACTGATGTTTTTCCTATACCTAAAAGGCTTACAGAAATTATTAGCAAGGAGTGGGATAGACCCGGTGTGCACTTTTCCCCACCTCCTATATTTAGAAAAATGTTTCCAATAGACGCCACAACACGGGACTTATGGCAGACGGTCCCTAAGGTGGAGGGAGCAGTTTCTACTTTAGCAAAGCGTACCACTATCCCGGTTGAGGACAGTTGTGCTTTTTCAGATCCAATGGATAAAAAATTGGAGGGTTACCTTAAGAAAATGTTTATTCAACAAGGTTTTATTTTACAGCCTTCTGGTTTGAGGTCCTGGAAGAGGCCATCCATACAGCTCCATTGAATGAAATTATTGACAAGCTTAGAACGCTTAAGCTAGCTAACTCATTTGTTTCTGATGCCATTGTTCATTTGACTAAACTAACGGCTAAGAATTCCGGATTCGCCATCCAGGCGCGTAGGGCGCTATGGCTTAAATCCTGGTCAGCTGACGTGACTTCTAAGTCTAAATTACTCAACATTCCTTTCAAGGGGCAGACCTTATTCGGGCCTGGCTTGAAGGAAATTATTGCTGACATTACTGGAGGCAAGGGTCATACCCTTCCTCAAGACAGGGCCAAATCGAAGGCCAAACAGTCTAATTTTCGTGCCTTTCGAAATTTCAAGGCAGTAGCAGCATCAACTTCCTCCGCTTCAAAACAAGAGGGAACTGTTTCTCATTCCAGACAGGCCTGGAAACCTAACCAGTCCTGGAACAAGGGCAAGCAGGCCAGGAAGCCTGCTGCTGCCCCCAAGACAGCATGAAGGAACGGCCCCCTATCCGGAAACGGATCTAGTGGGGGGCAGACTTTCTCTCTTCGCCCAGGCGTGGGCAAGAGATGTTCAGGATCCCTGGGCGTTGGAGATCATATCTCAGGGATATCTTCTGGACTTCAAAGCTTCTCTTCCACAAGGGAGATTTCATCTTTCAAGGTTATCAGCAAACCAGATAAAGAAAGAGGCATTCCTAAGCTGTGTGCAAAACCTCCTAGTAATGGGAGTGATCCATCCAGTTCAGCGGACGGAACAAGGACAGGGGTTTTATTCAAATCTGTTTGTGGTTCCCAAGAAAGAGGGAACCTTCAGACCAATCTTGGATCTAAAGATCTTAAACAAATTCCTCAGAGTTCCATCATTCAAAATGGAAACTATTCGGACCATCCTACCCATGATCCAAGAGGGTCAGTACATGACCACAGTGGACTTAAAGGATGCCTACCTTCACATACCGATTCACAAAGATCATCATCGGTTCCTAAGGTTTGCCTTTCTAGACAGGCATTACAAATTTGTAGCTCTTCCCTTCGGGTTGGCCACAGCCCCAAGAATTTTTACAAAGGTTCTGGGCTCACTTCTGGCAGTTCTAAGACCGCAAGACATAGCGGTGGCTTCTTATCTAGACCAGTGTTTTTCAACCAGTGTGCCGTGGCACACTAGTGTGCCGTGGGAGATCCTCAGGTGTGCCACGGCAGACTGACAACAGTGTGACATATTTTTTAAACTTTGCTTGTTTTTTACTCCCAGTGCAGGGGTAGTTTGTAGGAGGCATGGCATAACAGCACAATACATACAGTATGTGTGTGTTTGTGTGTATATATATATATGCTGTATTTGGCTACAATGTGTGATTTTTTTTTAAAATTTTGGGAAGGTGGTGTGCCACAGGATTTTTTAATGTAAAAAAGTGTGCCACGGCAAAAAAAGGTTAAAAATCACTGATCTAGACGACATCCTGATACAGGCGTCAAGCTTTCAAATTGCCAAGTCTCATACAGAGATAGTTCTGGCATTTCTGAGGTCGCATGGGTGGAAAGTGAACGTGGAAAAGAGTTCTCTATCCCCACTCACAAGAGTCTCCTTCCTAGGGACTCTTATATATTCTGTAGAGATGAAAATTTACCTGACGGAGTCCAGGTTATCAAAACTTCTAAATGCTTGCTGTGTCCTTCATTCAATTCCACGCCCGTCAGTGGCTCAGTGCATGAAAGTAATCGGCTTAATGGTAGCGGCAATGGACATAGTGCCATTTGCGCGCCTGCATCTGAGGTTGGGGTGCAGTCTGGAACTCCCTGAAGGCTCAGGGATCGTGGACTCAGGAGGAGAAACTCCTCCCAATAAATATTCTGGAGTTAAGAGCAATATTCAATGCTCTTCTAGCTTGGCCTCAGTTAGCAACCCTGAGGTTCATCAGATTTCAGTCGGACAACATCACGACTGTGGCTTACATCAACCATCAAGGGGAACCAGGAGTTCCCTAGCGATGTTAGAAGTCTCAAAGATAATTCGCTGGGCAGAGTCTCACTCTTGCCACCTGTCAGCGATCCACATCCCAGGCGTAGAGAACTGGGAGGCGGATTTTCTAAGTCGTCAGACTTTTCATCCGGGGGAGTGGGAACTCCATCCGGAGGTATTTGCTCAACTGGTCCATCGTTGGGGCAAACCAGAACTGGATCTCATGGCATCTCGCCAGAACGCCAAGCTTCCTTGTTACGGATCCAGGTCAAGGGACCCGGGAGCGACGCTGATAGATGCTCTAACAGCTCCTTGGTTCTTCAACCTGGCTTATGTGTTCCCACCGTTTCCTCTGCTCCCTCGACTGATTGCCAAAATCAAACAGGAGAGAGCATCGGTGATTCTGATAGCGCCTGCGTGGCCACGCAGGACCTGCTATGCAGACCTAGTGGACATGTCATCTCTTCCACCATGGTCTCTGCCTCTGAGGCAGGACCTTCTAATACAAGGTCCCTTCAATCATCCAAATCTAATTTCTCTGAGGCTGACTGCATGGAGATTGAACGCTTGATTCTATCAAGGCGTGGCTTCTCCGAGTCAGTCATTGATACTTTAAAACAGGCACAAAAGCCTGTCACCAGGAAAATCTACCATAAGATATGGCGTAAATATCTTTATTGGTGTGAATCCAAGAGTTACTCATGGAGTAAGGTTAGGATTCCTAGGATATTGTCCTATCTCCAAGAGGGTTTGGACAAAGGCTTATCAGCTAGTTCTTTGAAGGGACAGATCTCTGCTCTGTCTATTCTTTTGCACAAGCGTCTGGCAGAGGTTCCAGACGTCCAGGCTTTTTGTCAGGCTTTGGTTAGGATTAAGCCTGTGTTTAAAACTGTTGCTCCCCCGTGGAGCTTAAACTTGGTTCTTAAAGTTCTTCAGGGAGTTCCGTTTGAACCCCTTCATTCCATTGATATTAAACTTTTATCCTGGAAAGTTCTGTTTTTGATGGCTATTTCCTCGGCTCGAAGAGTCTCTGAGTTATCTGCCTTACAATGTGATTCTCCTTATCTGATTTTTCATGCAGACAAGGTAGTTCTTCGCACCAAACCTGGGTTTTTACCTAAGGTGGTTTCTAACAGGAATATCAATCAAGAGATTGTTGTTCCATCATTGTGTCCTAATCCTTCTTCAAAGAAGGAACGTCTTTTGCATAATCTGGATGTAGTCCGTGCCTTGAAGTTTTACTTACAGGCTACTAAAGATTTTCATCAAACATCTGCCCTGTTTGTCGTTTACTCTGGACAGAGGAGAGGTCAAAAAGCTTCGGCAACCTCTCTCTCCTTTTGGCTTCGGAGCATCATACACTTAGCCTATGAGACTGCTGGACAGCAGCCCCCTGAAAGGATTACAGCTCATTCTACTAGAGCTGTGGCTTCCACCTGGGCCTTTAAAAATGAGGCCTCTGTTGAACAGATTTGCAAGGCCGCGACTTGGTCTTCGCTTCACACCTTTTCAAAATTTTACAAATTTGATACATTTGCTTCTTCGGAGGCTGTTTTTGGGAGAAAGGTTCTACAGGCAGTGGTTCCTTCCATTTAAGTTCCTGCCTTGTCCCTCCCATCATCCGTGTACTTTAGCTTTGGTATTGGTATCCCACAAGTAATGGATGATCCGTGGACTGGATACACTTAACAAGAGAAAACATCATTTATGCTTACCTGATAAATTTATTTCTCTTGTAGTGTACCCAGTCCACGGCCCGCCCTGTCCTTTTAAGGCAGGTCTAAATTTTAATTAAACTACAGTCACCACTGCACCCTATGGTTTCTCCTTTCTCGTCTTGTTTCGGTTGAATGACTGGATATGGCAGTGAGGGGAGGAGCTATATAGCAGCTCTGCTGTGGGTGATCCTCTTGCAACTTCCTGTTGGGAAGGAGAATATCCCACAAGTAATGGATGATCCGTGGACTGGATACACTACAAGAGAAATAAATTTATCAGGTAAGCATAAATTATGTTTTTTAGCTTTTTTTGAAATGCTGTATCTTTTATCTTTTATCTAGCTCCATAAGGAAGCAGTTAAACAGATACATTAGGTACTCAGAAGCTAAATGACTGCAACAAGCTGATACAGAAGAAAAACTGTATTAAAAAAACAAACAGTAACTCAGCCACTAAACAAACTTATTGTCCTTTGACGAGTAAAACTAGGTAGGCTCAGGAGTGTGCACATGTCTTTAGTACTTTATGGCAGCGGTGTTTTGAAACATTGTATAACAAAGCTCAAATAATGTTGCAAAACATTGCTGCCATAGAGTACTAAAGACATGTGCACACTCCTGAGCTCTTATGAGCCTCCCTAGTTTTACTCTTCAATAAAAGATACCAAGAGAACAAAGCAACTTTGATAACAGAAGTCAATTGGAAAGGTTTTTTAAAATTATATACCCTATCTGAATCTTGAAAGTTTGTTTGACTTTACTGTCCCTTTAAGACCTTAGCACAACAACTCATCCACTGAATGATGAAGTCATAATTTAATTCTTATGCTCTGAATTGCTTATTCCATTTATGTACACTCTATCTGTATAAACTTGTATTGTCAAGTCTAGTATCTGGATTGTAACTTTGTAATGTGTAATACATATATGTATAATGCCTTAATATGTACCTAGCCCTTTGGAATATGTGGCACTCTACAAAGAAAATATAATAGTAACACTATTAATATCAACATTAATAAAGTAATAATAAAACATTACAATATGATCTACACACAAGGTGCTATAAAAGTGAATGATTGACTATATTAAACAAATGTAGGGGAAATGTGATACTAATTAATATATAAACTGTCAACTTTTCAGGTTAAGATTATTGTTCTTCATGCATCTTATGATAGGAATATTATTAAAACTTTGGCATGACGACCCTTAGCGCCATATAAAGACTAAAGTAGTGGCACATTCATCTGTTTACAAAAGCAGGCTTAAAGACAGGAATTTATCTCTCTTTCTTTCCCTGCTTGTCTCTTTCTCCCTCCTTCTCTCCGGCTCATAGCCAGGCTCTACTATCCAGCTCCTGCTCTCTGCAATGCTACTAGATTTATTTAAATGTTAAAACAAAGAGAATCCCGGAGTCGGACTTATAAGGAGTGCAGTGCGGGGAAAGCAGAAGAGAGCCAAGAGAAGAAAAAAAAAAACATAATTTCCAGCCAGACTGCTACTGCTCTGTTCTGTTCTCTGATGTCATAATGTATAAGGCACCCAGACAGCTTAGTTAGTATATAAGATGTTACAGGGGCAATAAGGCACTAAGGAGCTGGGTTACTGCAGTAAGATGTTACAGGGGCAATAAGGCAACTAAGGAGCTGGGTTACTGCAGTAAGATGTTACAGGGGCAATAAGGCAACTAAGGAGCTGGGTTACTGCAATAAGATGTTACAGGGGCAATAAGGCACTCAGGAGCTGGGTTACTGCAGTAAGATGCTACAGGGGCAATAAGGCACTCAGGAGCTGGGTTACTGCAATAAGATGTTACAGGGGCAATAAGGCACTAAGGAGCTGGGTTACTGCAGTAAGATGTTACAGGGGCAATAAGGCAACTAAGGAGCTGGGTTACTGCAGTAAGATGTTACAGGGGCAATAAGGCAAATAAGGAGCTGGGTTACTGCAGTAAGATGTTACAGGGGCAATAAGGCAACTAAGGAGCTGGGTTACTGCAATAAGATGTTACAGGGGCAATAAGGCACTCAGTAGCTGGGTTACTGCAATAAGATGTTACAGGAAATAAGGCACTCAGTAGCTGGGTTACTGCAATAAGATGTTACAGGACAATAAGGCACTCAGGAGCTGGGTTACTGCAATAAGATGTTACAGGGGCAATAAGGCACTCAGGAGCTGGGTTACTGCAGTAAGATGTTACTGGGGCAATAAGGCACTTAGGAGCTGGGTTACTGCAATAAGATGTTACAGGAGAATAAGGCACTCAGGAGCTGGGTTACTGCAATAAGATGTTACAGGGGCAATAAGGCACTCAGGAGCTGGGTTACTGCATTAAGATGTTACTGGGGCAATAAGGCACTTAGGAGCTGGGTTACTGAAATAAGATGTTACAGGGCAATAAGGCACTCAGGAGTTGGGTAACTGCAATAAGATGTTACAGGGCAATAAGGCAGTCAGGAGCTGGGTTACTGTAATAAGATGTTACAGGCTCAATAAGGCACTCAGGAGCTGGGTTACTGCAATAAGATGTTACAGGACAATAAGGCACTCAGGAGCTGGGTTACTGCAATAAGATGTTACAGGGGCAATAAGGCACTCAGGAGCTGGGTTACTACAGTAAGATATTACAGTACAATAAGGCACTCAGGAGTTGGGTTACTGCAATAAGAAGTTACAGGGCAATAAGGCACTCAGGAGCTGGGTTACTGCAATTAGATGTTACAGGGCAATAAGGCTCTCAGGATCTGGGTAACTGTAATAAGATGTTACAGGGGCAAAAAGGCACTCAGGAGCTGGGTTACTGCAATAAGATGGTACAGGGGCAATAAGGCTCTCAGGAGCTGGGTTACTGCAATAAGATGTTACAGGGCAATAAGGCACTCAGGGTCTGGGTAACTACAATAAAATGATACAGTGACAATAAAGCACTCAGGAGTTGGGATATGGCAATAAGATGTTACAGGGTCAATAGGGCACTGAGGACCTTGGTTACTCCAATAAGATGGTACAGGGGCAATAAAGCACTCAAGAGCTTAGTTACTCAAATAAGATGTTACAGGGCAATAAGGCACTCAGGAGCTGGGTTACTGCAATAAGATGTTACAGGGCAATAAGGCACTCAGGAGCTGGGTTACTGCAATAAGATGTTACAGGACAATAAGGCACTCAGGAGCTGGGTAAGTGCAATAAGATGTTACAGGGCAATAAGGCAATCAGGAGCTGGGTTACTGCAATAAGATGTTACAAGACAATAAAGCACTCAGGAGCTGGGTTACTGCAATAAGATGTTCCAGGGACAATAAGGTACTCAGGAGCTGGGTTACTGCAATAAGATATTACAGGGGCAATAAGGCACTCAGGAGCTGGGTTACTGCAATAAGATATTACAGGGGCAATAAGGCACTCAGGAGCTGGGTTACTGCAATAAGATGTTACAGCAGCAATAAGGCACTCAGGAGCTGGGTTACTGCAATAAGATGTTACAGGGCAATAAGGCACTCAGGAGCTGGGTTACTGCAATAAGATGTTACAGGGCAATAAGGCACTCAGGAGCTGGGTTACTGCAATAAGATGTTACAGGGCAATAAGGCACTCAGGAGCTGGGTTACTGCAATAAGATGTTACAGCGGCAATAAGGCACTCAGGAGCTGGGTTACTGCAATAAGATGTTACAGGGCAATAAGGCATTCAGGAGCTGGGTTACTGCAATAAGATATTACAGGGCAATAAGGCACTCAGGTACTGGGTTACTGCAATAAGTTGTTACAGGGACAATAAGGCGCTCAGGTACTGGGTTACTGCAATAAGATGCTACAGCGGCAATAAGGCACTCAGGTACTGGGTTACTGCAATAAGATGTTACAGCGGCAATAAGACACTCAGGAGCTGGGTTACTGCAATAAGATGTTACAGGGGCAATAAGGCACTCAGGAGCTGGGTTACTGTAATAAGCTGTTACAGGGCAATAAGGCACTCAGGAGCTGGGTTACTGCAATAAGATGTTACAGGGGCAATAAGGCACTCAGGAGCTGGGTTACTGCAATAAGATGTTACAGAAACAATAAGGCACTCAGGAGCTGGGTTACTGCAATAAGATGTTACAGGACAATAAAGCACTCAGGAGCTGGGTTACTGTAATAAGATGTTACAGGGGCAATAAGGCACTCAGGAGCTGGGTTACTGCAATAAGATGTTACAGGACAATAAGGCACTCCGGAGCTGGGTTACTGCAATAAGATGTTACAGGGCAATAAGGCACTCAGGAGCTGGGTTACTGCAATAAGATGTTACAAGGCAATAAGGCACTCAGGAGCTGGGTTACTGCAATAAGATGTTCCAGGGACAATAAGGTACTCAGGAGCTGGGTCACTGCAATAAGATATTACAGGGGCAATAAGGCACTCAGGAGATGGGTTACTGCAATAAGATATTACAGGGGCAATAAGGCACTCAGGAGCTGGGTTACTGCAATAAGATGTTACAGCAGCAATAAGGCACTCAGGAGCTGGGTTACTGCAATAAGATGTTCCAGGGACAATAAGGTACTCAGGAGCTGGGATACTGCAATAAGATATTACAGGGGCAATAAGGCACTCAGGAGCTGGGTTACTGCAATAAGATATTACAGGGGCAATAAGGCACTCAGGAGCTGGGTTACTGTAATACGATGTTACAGGGCAATAAGGCACTCAGGAGCTGGGTAACTACAATAAGATGTTACAGGACAATAAGGCACTCAGGAGCTGGGTTACTGCAATAAGATGTTACAGGGCAATAAGGCACTCAGGAGCTGGGTTACTACAATAAGATGTTACAGGGCAATAAGGCACTCATGAGCTGGGTTACTGCAATAAGATGTTACAGTGCAATAAGGCACTCAGGAGCTGGGTTACTTTAATAAGTTGTTACAGGGCAATAAGGCACTCAGGAGCTGGGTTACTGCAATAAGATGTTACAGGGCAATAAGGCACTCAGGAGCTGGGTTACTACAATAAGATGTTACAGGGCAATAAGGCACTCAGGAGCTGGGTTACTGCAATACAATGTTAAAAGTGCAATAAGGCACTCTGGAGCTGGATTACTACAATAAGATGTTACAGGGCAAAAGGGCACTCAGGAGCTGGGTTACTGAAATAATAGGTTGCAGAAGCAATAAGGTACTTAGGAGCTGGGTTACTGCAATAAGATGCTACAGGGGCAATAAGGAACTCAATAATTAGTTTATTGCAGGGGTTTTCAAAGTATTAGGTAGTAAGCCTCCTCTCTGGTGATATTTACAAGACAGCAATCCTCACCCCCACCCTTAATAGATGTTACTTTAAAGAAAATTTAAATATTTATTTTTAGTTTTAATTTTGGGTATTTACATCTAACCCAGGGTTCACATACAGCTCTACCTTACGTTATAATTTTCACTTTGTTACTCCTGTGTTAAACGCAAGTTTCTGATCAAGACAACGAACACAACTTATCTGATCAATCTTTTTTCCACCTACATCCCATAATTTGCCTTATTCCACCACGAAATGACAAGTGTCATTGTCAGCTCTTATAAATATTTGATGTCTTACAGAAGTCAGCTGTCACTTGTGGATTCCATAGGATAGTGAAAAGTTTCACTGCTCGTGCGCCTCCCCTTATATGCTCTAGCGCCCCCCTCGGGAGGCTTGCCTGTCACTTTGAAAAGCAATGGTTAATTACAATAAGAATTGCCAGCGGCAATAACGTACTCAGGAGCTGGGTTCCTACAATAATATATTACAGGGCAATAAGCCACTCAGGAATTGGTTTACTGCAATATGATGTTACAGGGTTAATAAAGCACTCAGGATTTAGTTTATTACAATTAGATGTTCCAGTGGCAATAAGGCACTCAGGAGATGGGTTTCCTACAATAATATGTTACAGTGGCAATAAGGCACCCAGGGGTTAGATTTTTGCATTATGAGTGCAAAAAAAAACACTGGTTGATTGAAATAAGATGTTACAGGGGCAATAAGGCACTCAGGAGCTGAGTTTCTGTAATTAGATTTTACAGGGACAATAAGGCACTCAGGAGCTGGGTTACTGCAGTAAGATTTTACAGGGACAATAAGGCACTCAGGAGCTGGGTTACTGCAAAAAGATGTTACAGGGCAATAAGGCACTCAGGAGATGGGTTACTGCAATAAGATGTTACTGGACAATAAGTCACTCAGGAGCTGGGTTACTGCAATTAGATGCTACAGTGCAATAAGGCACTCAGGGGCTGGGTTACTGCAATTAGATGCTACAGTGCAATAAGGCACTCAGGAGCTGGGTTACTGCAATAAGATGTTACAGGGCAATAAGGCACTCAGGGGCTGTGTTACTACAATAAAATGTTACAGGACAATAAGGCACTCAGGAGCTGGGTTACTGCAATAAGATGTTACAGGGCAATTGGCACCCAGGAGCTGGGTTACTACAATAAGATGTTACACGGCAATAAGGTACTCAGGAGCTGGGTAACTGCAATAAGAGGTTACAGGGACAATAAGGCACTCAGGAGCTGGGTTACTGTAATAAGATGTTATAGGGGCAATAAGGCACTCAGGAGCTGGGTTACTACAATAAGATGTTACAGGGCAATAAGGCACTCAGGAGCTGGGTTACTGCAATAAGATGTTACAGGACAATAAGGCACTCAGGAGCTGGGTTACTGCAATAAGATGTTACAGGGCAATAAGGCACTCAGGAGCTGGGTTACTGCAATAAGATGTTACAGTGCAATAAGGCACTCGGGAGCTGGGTTACTGCAATAAGATGTTACAGGGCAATAAGGCACTCAGGAGCTGGGTTACTACAATAAGATGTTACAGGGAAATAAGGCACTCAGGAGCTGGGTTACTGCAATAAGATGTTACAGTGCAATAAGGCACTCAGGAGCGGTGTTACTGCAATAAGATATTACAGGACAATAAGGCACTCAGGAGCTGGGTTACTGCAATAAGATGTTACAGGACAATAAAACACTCAGGAGCTGGGTTACTGCAATAAGATGTTACAGGGCAATAAGGCACTCAGGAGCTAGGTTACTGCAATAAGATGTTACAGGGCAATAAGGCACTTGGGAGCTGGGTTACTGCAATAAGATGTTACAGGACAATAAGGCACTCAGGAGCTGGGTTACTGCAATAAGATGTTACAGGGCAATAAGGCACTCAGGAGCTAGGTTACTGCAATAAGATGTTACAGGGCAATAAGGCACTCGGGAGCTGGGTTACTACAATAAGATGTTACAGGGCAATAAGGCACTCAGGAGCTGGGTTACTGCAATAAGATGTTACAGGGCAATAAGGCACTCAGGTACTGGGTTACTGCAATAAGTTGTTACAGGGACAATAAGGCGCTCAGGAGCTGGGTTACTGCAATAAGATGTTACAGGGCAATAAGGCACTCAGGAGCTGGGTTACTGCAATAAGATGTTACAGGGCAATAAGGCACTCAGGAGCTGGGTTACTGCAATAAGATGTTACAGCGGCAATAAGGCACTCAGGAGCTGGGTTACTGCAATAAGATGTTACAGGGCAATAAGGCACTCAGGAGCTGGGTTACTGCAATAAGATGTTACAGGGCAATAAGGCACTCAGGTACTGGGTTACTGCAATAAGTTGTTACAGGTACAATAAGGCGCTCAGGAGCTGGGTTACTGCAATAAGATGTTACAGGACAATAAGGCACTCAGGAGCTGGGTCACTGCAATAAGATGTTACAGGACAATAAGGCACTCAGGTACTGGGTTACTGCAATAAGATGCTACAGCGGCAATAAGGCACTCAGGAGCTGGGTGACTGCAATAAGATGTTACAGGGGCAATAAGGCACTCAGGAGCTGGGTTACTGTAATAAGCTGTTACAGGGCAATAAGGCACTCAGGAGCTGGGTTATTGCAATAAGATGTTACAGGGCAATAAGGCACTCAGGAGCTGGGTTACTGCAATAAGATGTTACAGGGGCAATAAGGCACTCAGGAGCTGGGTTACTGCAATAAGATGTTACAGAAACAATAAGGCACTCAGGAGCTGGGTTACTGTAATAAGATGTTACAAGGGCAATAAGGCACTCAGGAGCTGGGTTACTGCAATAAGATGTTACAGAAACAATAATGCACTCAGGAGCTGGGTTACTGTAATAAGATGTTACAGGGGCAATAAGGCACTCAGGAGCTAGGTTACTACAATAAGATGTTACAGGACAATAAGGCACCCAGGAGCTGGGTTACTGCAATAAGATGTCACAGGACAATAAGGCACTCAGGAGCTGGGTTACTACAATAAGATGTTACAGGGGTTGTAAGGCACTCAGGAGCTGGGTTACTGCAATAATATTTTAAATCGCAATAAGGCACTCGGGAGCTTAGTTACTCCAATAAGATGTTACAGGACAATAAGGCACTCAGGAGCTGGGTTACTGCAATAATATTTTAAATCGCAATAAGGCACTCGGGAGCTTAGTTACTCCAATAAGATGTTACAGGACAATAAGGCACTCAGGAGCTGGGTTACTGCAATAAGATGTTACAGGACAATAAGGCACTCAGGAGCTGGGTCACTGCAATAAGATGTTACAGGACAATAAGGCACTCAGGTACTGGGTTACTGCAATAAGATGCTACAGCGGCAATAAGGCACTCAGGAGCTGGGTTACTGCAATAAGATGTTACAGGGGCAATAAGGCACTCAGGAGCTGGGTTACTGTAATAAGCTGTTAAAGGGCAATAAGGCACTCAGGAGCTGGGTTATTGCATTAAGATGTTACAGGGCAATAAGGCACTCAGGAGCTGGGTTACTGCAATAAGATGTTACAGGGGCAATAATGCACTCAGGAGCTGGGTTACTGCAATAAGATGTTACAGAAACAATAAGGCACTCAGGAGCTGGGTTACTGTAATAAGATGTTACAAGGGCAATAAGGCACTCAGGAGCTGGGTTACTGCAATAAGATGTTACAGAAACAATAATGCACTCAGGAGCTGGGTTACTGTAATAAGATGTTACAGGGGCAATAAGGCACTCAGGAGCTAGGTTACTACAATAAGATGTTACAGGACAATAAGGCACCCAGGAGCTGGGTTACTGCAATAAGATGTCACAGGACAATAAGGCACTCAGGAGCTGGGTTACTACAATAAGATGTTACAGAACAATAAGGCACTCAGGAGCTGGGTTACTGCAATAAGATGTTACAGGGGTTGTAAGGCACTCAGGAGCTGGGTTACTGCAATAAGATGTTACAGGACAATAAGGTACTCAGGAGCTGGGTTACTGCAATAATATTTTAAATCGCAATATGGCACTCGGGAGCTTAGTTACTCCAATAAGATGTTACAGGACAATAAGGCACTCAGGAGCTGGGTTACTGCAATAATATTTTAAATCGCAATAAGGCACTCGGGAGCTTAGTTACTCCAATAAGATGTTACAGGACAATAAGGCACTCAGTAGCTGGGTTACTGCAATAAGATGTTACAGGGCAATAAGGCACTCAGGAGCTGGGTTACTGCAATAAGTTGTTACAGGACAATAAGGCACTCAGTAGCTGGGTTACTGCAATAAGATGTTACAGGACAATAAGGCACTCAGGAGCTTGGTTACTGCAATAAGAAGTTACAGGGCAATAAGGCACTCAGGTGCTGGGTTACTGCAATAAGATGTTACAGGACAATAAGGCACTCAGGAGCTGGGTTACTGCAATAAGATGTTACAGGACAATAAGGCACTCAGGAGCTGGGTTACTGCAATAAGATGTTACAGGGACAATAAGGCACTAATGAGCTGGGTTACTGTAATAAGATGTTACAGGGACAATAAGGCACTCAGGAGCTGGGTTACTACAATAAGATGTTACAGGGCAATAAGGCATTCAGGAGCTGGGTTACTACAATAAGATGTTACAGGACAATAAGGCACTCAGGAGCTGGGTTACTACAATAAGATGTTACAGGACAATAAGGCACTCAGGAGGTGGGTTAGTGCAATAAGATGTTGCAGGACAATAAGGCACTCAGGAGCTGGGTTACTGCAATAAGATGTTACAGGACAATAAGGCACTCGGAAGCTGGGTTACTGCAATAAGATGTTACAGGACAATAAGGCACTCGGGAGCTAGGTTACTGCAATAAGATGTTACAGGACAATAAGGCACTCAGTAGCTGGGTTACTGCAATAAGATGTTACAGGGCAATAAGGCACTCAGGAGCTGGGTTACTACAATAAGATGTTACAGGGCAATAAGGCACTCAGGAGCTGGGTTACTGCAATAAGAAGTTACAGGACAATAAGGAAATCAGGAGCTGGGTTACTGCAATAAGATGTTACAGGGCAATAAGGCACTCAGGAGCTGGGTTACTGCAATAAGATGTTACAGGCAATAAGGCACTCAGGAGCTGGGTTACTGCAATAAGATGTTACAGGCAATAAGGCACTCAGCAGCTGGGTTACTGCAATAAGAAGTTACAGGACAATAAGGCACTCAGGAGCAGGGTTACTGCAATAAAGATTAATAGGGCAATAAGGCACTCAGGAGTTGGGTTACTGCAATAAGATGTTACAGAAACAATAAGGCACTCAGGAGCTGGGTTACTGTAATAAGATGTTACAGGGGCAATAAGGCACTCAGGAGCTGGGTTACTGCAATAAGATGTTACAGAAACAATAAGGCACTCAGGAGCTGGGTTACTGTAATAAGATGTTACAGGACAATAAGGCACTCAGGAGCTTGGTTACTGCAATAAGATGTTACAGGACAATAAGGCACTCAGTAGCTGGGTTACTGCAATAAGATGTTACAGGGCAATAAGGCACTCAGGAGCTGGGTTACTACAATAAGATGTTACAGGGCAATAAGGCACTCAGGAGCTGGGTTACTGCAATAAGAAGTTACAGGACAATAAGGAAATCAGGAGCTGGGTTACTGCAATAAGATGTTACAGGGCAATAAGGTACTCAGGAGCTGGGTTACTGCAATAAGATGTTACAGGCAATAAGGCACTCAGGAGCTGGGTTACTGCAATAAGATGTTACAGGCAATAAGGCACTCAGCAGCTGGGTTACTGCAATAAGAAGTTACAGGACAATAAGGCACTCAGGAGCAGGGTTACTGCAATAAAGATTAATAGGGCAATAAGGCACTCAGGAGTTGGGTTACTGCAATAAGATGTTACAGAAACAATAAGGCACTCAGGAGCTGGGTTACTGTAATAAGATGTTACAGGGGCAATAAGGCACTCAGGAGCTGGGTTACTGCAATAAGATGTTACAGAAACAATAAGGCACTCAGGAGCTGGGTTACTGTAATAAGATGTTACAGGACAATAAGGCACTCAGGAGCTTGGTTACTGCAATAAGATGTTACAGAAACAATAAGGCACTCAGGAGCTGGGTTACTGTAAAAAGATGTTACAGGGGCAATAAGGCACTCAGGAGCTGGGTTACTGCAATAAGATGTTACAGAAACAATAAGGCACTCAGGAGCTGGGTTACTGTAAAAAGATGTTACAGGGGCAATAAGGCACTCAGGAGCTGGGTTACTACAATAAGATGTTACAGGACAATAAGGCACTCAGGAGCTGGGTTACTGCAATAAGATGTCACAGGACAATAAGGCACTCAGGAGCTGGGTTACTGCAATAATATTTTAAATTGCAATAAGGCACTCGGGAGCTTAGTTACTCCAATAAGATGTTACAGGACAATAAGGCACTCAGTAGCTGGGTTACTGCAATAAGATGTTACAGGACAATAAGGCACTCAGTAGCTGGGTTACTGCAATAAGATGTTACAGGGCAATAAGGCACTCAGGAGCTGGGTTACTGCAATAAGATGTTACAGGACAATAAGGCACTCAGGAGCTGGGTTACTGCAATAAGAATTTACAGGGCAATAAGGCACTCAGGAGCTGGGTTACTGCAATAAGATGTTACAGGGCAATAAGGCACTCAGGAGCTGGGTTACTGCAATAAGATGTTACGGGGCAATAAGGCACTCAGGAGCTGGGTTACTGCAATAAAGGATTAATAGGGCACTAAGGCACTCAGGAGTTGGGTTACTGCAATAAGATGTTACAGGGCAATAAGGCACTCAGGAGCTGGGTTACTGCAATAAGATGTTACGGGCAATAAAGCACTCAGGAGCTGGGTTACTGCAATAAAATGTTACAGGACAATAAGGCACTCAGGAGCTGGGTTACTGCAGTAAGATGTTACAGGGCAATAAGACACTGAGGAGCTGGGTTACTGCAATAAAAGATTAATAGGGCAATAAGGCACTCAGGAGTTGGGTTACTGCAATAAGAGGTTACAGGGCAATAAGGCACTCAGGAGCTGGGTTACTGCAATAAGATATTACAGAGGCAATAAGGCACTTTGGAGCTAGGTTACTGCAATAAGATGTTACAGGGCAATAAGGAACTCAGTAGCTGGGTTACTGCAATACGATGTTACAGGACAATAAGGTACTCAGGAGCTGTGTTACTGCAATAATATGTTACACTGCAATAAGGCATTTAGGAGCTGGGTTACTGCAATAAGATGTTACAGGACAATAAGGAACTCAGTAGCTGGGTTACTGCAATAAGATGTTACAGGACAATAAGGAACTCAGTAGCTGGGTTACTGCAATAAGATGTTACAGGGACAATAAGGAACTCGGGAGCTGGGTTACTACAATAAAATGTTACAGGGGCAATAAGGCACTCAGGAGCTGGGTTACTGCAATAAGATGTTACAGGGCAATAAGGCACTCAGGAACTGGGTTACTGCAATAAGATGTTACAGGGGCAAAAAGGCACTCAGGAGCTGGGTTACTGCAATAAGATGTTACAGTACAATTAGGCACTCAGGAGCTGGGTTACTGCAGTAAGATGTTACAGGGCAATAAGGCACTCAGGCGTTGGGTTACTGCAGTAAGATGTAACAGGACAATAAGGCACTCAGGAGCTGGGTTACTGCAATAAGATGTTACAGGGCAATAAGGCACTCAGGAGCTGGGTTACTACAATAAGATGTTACAGGGCAATAAGGCACTCATGAGCTGGGTTACTGCAATAAGATGTTACAGGGCAATAAGGCACTCAGGAGCTGGGTTACTTTAATAAGTTGTTACAGGGCAATAAGGCACTCAGGAGCTGGGTTACTGCAATAAGATGTTACAGGGCAATAAGGCACTCAGGAGCTGGGTTACTACAATAAGATGTTACAGGGCAATAAGGCACTCAGGAGCTGGGTTACTGCAATACAATGTTAAAAGGGCAATAAGGCACTCTGGAGCTGGATTACTACAATAAGATGTTACAGGGCAAAAGGGCACTCAGGAGCTGGGTTACTGAAATAATAGGTTGCAGAAGCAATAAGGTACTTAGGAGCTGGGTTACTGCAATAAGATGCTACAGGGGCAATAAGGAACTCAATAATTAGTTTATTGCAGGGGTTTTCAAAGTATTAGGTAGTAAGCCTCCTCTCTGGTGATATTTACAAGACAGCAATCCTCACCCCCACCCTTAATAGATGTTACTTTAAAGAAAATTTAAATATTTATTTTTAGTTTTAATTTTGGGTATTTACATCTAACCCAGGGTTCACATACAGCTCTACCTTACGTTATAATTTTCACTTTGTTACTCCTGTGTTAAACGCAAGTTTCTGATCAAGACAACGAACACAACTTATCTGATCAATCTTTTTTCCACCTACATCCCATAATTTGCCTTATTCCACCACGAAATGACAAGTGTCATTGTCAGCTCTTATAAATATTTGATGTCTTACAGAAGTCAGCTGTCACTTGTGGATTCCATAGGATAGTGAAAAGTTTCACTGCTCGTGCGCCTCCCCTTATATGCTCTAGCGCCCCCCTCGGGAGGCTTGCCTGTCACTTTGAAAAGCAATGGTTAATTACAATAAGAATTGCCAGCGGCAATAACGTACTCAGGAGCTGGGTTCCTACAATAATATATTACAGGGCAATAAGCCACTCAGGAATTGGTTTACTGCAATATGATGTTACAGGGTTAATAAAGCACTCAGGATTTAGTTTATTACAATTAGATGTTCCAGTGGCAATAAGGCACTCAGGAGATGGGTTTCCTACAATAATATGTTACAGTGGCAATAAGGCACCCAGGGGTTAGATTTTTGCATTATGAGTGCAAAAAAAAACACTGGTTGATTGAAATAAGATGTTACAGGGGCAATAAGGCACTCAGGAGCTGAGTTTCTGTAATTAGATTTTACAGGGACAATAAGGCACTCAGGAGCTGGGTTACTGCAGTAAGATTTTACAGGGACAATAAGGCACTCAGGAGCTGGGTTACTGCAATAAGATGTTACAGGGCAATAAGGCACTCAGGGGCTGGGTTACTGCAATAAGATGTTACTGGACAATAAGTCACTCAGGAGCTGGGTTACTGCAATTAGATGCTACAGTGCAATAAGGCACTCAGGGGCTGGGTTACTGCAATTAGATGCTACAGTGCAATAAGGCACTCAGGAGCTGGGTTACTGCAATAAGATGTTACAGGGCAATAAGGCACTCAGGGGCTGGGTTACTACAATAAAATGTTACAGGACAATAAGGCACTCAGGAGCTGGGTTACTGCAATAAGATGTTACAGGGCAATAAGGCACCCAGGAGCTGGGTTACTACAATAAGATGTTACACGGCAATAAGGTACTCAGGAGCTGGGTAACTGCAATAAGAGGTTACAGGGACAATAAGGCACTCAGGAGCTGGGTTACTGTAATAAGATGTTATAGGGGCAATAAGGCACTCAGGAGCTGGGTTACTACACTAAGATGTTACAGGGCAATAAGGCACTCAGGAGCTGGGTTACTGCAATAAGATGTTACAGGACAATAAGGCACTCAGGAGCTGGGTTACTGCAATAAGATGTTACAGGGCAATAAGGCACTCAGGAGCTGGGTTACTGCAATAAGATGTTACAGTGCAATAAGGCACTCGGGAGCTGGGTTTCTGCAATAAGATGTTACAGGGCAATAAGGCACTCAGGAGCTGGGTTACTACAATAAGATGTTACAGGGAAATAAGGCACTCAGGAGCTGGGTTACTGCAATAAGATGTTACAGTGCAATAAGGCACTCAGGAGCGGTGTTACTGCAATAATATGTTACAGGGCAATAAGGCACTCAGGAGCTGGGTTACTGCAATAAGATGTTACAGGACAATAAGGCACTCAGGAGCTGGGTTACTGCAATAAGATGTTGCAGGACAATAAGGCACTCAGGAGCTGGGTTACTGCAATAAGATGTTACAGGGCAATAAGGCACTCGGGAGCTGGGTTACTGCAATAAGATGTTACAGGGCAATAAGGCACTCGGGAGCTGGGTTACTACAATAAGATGTTACAGGGCAATAAGGCACTCGGGAGCTGGGTTACTGCAATAAGATGTTACAGGACAATAAGGCACTCAGGAGCTGGGTTACTGCAATAAGATGTTACAGGGCAATAAGGCACTCAGGAGCTGGGTTACTGCAATAAGATGTTACAGGACAATAAGGCACTTAGTAGCTGGGTTACTGCAATAAGATGTTACAGGGCAATAAGGCACTCAGGAGCTGGGTAACTGCAATAAGATGTTACAGAACAATAAGGCACTCAGGAGCTGGGTTACTGCAATAAGATGTTACAGGGACAATAAGGCACTCAGGAGCTGGGTTACTACAATAAAATGTTACAGGGCAATAAGGCACTCAGGAGCTGGGTTACTGCAATAAGATGTTACAGGGCAATAAGGCACTCAGGAGCTGGGTTACCGCAATAAAATGTTACAGCACAATAAGGCACCCAGGAGCTTGGTTACTGCAATAAGATTTTTGTTACAGGACAATAAGACACTCAGGAGCTGGGATACTGCAATAAGATATTACAGATGCAATAAGGCACTTTGGAGCTAGGTTACTGCAATAAGATGTTACAGGGCAATAAGGCACTCAGGAGCGGGGTTACTGAAATAAGATGTTACAGGGCAATAAGGCACTCAGGAGCTGGGTTACTGCAATAAGATGTTACAGGGCAATAAGGCACTCAGGAGCTGGGTTACTGCAATAAGATGTTACAGGGCAATAAGGCACTCAGGAGCGGGGTTACTGCAATAAGATGTTACAGGGCAATAAGGCACTCAGGAGCTGGGTTACTGCAATAAGATGTTACAGCAGCAATAAGGCACTCAGGAGCTGGGTTACTGCAATAAGATGTTACAGGGACAATAAGGCACTCAGGAGCTGGGTTACAGCAATAAGATGTTACAGGACAATAAGGCACTCAGGAGCTGGGTTACTGCAATAAGATGTTACAGGGCAATAAGGCACTCAGGAGCTGGGTTACTGCAATAAGATGTTACAGAACAATAAGGCACTCAGGAGCTGGGTTACTGCAATAAGATGTTACAGGGCAATAAGGCACTCAGGAGCTGGGTTACTGCAATCAGATGTTACAGGGCAATAAGGCACTCAGAAGCTGGGTTACTGAAATAAGAGGTTACAGGGATAGTAAAAATTCAGGTACTGAGTTACTGTAGCATGCAGTTTAACACTGACTCATTCCACTCAGCTAAGTTAAATAAATTATGGTGTGTATAATATACGTTAAGGGAATTCCAGACATACAGTGTCCTTATAAGTACAGACAGTTATATACACACACACAACTGTATATACTAATAGCCTACAGAAGTAAGGAATGGTAATTGAACTAGCTGCTCAGATCCTGTAAAAGATCAAAAACAGAACAAACAATAGATAATATAGATCGCATTTATTATAAATCTGTCTTTTCAAATGCTTTGTCTGCAAACTATGGTATTTCCCAATCACCTAACACAATATTTTTCCTTCTACATTTGTTTATATTTATTTTCTTTTTTATCCACTTTTCTTCTGTTTCTGACATTTTTCCAGGTCTCTCTCCCTGTCTAGTTAGTGAGCATCGTCCCTTCCTGACTCTCCATCAGCATCAGTCTGTCCTTTACGCTCCTGTTTATGTATTTTCTTATCTGTAGAATCTCTCTCTCTCTCTTTCCTCTTACCTATTCCCCTTTTTATCCCACTCGAGTCATTTTCCTTCTCCCACTTCTGCCTCCCATCTTATCACATTCTTTTGCAATTTCTCTCTCCCTCTCAGTTCATTTCTTATTTTTTTTCCTCCCTTTCAATAGCTCCTATTAATTTTCTCCCATGCCCACCTTTCTCTATTCCCTCTCCTCACATATACTTTTATTTCCCTTTCTTTCATGATTACTCTCCCAGTCTCTTCTCTCCCTCCCTCCCTCCCCTCCCTTCTAGGGAAAAAAAATCCAAAGTAGGAAAATCTGACAGTGATCCGATATCTATCTATACTTTTTCATTTTTTTTTAATACCAACGCGTTGACATCACAGAGACTACCACGCTGTGATTGGTCGGTGGCTGGACCAATCAGATGTTCTGGCTCCAGACACACATGTCCCAAAAGACCAGACATTTAAAAAGTTGCTGTAAAAGTCCCGGGAGCATCTTCCAGCGGAGAGAAGAAGAGGAACAGCAGCTGTAGAATGTCGGCCACTCACTTCAACAGGGGCCCTGCCTATGGACTCAGCGCAGAGGTCAAGAACAAGGTGAGGGGTTGTCCCCAGGAGCTGACACTCTAATCATGCCTGGCTACTGATGTTTGTTCGCAGGAGATGACACTTTAATCTGACCTGCCCTATTGATGCATGAGCCTAGTAGCTCTCACTATAACTGTGCCTGCCTAATAAGGTACAAGCACGGGGGCTGACACACTAATTGTGTCTAATTTCAGTCCAGGAGCTGACACTCAAACTAATCCTATTTACCGATGCCTGAGCCTGGGAGTTGACAGTGACAATGTATCTTTACTAAGTGATGTTTCATCCAAGAAGCTGACGATCTAACCATGCATTTTATTCTACACATGTGAGCCCAGGAGCTGACAATTTATTCATATCTGTTTAGCGATGTGTGATCCCAGAAGGCAACATTCTATTGGGTTGTGAGCCCTGGAGCTGAAACTCTAAACATGCCAGTTTTAAGTTATATGAGCAAACAAACTGGCATTCTAATTTCACCTATCTAGTTATATGTGATCCCATGAGTCATGACTGTTTTGTAAGGTGTGAGGCTAGAATATGACAGGGTGATTATGCCTGCTGATGTATCAGATCAGGATTAGGTCTGTACATATATACTCATGTGTCAGTTGTCATTCTGGCCTTTCCTGTGCACTGAAGTGAGTTTAGGAGCTTATGTTAACAATGAATATATACATATGCTCTGATGTGACCATATCTATTAATTAAGGGGTAAGCTCAGATAATGATTCTGTATTATTGTTCTTTGCTGGTGTATGACAGTGACAGTGACTCTATGTGGCCGTGTCTGACATTCTTATATTATTGTTTTTAAACTCATCAGTTCACACTCTAATTGTGTAAAGATGGTAGCAACAATAATTATTCCCATCTAGCTAAATGTGAGCCAACAAATTCACAATTATGTCTAGAGATATCAGAGCCCAGAAGCTAACACTCTTACCATACTTGTAATATGTGAGCACAGAAGCTGACAGTCTAACCATACCTGTCTAGTTGTATGTGAGCCCAGAAGCTGACACTCTAACCATACCTGTCTAGTTATATGTGAGCACAGCAACTGACACTCTAACCATACCTGTCTAGTTATATGTGAGCACAGAAGCTGACACTCTAACCATACCTGTCTAGTTATATGTGAGCACAGAAGCTGACACTATAACCATACCTATCTAGTTATATGTGAGCACAGAAGCTGACACTCTAACCATACCTGTCTAGTTATATGTGAGCACAGAAGCTGACACTATAACCATACCTGTCTAGTTATATGTGAGCACAGAAGCTGACACTATAACCATACCTATCTAGTTATATGTGAGCACAGAAGCTGACACTATAACCATACCTATCTAGTTATATGTGAGCACAGAAGCTGACACTATAACCATACCTATCTAGTTATATGTGAGCACAGAAGCTGACACTCTAACCATACCTGTCTAGTTATATGTGAGCACAGAAGCTGACAGTCTAACCATACCTGTCTAGTTATATGTGAGCACAGAAGCTGACACTATAACCATACCTATCTAGTTATATGTGAGCACAGAAGCTGACACTCTAACCATACCTGTCTAGTTATATGTGAGCACAGAAGCTGACACTATAACCATACCTATCTAGTTATATGTGAGCACAGAAGCTGACACTCTAACCATACCTGTCTAGTTATATGTGAGCACAGAAGCTGACACTCTAACCATACCTGTCTAGTTATATGTGAGCCCAGAAGCTGACACTCTAACCATACCTGTCTAGTTATATGTGAGCACAGAAGCTGACACTCTAACCATACCTGTCTAGTTATATGTGAGCACAGAAGCTGACATTTTAACCATACCTGTCTAGTTATATGTGAGCACAGAAGCTGACAGTCTAACCATACCTGTCTAGTTATATGTGAGCACAGAAGCTGACACTCTAACCATACCTGTCTAGTTATATGTGAGCACAGAAGCTGACACTCTAACCATACCTGTCTAGTTATATGTGAGCACAGAAGCTGACATTTTAACCATACCTGTCTAGTTATATGTGAGCACAGAAGCTGACACTCTAACCATACCTGTCTAGTTATATGTGAGCACAGAAGCTGACAGTCTAACCATACCTGTCTAGTTATATGTGAGCACAGAAGCTGACACTCTAACCATACCTGTCTAGTTATATGTGAGCACAGAAGCTGACAGTCTAACCATACTTGTCTAGTTATATGTGAGCCCAGAAGACTATATTCTAACCATACCTGTCTAGATATATGTGAGCACAGAAGCTGACATTTTAACCATACTTGTCTAGTTATATGTGAGCCCAGAAGCCTATATTCTAACCATACCTGTCTAGTTATATGTGAGCCCAGAAGCCTATATTCTAACCATACCTGTCTAGTTATATGTGAGCACAGAAGCTGAAACCTTAATAGTATTTGTCTTTTGATATGTAACTTTTAACCCCTGACTAGTAAACCATAGTTATATATATATATATATATATATATATATATATATATATATATATATATATATATATATATACTTATATACAGGTGTAATACCTGCCTGTTTATGCATAAACCTAGATGCTGACACTTTAATCACCCTCTGTTGTCAGATACAAGCACATATCTTGACATTGTAACCATGCTTGTTTAGTCGTTGATGAGAAGAAGAGCTACTACACTAACTATGTCTGTATAGTGATGTGCAAGAAAAGGATCTAATACTTTTACTACAACTGCATAACAATGCCTGAAACACTATATACAAACTTTTACTGCCTGTAGTTGACTTTGACACAAATAGCTCAAACAACAAAGTCATACTTTAATCTGGAAGTAATCTCACATATTGGCTTAGATTCATTAATGATCTTTGGGTCAGAGAGACCTTTACAGACTAAGATATGTGAGGAGTGAGAAATTGCTTTTAGGATTTACTATAGGAAAGTTATGTGCTGAATGCTAAATGGAGATGAGAATATATACGTTTTGTTCACTTTTCTGCCATATTTTTGTATCTATGGTTAGTGTATATAGGAAAACCATTTAAAAAAAAAATATATTTAATATTTTGTTATGTAAAAGAGTATTCAGAGTTAGCAATGGCAAGAACTTTTCTAGAATGTGATTTTTTTTTTTAGTAGCACCTCTCATATTCAATAAGCCCTGATAACCTGTGTGTGTGTGTGTGTGTATATATATATATATATATATATATATATATATGTATATATATATATATATATATATATATATATATATATATATATATATATATATATAGTATACTGTATATATAAATAAATAATATATATATATATGAATAGATTAAAAAAAATTGTGAGATTAAAATCCTCCATTTTATATATATATCCTTCCTGTGCCTAACTCCTGTGCTTGCAAGACTTTCTGAAAATAGGAGACACATTTGCAAAACTGAAATAAAAATAGTGTATTATTATGTCGCTCTAAAAAATGGCGACTTTTCTAACAGAATTTCCACGTAAAATAACTTACATAGCTTTTTGCTGGATTTTCATATTTAAAGCCATTCCGTTCAATTTGAAAACTATGTGATAATTCACTTATTACATTTTCAAAAGCATTTGTTGTGCTATAACACTTCCTATATCTTGCATGGAGAAATATCCAACATTCCAATCCATTAGAAAACACTGCTCATGCAAGTTTTCATTGGATTTTTGACCTTGTCAGATTCAGGTTTTAAGCAACTTATTATTCCTGTTTACATGTGTGTGTCCCCCGTGCTAGGCAATGTTATAAACACATTTTTAAATTAAAAATACATCTCAAATTGAACTTCCCCTCAAATATATCATATGTATCTGAAATTATAAATAGAAACGTCATAGTGTTTATATAAAAAAGGTTATTTCTAAAATGAATCTAAATGAGATTAAATTGCACACATAATTCATTGATATTAGTGGTTAATGGGAAGTAAAACGTCTCTTGCTTTTGTATAAAGGTTATTCTTGTCCGACGCTCCCTAGAGATGCCAAAACTTGCTATTGATTTGAATCTCTTGCAGGTTACAGTAATCTCATTTGTTTACCTTCTACATCATTGGGAAAAGCACACTTTTTTTCACGAAAGGAAGAGTGTTTGATGTCCCTTTAAAGGGAGAATCTACACCAGAATTGTTATTGTTTTAAAAGATAGATAATCCCTTTATTACCCATTCCCCAGTTTTGCATAACTAACACATTTATAATAATATCCTTTTAACCTCTGTGATTATCTTGTATCTAAGCCTCTGCAAACGGCCCCTTTATTTCAGTTCTTTTGACAGACTTGCAGTCTAGCCAATCAGTGCCTGCTCCCAGATAACTTCACGTGCACGAGCACAGTGTTATCTATATGAAATATGTGAACTAACACCCTCTAGTGGTGAAAAACTGTTAAAATGCATTCTGAAAAGAGGCGGCCTTCAAGGTCTAAGAAATTAGCATATGAACCTCCTAGGTTAAGCTTTCAACTAAGAATACCAAGAGAACAAAGCAAAATTAGTAATAAAAGTAAATTGGAAAATTGTTTAAAATGACATGCTCTATCTGAATCAAGAAAGTTTATTTTGGCCTAGACTGTCCCTTTAAGTATAAAAACAAGCTGTGTTCAGCCATCTTTGGTGGCCATCATCAATATTAAATTTATTAGCTGCAATGTTTTACTTATGACTTCACAAATTGTCCATCTGTGTAAATCTGTTGAAAATAACCTTGAAAAGTATATTTCATATATGTTCTTGTATTTTTCTTTGTATATATGTTTCCCTAAAGCATTTACTAATATGAGCAGTTTACACATTTAAATATTTTTTTTAATGCATTGCAATGGAGTAGAAAAACACACAAAAATCATCTATGAGATGCATTTAAAAAAAAAAAACTAAACACAAACACCACCATTGCTTTTGTATGATGCAGCTTGCATGATAACTGGTTTATTGAATTTAGACATGTGCGATTCATTTCGGATTCATTTCGGATCGATTCGGAAATTCGTCCGAATTCGTAAAATTCGGGATTCGGATCGATTCGGATTTCCGAATTAAAATAGTGCCGAATTTACAGAATAAATCCGAATTAGTTTGGATTTATTCGGTAGATTCGGATGGCCATGGATTACACTAGTATTGTACAGTATATTAGGTTATATCACTCTGCTATGGGTTACACCTAATATACAGTACATAATACTAGTCTAATACACAGCACATCCCACCGAATTTCCGAATCGAACCGAATCGAGCCAAATTTATTTGAATCCGAATGAATCTGAAACGAATCCGAATCGAATTGATTCAAATTTTTCCGAATTCGAATCGCTCCGAAGCCGAAATTCGAAAAAATCTGAATCGATCCGAACCGAACCAAATTTTTTCGCCATGCACATATCTAATTGAATTCAGTCTGGACAACCCTGCTAGGTTTGTGAGCTGCTAGTATGCAGAACCTAATGAGCTTTATTAAATATAATGTCATCTTTCTCCTCATAAATCTTCTTCTTTATAATAGTATATTGCCTTGGGGACCTAACGCTCTAACCAGACATCTCTACTCTGAAAATGATGTGACCTCAGAAGTTGACACTCTAGACGCCTCTGCATTCACATAACACTGTGAGCTTAGGAGTTGATAAGCTAACCAAACTCCTGTCCCCCTCAAAAAAATTGTGATCTCAAGAGCTGATACTTTGATAAGGCTTTTAACCTTGTAAACTACTGTGAGCTCAGGAGCTGACACTCTAATCATCTTAGGGGCTGATAAGCAAATAAAACTCCTCCCCCCAATAAAATTGTGACCTCAGGATCTGACAATCTAATCAGACATTTCTTCTAGTGTAGCACTGTGAGCTCAAGAGCTGATGTGAAAAACATACAGGTGTCTACTCAAACAGTACTGTGTCCAAGAAGATGACACTTTTATCAGACTACTAATCACTGTGATGTCCAAAGCAGATAGAATAAAAACCTTTAACCGCATAGCACAATGACATAAAGATGTAACACTGATCAGTAGCTCTAATCCAGGTGTGTCTAGTTTTGCAGAATTCTAGTGGTCGTGATGATCTAAAGCTCTCCTCTCCGACGAGATGATCTAAGTAGTCTCGTCAGTATGGCAAGGTCTCTCAAAGAATTTTAGAAACACAAATTTTATAGAGAGAGGTTTCTATCTCACTATGCAGGGTTCTAATATGTGAAGGAGGGACTCCTATATTAAAATATAAGATGTTGTGTGATTTCTCTCTATGTCGCTGAGTTTTTATCACCAGGCTCTGTGTGAGGACATGTGAATTAAAACCATTTTAATGTTCTTTGATTAAGCTTATTACAAGCATGCTGACAGTCCTTGAGAACCAATTTGAGATACCTTTACTCTAAATAGACACTTCTCCTTGCCTAGTACTGCAGGCTTAGCAAATCACACTCATTCAGCGGTAGGCAACAAATTTCACATCTGCACCCACATAGTGCCGAGATTAACTCTCATGCCAGACCAAAAGCAAAAATGTTACAGAGGGCTGACTAAGTTGGGAGAATGAATTGCAAGTTTGGGAAGATATTTTTGTGATGTACAATATAGTGTACACAGCTTCAGGAGGTTAAAATTTGACATTTTGTCTTTCTCCAAAGGTCTGGATGAGGTTCATATGAGAAGTCTCATGGGGCCTCCAAGCTGCCAGTTGCCCACCTCTGCATATGTGCTGTAGCTTCAGAAGGTTACTACGTGGCAGTAACTTAGTGGATTTCCATCCACAACAGAATTTTATGTGTTGTGTGTAATGTTTTGATGTAGCTTTGACTTCTTTAGACAAACTGTTCCAAAACATTAATTTAGCAGTGCTAAATTACATACACATACTTGTGTGTGTGTGGATAGATAGACAAACTATATATATAATTGTGTATATATATGTATTATATATATAAATTGTGTGTATGTATGTATATATATATATACTGTGTATTTTTATATATATATATATATATATATATATATATATATATATATATAAAACAGTCCAAGTGGAGGCACTCACAGGTCTTAATCAAAAATATAAATCACTTTATTAATTCATATTACTATTACATATTATACTATTGGAGCCTTTGTCTTGAGAAAGGCTTCTATTGGGGCGAAACATTGACTGTATTATTTACATCTATGAATTAATAAAGTGATTTAAATTTTTGATTAAGACCTGTGAGTGTCTCCACTAGGACTGTTTTATTTTTATATATATATATATATATATATATATATATATATATATATATATATATATATATATATATATATATATATATATATATATATAGAAAGTCCAGCAGAAAAGGCACTCACTGTTCACATAAAATTTAACTTTTAATAAATATGCAAAGATTTAAAAAGACATAACGTTTCGGTGTCTACATAACACTTTTGTCAAATGTCAACAATACAAAATATCCTTAGTATCCCAAAAACTCATTCTAAGGATATTTTGTATTGCTGACATTTGACAAAGGTGTTATGTAGACACCGAAACGTTATGTCTTTTTAAATCTTTGCATATTTATTAAAAGTTAAATTTTATGTGAACAGTGAGTGCCTTTTCTGCTGGACTTTCTCTATACATTTTAAAGTGTACCCTGGCGGCTGGAAAAATTGTCTGATGTGCTTAACCTTCTTTGGATATTATATATATATATATATATATATATATATATATATATATATATATATATATATATATATATATATATATATATATACAATTATATATAAATATATATGCACACAATTTATATATAAATATATACACACAATTTATATATATATATATATATATATATATATATATATATATATATATATATATATATATATATATATATATATATATATATATATATATATATACTGCATATAGTCAGCCAGTTTGGTGAGTGCATGGAAACAGCAAATATATATATATACATTCAAACACACATGCATTTTGCCTAACTTTTTTACAACCTGCACCATCTTTTTCATCAAACATTAGGCCTCAGACAGGGTGCATGTACCATCATCCCCTTTTTTAGCTAAATGTCAGACCCCAAACCAGATGCACAACCTTCCGCCATCATATGTTAGGTATTTGTCCACATTAGACTTCAGAAAATAGGCAAGTTTCTTGCTGTCTCTTTTGGGAGCTACAGTATATGTTCACTAGAAGCTGTATTTCATGCTGCTTTGGGACAAGTGTATTGGGCTTTGCAGCACCAAGACACAGCAGCTGTAAAAGAGGAAGTAAGGTGGCTTTCAGTAGTGCGTTTAGCTTGGTGTGCTGCCATAGGCACTAGGAATTATGACGCCCCTTGAACCCCCATATTTATTTTTTTAATTGTTCTCTCAACCAGAAGACAGGGAAGCTTGGACAGGTCCAGCACAACTACTGGGCAACCAGGGATGAATTTTAAAAATTCATAAATAAAAAATGAAGGCCTAGATTAAAAGTGGAGCGCTAATTTATTGCACTCCCGCAAACAGGCTGGGCGCTCACATACATATATATTTATATTTGCTGCCATTGCTGTGCGATGAGAAAGAGGCTCCCATTGGCGCCTAAAGAAGCGCGCTCTTGTGAGAGCAATGCTTCCATGCATTTGCAGGCTCTGGTATTACTAAGTTGAGCGCAAATATCGCTTTCGCGGAAGCGATATTTTGCACTCAACTTGTGATCTGGCCCTCAATAGAGCATAAGCGTTTAAAGGCATTGTGTAGTCCTGAGGTACAATTTTATAGTTCAGGACAAGCCAGCATATTATTATATGAAAGGTACAGTAAAGCTAAAATTAAAACTTTTATGATTCAGATAGAACATGCTGTTTTAAACAACTTTTCATTTTACTTATAATATAAAATTTACGTTGTTCTCTTGATATCCATTGTTGAAGTATAATGCTAGGTAGGCTGATAGGAGCTTAGGTGTACATGTCTATAGCAGCTGTGTTTGCTAGTGTGTATAACATTTCTATAAACATTGTTACACACACTGCTGCTAGATGGGTAAAGACAAGTGCACGCTCCTAAGCTCACCTAGGATTACTCTTTAACAAAGGATACCAAAGGAACTAAGCAAAATTTATATCATAAGTAAATTGTAAAGTTGTTTAAAATCTCATGCTCTGTCCAATGCATTGCAGATTAATTTTGTATCTTTTAACATAGGTGCCATACAATTATTGGTTGCATTAAAGGGTGTGGAATTTGATAGGATAGATATTGAATCTGCCCCTCCCTGTACAGGTAACAGATAGACTGGCTGTAAGGGTACATGAAGCTGCAGTGGCAAATTTCCCTTTACACACAGAGTTGCCAGATTACAAGTCGAGAGCAAAACATTGCTTTTGTGAAATCGATATTTGTGCTCAACGCAAATATACGATGGTATTACAAGTGAGGTGCAATGCAACCTCACGTTCACATTGCAGAGTAGCATTGTGCTCATGAGAGCACGCTTACATTGGCTCAAATGGGAGCCTCGTTCTGATGCTGTGAGACACGCAGCGAAATGGGTAAGTTGGGCAGTAAATTTAAATATATATGTATATGAATATATACATACATATTTATGTTTTAATATGTGTATATAAGCATATACATATATATTTACAGGGAACACACAGTCCCCATAGACCGCAATGTAAAGGCACTTTTCAGTGCCTTTTTTTTCTAACACCCCACTCCCACCAACTTTATCCCCAAAATTAGCACTCCACGTGTAATCTAGCCCTAAATATGCAGCAAAATGAAAATTCCTTCTAAAAGTACACAGGTAAACATTGTGTTTAATATACATAGTAATATATATTAAGTTAAAATTGTACCTTATATATTTACAGGGAACACATGCCCTGTGTTTCTGGCGAGTCGTTAGGCTCGCCAGAAACACAAGTTATGAAGCAGCGGTCTAAAGACCGCTGCTCCATAACCTGTCCGTCTGCTCTGAGGCGGCAGACAGACATCGGCAAAAATCAACCCGATCGGGTTAATTGACACCACCCTGCTGGGGGGCCGATTGGCCGCAAATTTGCAGGGGGCAGCGTTGCACCAGCAGTTCACAAGAACTGCTGGTGCAATGATAAATGCCGACAGCGTATGCTGTCAGCATTTATCAATGTGCGGCGGACATGATCATGTCCGTCCGCCCAATGATAAATGGACCCCATTGACTGCAATGCAAAGGAACTTTTCAGTGCTGTTTTTTTTTTTTTTTTCTAAAACCCCACACCCGCCTCTTTTAACCACTTAAAACTGCCTCCTGCAGTTATTAATAATAATTTTAAAAAAGATGCCACATTTTATATTTTTTTGTAAGACTACACTAATTTTTGGGGGCATTGGGGGATATTTTGAAAATTAACCAGAGGTCTGGCCTCTGATTAATTTTTGGAGCACTAATTGCTACTGCAAGCTCATGGTAGCAATAACCAGCCACTTGTATTTGCTGGTTATTAATCGCACGCCTGTATTTACCCTTTTATGGACGTGCAATAAATTAGTGCTCCACTTGTAATCTAGCCCAATGTGTGCAGATGTAGAAATGATTATAAGTTACACTGCCCTAGCTACTGTGCATTATTATTTGCTTCAAACAAAGAAACGTTTTAGAATTACATCCATGTTAAAGCTCACAGTCCCCTATAAGGTGCTGCTTTCCACACAGCATTCTTACTTTGTATGGGGAAATTAATAGGAATTCCAGGTTCCAGGGCCAAATTTATTATCAGGCGACACAGGAAGCTTCCTAGGGGCACCTTTCTTAGGAAGATACATGCATTGCTGGTCAAAGATGCACCTTTTCAATTCATTTTCTTATAAAAAGAATGCTAAAACCTTGGTAGTATGTTAGTAAAATAAATATGCTTGCAAAAAATAGTAACTGCTTTTGTTGATGTTTCTTATGTAAGTATTCTGCAGGTGAGGCATTCTCCTCCTCATATACTGTTCTACCTTAACATATAAACCCAAAGTGTGCACTAATTTGCACATCAGATGCCACAATTGTCACTAGAAATCAATAAATTACCATGCTCATTAGATTGCCTTCATCTATTGATAGATTATTATTATTTTTTTACATTTTATATTTTCTTTCTATATCCTTTTAAAATAACAATAAACATAATTGTTATTTTTTTTTTTTAATTTTATTTAACTTGATTGCTTTATATATTTTAATATATTTATTAGTTTGTAACAATCTTTAGTTAGCATTAAACAACCCTTTGGGATACCTATCAATCAATCAATGTATCTATATCTGCCTGTCTGTGTCTGCCTGTTTATCAGATAGATAGATAGATAGATAGATAGATAGATAGATAGATAGATAGATAGATAGATAGATAGATAGATAGATAGATAGATATATAGATAGATCTTCACACAGTAATGCATTTTTTTGGAGATGTGTATAGAAATATAAACATATACACACACAGAAATAGACTACACTCTTAAACCTGACCAGGTACACATCCCCAGAACTCACAGCCTTGAATATTCACAGCAATCACAGAAATCTGCACCATTTGGGTGCAAAGTCCATAAGTAAATTTTCAAAACATAAATATTAACACAACACCTAGAAACCCTGGCACTCTCTTGCAAGCACACAACTAGATTCAAAGAAAAATTGAAGAGTTAGGGGCATATGCATCAAGCTCCGAATGGAGCTTGATGCCCCGTGTTTCTGGCGAGACCGCTGCTCCATAACTTGTCCGCCTACTCTAAGCAGGTGGACAGACATCGCCGGAAATCAACCCGATCGAGTACGATTGGGTTGATTGACACCCCCCTGCTGGCGGCTGATTGGCCGCGAGTCTGCAGGGGGCGGTGTTGCACCAGCAGCTCTTGTGAGCTGCTGGTGCAATGCTGAATACGGCGAGCGTATTGCTCGCCGTATTCAGCGAGGTCTGTCGGACCTGATCCGCACTGTCGGATCAGGTCCGACAGACCTTAATAACTAGAGGCCTTAGTCACAGCATTTGACCAAATGTTGCTAGACCCAGGACCACATCAAGGTCTCTTCTCCCTGGTTCCCTAACTTACAGCCACACAATGCAATGCCTTCAAACAGGCACACTGGGGTACAAACAAGGGTTACACAGGCCTTTTGTACAGAGTACCAGACTTTATATATATAGATATATATATAGATATGATTGCAAGATACTTTGTAATGTAATGTAATTGGTGCACAGCCAAGGGAGCATACTTACCAACCAGAGCCCATGCTCATGAGGCAGATTTTGATTTAAAAAATGCTGCTTATCAGTATGGCACAATGTTAAGGCTGCATACTAACAGCCACTGTGTTTCTTTATGTGGAATTCTCCTGTAAGGTCACGTTAAACTGAAGATAGTGTGATAATGGTTCCTGGAGAAATGACTCCAAATAGTGTGCTACATTATAATAATTTGACTTGGCAGTTCTGACCCAGTTTCAGCACAGAGAGTACTTGTTCCTCTAATAAATCATTCAGAGTGCTGTTCACACATACGATTACAGCCCAGCCATTGGCTTTTCCCCTCTCATGACAATGTACACATCGTAGAAGGTTGGAGAGCATCACTGGCAGCCATCTCTCACACACACCTCCAAACCATGCCTTAGATTGGTATATACATAAGGTATAACCAGCACTGGCTTTACCAGCTTCCTCCTCTATGCCAGCTTAGAGTGTGGAATGAATGAAACTCTTCTTATCCCCGGGGCTAATAGGAGCAAACCCAGGTTTTGTTTTTTTTAACTACTTACATGCCAAATACATTTTGTGAAACTCTGCAGAGTACAAACTCTACCCTGGAAGAGAAGAGACACCATATAAGGTTTGCTGTGCTCTTGCATGAAATGCCTCTACTATATAAGGGTATCAGTGAAATCGAGTCTATAAGGGGGGATAAACCCAGGTGTGAAATGATCCCACTCGTCTCGTACCATGCTCTGTCTCACACCCCTTCTCTCCTTCCATTCATACTTTCTGCCCAGCCTTTTAATTAGAATCTGGCAATTAGAAAGAATACTTTAAAACGCAGTTTTACATTCCTGCATGAGAGAGCTTGTGTTAGAAGCTCCGTACTCCAGAGTCTGCAGCTATTCTTAGAACAGTGAATATTTTTCTGGCAAACTAGTCATTTTGGGGATGTTTAGAAACATTTCTACTATTCTGTCAGATATTTTTGTTTTCCCAGCAGATTGTTTCAGACTTTGTGGTAAATGAACAAGAAGCAGAGTCACAGACTAATAAACAGGGCAACAAATTAATAAACGGTTAAACCCTTCCTTCTCCATGTAATAAAGCAGGTGGGATTATAAAATGGAAGCTTCTTTATCTTCTGTATACCACTGGGAGCACAGGGTGCAGATGGAGCACAGATTAGTGAACAAATACTCCTCATTAAAGGGACACTGAACACAATTTTTTTTCTTTCGTGATTCATATAAAGCATGCAATTTAAAGCAACTTTCTAATTTACTCCTATTATCAATCTTTCTTTGTTCTCTTGCTATCTTTATTTGAAAAAGAAGGCATCTAAGCTTTTTTTGGTTTAGAACTCTGGACAGCACTTTTTTATTGGTGGATAAATGTATATACCAATCAGCAAGAACAACCCAGGTTGTTCAACAAAAATGGGCCGGCATCTTAACTTACATTCTTGCATTTCAAATAAAGATACCAAGAGACTGAAGACAATTTGATAATTGGAGTAAATTAGAAAGTTACTTAAAATGTCATGCTCTAGCTGAATCACAAAAGAAAATAATTGGGTTCAGTGTCTCTTTAATATACAGTGTACACAGTGCAGTGTGTTTTTATTAAAGGGACAGTATACTGTAAATTGTTTTTCCCTTAATCTATTTTCAATGACTTGTAATACCAGCTGCAAAGTATAAAATGTTAGAGAAATAGCATTTATTCAGGTTTATTTGTGTATATGAATTAGCTGTAGCTGGCTTTGTGCTTTTAAACCACAACCTATTGAAATGGGTTGAACTTGCAGGTAATATCATACCTCATTATGTTATCACTTTGTGTACACAGATTTGCTTCCTTATCTTATATTTGTCTGGCAAACCAATGCTCAATACTTAGAGAAGACAATAGAAAAATAATGTTTTATTACTTAACTATAACTATTAACTATTCTGCACCCCACAAGTGTAATTTATTCTGCTGGCTGTGTTTACATTGCCTGTCAATAGCCTGGACATAAGAAACTTTTAGTATAGGGGGATACCACAGGCTAAATCAGCTATTTTAAATGCTGACATTAGGGTAAAGGATCTATTGATAAATAGGAACAATTTAAAGGGAAAAAACATTTTGGGTAAACTGTCCCTTTAATATTTAGATGCTTATCACTTATATGTATACAGTTCAGCAGACATTAACCTTTTAATATACATTACAAAATACACATTTTAGTGTATAGATACTCATCATCATTACATTCGCACCATTACTGGATTGGTACTCTACATTATTATACAGTGCAAACTATTTCTACAACACAATGTCTAGATCAGTGATTTTTAACCTTTTTTTTTGCCGTGGCACACTTTTTTACATTAAAAAATCCTGTGGCACACCACCATCCCAAAATTTTAAAAAAATCACACATTGTAGCCTAATACAGCATATATATATATATATATATATATATATATATATATATACATACACACAAACACACACATACTGTATGTATTGTGCTGTTATGCCATGCCTCCTACAAACTACCCCTGCACTGGGAGTAAAAAACAAGCAAAGTTTAAAAAATATGTCACACTGTTGTCAGTCTGCCGTGGCACACCTGAGGATCTCTCACGGCACACTAGTGTGCCACGGCACACTGGTTGAAAAACATTGGTCTAGATACTCTAATCTGTCAGTGCTTTTTTTGTTTTTTTGTTTTTAAAAAAGATACATTTAACAGCCCCCTCTTGTGAAAACTAGAAAATGTACATGAAATTACCTGTTATAAGAAGGCAGAGGTGGTGTTACTCAGTACCGACGAGGGACCCCACAAAAAAGCCCTGCTCTGAACTATACTGTATATTAATTTCATGTCAATGTGAAGATACAATTGTATGTAGTAGCTCATAATTAAAAATAGATCAGTAAAGATATTGATTATCATTATACAGTGTATACAAGGCAGTATGTACTTTATTAATGTAGAGATATGTATTCTTTTTATATAGTGCAGCAGGCATTTATATTTTAATAAGCACTGCAGAGTTCAGAATACACATTTTGGTTGTAGATTGTCATTAATATTATAAAGTTCAGCATGTTCATATCACTGAATCCTCACCATGATTATAGATTGTACAATGCAAATAAGTTATTATCACTGTATAAATACTGAATACCATTATACAGTTCTGCATGTTAATTTGTAATATATAAATACTCAGTATCATTATGGGACAGTATATTCTTCAGTTGTCTGGACATCTTCATACAGCGTACAGTACATGTTCATTCCTTGTGTATACTCAACACAATTATACATTGCTGTATGGTTATCATCCTTGTATAAATACTGATCATCATTACACAATTTATTGTAATCATTGACATTGTATACATATTCTGCATAACTGCACAGCACAGTTTGTAGCTCATTGTTATGGGGAGGGTCATGAGTCAGGACAGCCTATTTGTACTCTTTCTGCTCCTCTGCCTAGTTTGGTAAATTCCTCACCCAAGCAGATCTGTGAATGTTTAGCTTGGCTGAAGAGAAAGAAACAGGGAAGCGTGTGAGAGAATCTGTCATTATATTTCCATCCTTCCTTACATTCCCTCGGCTAGTTCTACATTTACCCCACATACTGTTGTCACTACAACTCAATCCTGCTCTAAAACCTCTCTGTAACTACAACAATGATCACTCTACTTCTCAATGCTGCAGCACTGCTAGTTGTAATGACAAATGGATCTGCTTGGCTGCCCATTGTACTGACTTTACAAAGCAAGGCATCACTTCAATGTACAGCTCAGCAAGGCCCAGATGAATCAAGTGTTACCCATAAACACTTTCTCTTCTGCCACTAGACTAATTTACAAACTTTTTTTTGGAAGGGGGTATAGGCAAAGAGAGAGATTAATGTACTTGAGAGACATGGAAAGAGAAAGAGAGAAACTGAGAGATATTGTAAGGGCCAGAAGGATATAGAGAAAGAGAAATTGAAGTAAAATATAAAAGGGAGAAAAAGAGAGAGGGGTTTAGAAGATGAAGTGAGGATGGAGACAGTGAGGCTAGGAGAGAGGAGAGAGAACACAGAGATGGAGAGAGGAAGTGAGAACAGAGAGATAGAGAGAGGAAGAGAGAAATGGAGAGGGGTGAGGAGGGAAAGAGGGGAGAGATGATGAAATGTAGAATTAAAGATGGAGAAAGATTTGTAATGTAAGGAATATCCTAGTGGGATGGGTAAACCTTTTAAATATGATAATACTACCTAAAATCCTCTACCCAATACAAATGTTATCTTTGCTTAATACCCAATCTGACATTAATCTAATACATTGATTATTTGCATAGTTTGGTTGGAGGGGGGAAAAGAGACACATGAGTAGGGTTAAACTGACACTCCCTTTTAACCAAGGGGGATTGAAACTTCCAGATGTGCAATGGTATAATTTGGCCTCTCTTATCAAATTAGTAGTGGACTAGCTGGCAGGGACACAATATTGTAACCCCTTATTACTGGAAAATGAGATTGTAGCCCCTATACATGTTGTGTTTCTTCCAGATTCCACACTTAGAGGCATGCCTCAGCATATTAGAAATATTATGCTATATAAAGATCTTTTAACTGCTTGGAAAAGATTGATCAAAATTGTAAAAATGTCACAAAAGAATTCTAAATTTCTACCACTAACAGGCAACCCTGAATTCATACCGGGAATGACTACAAAGGACTTTCAAATTTGGCACTCACAGGGGGTGACCAATATTTCCCACCTGTTAGACTATTTTACTAAGACTGTTTATACATTTGCTGACATTCAGGAGAAATGGTATATATAGCCTCATAGTCACTTTACTTATATGCAGAGTTGTCATTATGTTGAGAGTTATATCATTATGAATTTTTCTGATTTTTGGAACCCTACACAGATTTATTTTCTATGTAGTTCGGCCCAGCAATGTTTCCATTCTATATCTCACACATATCATTTATTGGTTACATGCTTGACAATTGGAGGGAGGCTAGAGACATTCAGATCTCACAAAGATAGCATTTGTCACCTAAAAGAGGCAATATTATCCTCAGTTCTCAGAGAAACATACATACAGTTTTGGCACAAAGCTTATATTACACAGAAAATTAGATGTAAATGGATACTTGGAGCGGAAAATAAATGTATTAAATGCTCTAGGGCTGATCCAGATTTCATACATTTGGTATGGAATTTGCCACAAATTTAGAGACTTCTGGTACAAAATAATGTGTTGGTTGAGTAAACATTGTAACAGTCTCGTCTCCTTTACGTACCTATGTGTAATGTTTCTACAGAAAGATAATTTGCCTATATGCCAAAGTAGGTTATGTTTTCTAATTATTTTAATTACCAGACAATTAATACTTAAATCTTGGACTTCTCAAAAAAGCCCCTTCTTTTCTTCTTAAAGAAACAGGTCAATTTTTACATATTAGTGGAGCAAGCAGATGTAAAGATGGATGTGGCTAAGAGAGTAGAATGATTTCTAGAGAAATGGGAAGCATATTTGCACCACCTTCCCAGATATATGCGATTAAAAATGATTGCTCCTTTCCGTAACCCTGACTTTGTGCTTAATGAACAGTTGACTGGGAGATGGATGCTAGACGACTGATATATTCCTTTAACTGGACTACTCTTTTCTTAGATAACAGCTCCGCCTGCTGTGGGTGTTCTGTGTTCCTCTCTGAGACTTTTGAAGTAACATGGGGTTTGAGGGGGGTTGTTGTGGGACTATTTTATTGTTATGTATAATGGAAAATACTTGTTGGACATGCAGACTATGTTCTTTATTCATTTCAGTTTATAAGTAAAATATAAAAGGGAGAAAAAGAGAGAGGGGGTTTAAATGATGTGAGGATAGAGACAGTGAGGCTGGGAGAGAGGAGAGAGAACACAGAGATGGAGAGAGGAAGTGAGATGTCTGTATGTGCATTTGAGTACAAAAATAAAGATAAAAGAAAAAGGGGGGAAAAGAGAGAGAAAAGGCAAATAAGTAGAAGAGAAGTGATAAAAAGGAACAGAACAAATAAGAAACACAAGACAAATGACAAGATGGGGAGGCAGAACAGGTAAAGATATACAGTAAGAGCAAAGCAAGCCTAAGACTGCAAATTATGACAAACCATAACTCAGTATTTGACCTACTATTAAACAGTGTGAGGTTTGCATATATCACATACTAACCTGGCAGTATAGGACGCACTATAGCCCTAGAGGTGCTGGTGTGTGGTCTTAGTAGTCTGGCACTCAGTGAATGTTGGCTGCTTGCTGTGCTGAATATCTTACATAGTTGTGCTCTTGGTTCAGACTGAAATTTATTGGGTCATTGTTCTTTATAGAAATCTCATACACAATAAGCTTATAACCACAGGGCTGGAATCTGCTCCCACCCCCATACTGCACCACCTCCATCACCCCTCTGTGCGTCTATATTTCCCCATCTCTTCTGGCATCGGTTATTAAATGGTTATTAAATCCCCATTTGTAAAAAATTATTTAGAGATACATGGATAACATACTCCTATTCACATGTATTAGATGCACTGAACTAATGCCATTCTCTACAGGCTAACTTGAATTAATGCCATTCTCTACAGGCTAACTTGAATTAATGAGTCAGATGACATTAGAAAGTTCCTTGAATAAACATACCTTTAGAACACACACACACACACACACACACACACATATATATATATATATATATATATATATATATATATATATATATATATATATATATAAAGTGCTTAATAGAAATATGTACACATTGCTTCAGAAGCACACAGACCCAACCACACATATGTACACTTTACTCCGTACCTACCACATATGTACAGAGTGCTTCCCAGCCACGCATATATACAGTGTTTTAAAGGCGCACACACACACACATACACATATATATATATATATATATATATATATATATATATATATATATATATATATATATATACAAAGCCCATCTCAGTCACACATATGTATACAGTGCTTCATAGGTACACATATGTATACAGTGCTTCATAGGTACACATATGTATACATAAGGATGCATAGATATGCACAAAGAGCTTCCTGGGAACATTTATGGGAACAGTGCTACCCAGACACACATAAATACTCAGTGCTTCATCATAGGTACATTACATATGTATAAAGTAATTTAAAGGTACACATGTATACAGCATAGTGCTTTACAGATACATACTCAGTGCTTCATAGGTACATATGTATACAGTGCTTCATAGGCCCACATATAATGCTTCATAGCCACACACATATATGTTCCTACCAGCTATACATACTAACATACTACTTCACATATATGTGTACAAAGAGCTTCTTGGTCATATATGATTTTCACAGGCACATAGATTTATGCACAGAGCATTTTCCATACACAAAGATATGAGAGAGAGAGATTTGAGTCTTACAAGGCACACAAACCTCTGTAAGCAGTGTATTCCAGTCACACAGTGTGAGGCGCACAGACTTCTGTAAGCAGTGTATTCCAGTCACACAGTGTGAGGCACACAAACCTAGGCACACAAACCTCTGTAAGCAGTGCATTCCAGTCACACAGTGTGAGACACACAGACTTCTGTAAGCAGTGTTTTCCAGTCATACAGTGTGAGGCACACATACTTCTGTAAGCAGTGTAATCCAGTCACACAGTGTGAGGCACACATACTTCTGTAAGCAGTGTTTTCCAGTCACACAGTGTGAGGCACACATACTTCTGTAAGCAGTGTTTTCCAGTCACACAGTGTGAGACACACATACTTCTGTAAGCAGTGTATTCCAGTCACACAGTGTGAGGCACACATACTTCTGTAAGCAGTGTATTCCAGTCACACAGTGTGAGGCACACATACTTCTGTAAGCAGTGTATTCCAGTCACACAGTGTGAGGCACACAGACTTCTGTAAGCAGTGTATTCCAGTCACACAGTGTGAGGCACACATACTTCTGTAAGCAGTGTATTCCAGTCACACAGTGTGAGGCACACATACTTCTGTAAGCAGTGTATTCCAGTCACACAGTGTGAGGCACACAGACTTCTGTAAGCAGTGTATTCCAGTCACACAGTGTGAGGCACACAAACCTAGGCACACAAACCTCTGTAAGCAGTGTATTCCAGTCACACAGTGTGAGGCGCACAGACTTCTGTAAGCAGTGTTTTCCAGTCACACAGTGTGAGGCGCACAGACTTCTGTAAGTAGTGTTTTCCAGTCACACAGTGTGAGACACACATACTTCTGTAAGCAGTGTATTCCAGTCACACAGTGTGAGGCACACATACTTCTGTAAGCAGTGTTTTCCAGTCACACAGTGTGAGGCACACAGACTTCTGTAAGCAGTGTTTTCCAGTCACACAGTGTGAGGCACACATACTTCTGTAAGCAGTGTTTTCCAGTCACACAGTGTGAGGTACACATACTTCTGTAAGCAGTGTTTTCCAGTCACACAGTGTGAGGCACACATACTTCTGTAAGCAGTGTATTCCAGTCACACAGTGTGAGGCACACAGACTTCTGTAAGCAGTGTATTCCAGTCACACAGTGTGAGGCACACATACTTCTGTAAGCAGTGTATTCCAGTCACACAGTGTGAGGCGCACAGACTTCTGTAAGCAGTGTTTTCCAGTCACACAGTGTGAGGCGCACAGACTTTTGTAAGCAGTGTTTTCCAGTCACACAGTGTGAGACACACATACTTCTGTAAGCAGTGTATTCCAGTCACACAGTGTGAGGCACACATACTTCTGTAAGCAGTGTTTTCCAGTCACACAGTGTGAGGCACACAGACTTCTGTAAGCAGTGTTTTCCAGTCACACAGTGTGAGGCACACATACTTCTGTAAGCAGTGTTTTCCAGTCACACAGTGTGAGACACACATACTTCTGTAAGCAGTGTTTTCCAGTCACACAGTGTGAGGCACACATACTTCTGTAAGCAGTGTTTTTCAGTCACACAGTGTGAGGCACACATACTTCTGTAAGCAGTGTTTTCCAGTCACACAGTGTGAGACACACATACTTCTGTAAGCAGTGTTTTCCAGTCACACAGTGTGAGGCACACAGACTTCTGTAAGCAGTGTTTTCCAGTCACATAGTGTGAGGCACACATACTTCTGTAAGCAGTGTTTTCCAGTCACACAGTGTGAGGCACACAGACTTCTGTAAGCAGTGTTTTCCAGTCACACAGTGTGAGGCACACATACTTCTGTAAGCAGTGTTTTCCAGTCACACAGTGTGAGACACACAGACTTCTGTAAGCAGTGTTTTCCAGTCACACAGTGTGAGGCACACAGACTTCTGTAAGCAGTGTTTTCCAGTCACACAGTGTGAGACACACAGACTTCTGTAAGCAGTGTTTTCCAGTCACACAGTGTGAGGCACACAGACTTCTGTAAGCAGTGTATTCCAGTCACACAGTGTGAGGCACACAGACTTCTGTAATCAGTGTTTTCCAGTCACACAGTGTGAGGCACACAGACTTCTGTAAGCAGTGTTTTCCAGTCACACAGTGTGAGACACACAGACTTCTGTAAGCAATGTATTCCAGTCACACAGTGTGAGACACACAGACTTCTGTAAGCAGTGTAATCCAGTCACACAGTGTAAGACACACAGACTTCTGTAAGCAGTGTTTTCCAGTCACACAGTGTGAGACACACAGACTTCTGTAAGCAATGTATTCCAGTCACACAGTGTGAGACACACAGACTTCTGTAAGCAGTGTAATCCAGTCACACAGTGTGAGACACACAGACTTCTGTAAGCAGTGTTTTCCAGTCACACAGTGTGAGGCACACAGACCTCTGTAAGCAATGTATTCCAGTCACACAGTGTGAGACACACAGACTTCTGTAAGCAGTGTAATCCAGTCACACAGTGTGAGACACACAGACTTCTGTAAGCAGTGTAATCCAGTCACACAGTGTGAGACACACAGACTTCTGTAAGCAGTGTTTTCCAGTCACACAGTGTGAGGCACACAGACCTCTGTAAGCAGTGTCAGTCACACAGTGTGAGGCACACAGACTTCTGTAAGCAGTGTAATCCAGTCACACAGTGTGAGACACACAGACTTCTGTAAGCAGTGTTTTCCAGTCACACAGTGTGAGGCACACAGACCTTTGTAAGCAGTGTTTTCCAGTCACAGAGTGCAGACATCCCAACCTGCAAAAACTAATTTCAGGGAGGTGCCTTCACCTGTTACTGCGCTGCATGCTGCGTGCCGCCACCCCTGGTTATATACTGGACACCTGGAAATCCTAAATAAGATAGATACTTATTATTAAAGTAGCTTCCCGCTAAACTCATATAAAAAAGTAGCTTTATTGTACAACCACATACTACAACAAACCTATTTTCCAGTGATCGTATGCTTGTTGAATGCTCCAATATTTTAGAATACAAAGTTTAATTACGTGCAGTAAATAAGGTAGTATTTGTGTTTTATTTTATTAAAATAAGTGAGGGCTTTTTGGTTAATGATGCAGGCTTTGAGGGTTCCATAGCGTCCCAGCTTGTGAAGTACTCAGTATAGTTGTCCCTGTACGACTTTCGGATCTGGGAGCATGTGTGATTTTAAGAGGCTGTTTGTAATTATGTTTCCTTCTTAATATAAGGAGAGTCCATGGCATCATTCCTTACTGTTGGGAAATACTGAACCTGGAGAAGGCAAAGACACCCCAGTTAAAAATGCTTAAATACCTCTCCCACTTCCCCCATCCCCCAATCATTCTTTGCCTTTCATCACAGGAGGATGGCAGAGAAGTGTCAGAAGATTTTGGAGTAGTTCCTTTGGAGGGTATCTGCCCTTCGATATGGGACTGGAGTTTTAAGTAGTTTTGTCAGCCTCTCAGTGAGAGCATTGATGAAAGTTAGAGTCTAGAGATGCAGGGAGAGTCTTTCTGCGAACCCATCCAGACTACCTGCTAACAGCTCCTATGCAATCAGTGTTGACGAGTTTCACTACCTGCTTGTTTTCTCACTCAAGTCCATGTCAGGAGCGATGCTACAAGACTGTTACACTTGAGAGGCTGTGTTTCTGTTCCACAGCATGGATTCTGGTAAGATCCTTTCAATTTTTACATATGTTGAAAACACTAGAAGACAGGGTCACAGTGTGGCTCCTTTTATCTTAATAGAATGATGGGTTAATATCTCCTGAGGGGGATTATTGAACAGTGGGGATTCATCAAATATGATGCTTTGATTTTATGCTGCTTTATGTGTGAGATTTTATTGGGCTCATAGGCTGTTATATGGCTGGAACGTACAAGTTTTTAGTTTCACTTTGAGTGCTGCGCAGCTTGTAGCTTGGCGCGCTTTTTCTCATAGCAGGGGCAGTCCTGCCTTGCGCACCACGTGACCGGGAGTGGTCTCACTTTCATTTCCTCTTTCCTGACCGAGCTTACTGTCGGAGGAGAGTGTCTGGGTCTAGGAGGTGGTGAGTGCCCCAGCCATTGGCAGTATAAAGGTGCCGTTTTTTGAGAAATAAAAAAGATTGTTTTATTTTCTGTGTCCTACTGTCATTAGCTTAAGCTGCGGAGGATTCTAATATACTTGAGGGTACTCCCTCTATTCCAAATAGTAATACCTGTTTCAGCATACGTGATATTTGTTTTAACCGGCAGCGGCTGTTGCCTTGGTTGTTGGAGCAGCGGCCTACTGGTGCGACTCATTATCGAAATTGATTGAGGTGGAGGGTCCCCTCAAATTATCCAGGAAAGAATTAAAGCCTTGAGAATTGCTAACTCTTTTATCTGTGATGCAAACATGCAGATTATTCGCCTAAATGAAAAGGTTTCTGTTTGTTCAGTTCAGACCCGTCGGGCGCTCTGGCTGAAGTCCTAATTTGTGGATATGACTTCTAAGTCCAGACTTCTTTCCCTCCCCTTTAAGGGAAAGATTTTATTTGGTCCAGGCCTGGACTCCATTATCTCCACGGTTACAGGGGGCAAGGGTGCCTTCCTACCCAAGATAAAAAGAACAAGTCTAAGGGACAAGGTTCTAATTTTTGTTCCTTTCGTTCTGAGAAATCCCAACGACAACAGTCCTCATCTAAGCCCGAGCAAGCCAAGAGTACTTGGAAGCCGGCTTAATCCTGGAATAAATCCAAGCAGAGCAAGAAGCCTGCCGAGACTAAATCGGCATGAAGGCCCCCCCCCCAATCCGGCGCTGGATCATGTAGGGGGAAGACTGTTGCTTTTTTCAGATGCTTTGTTCAGGGACGTGCAGGATCCATGGGTCCTGGAGGTCATAGCTCAGGGATACAAGATAGGTTTTAAATCTCATCCACCCAAGGGCAGATTTCTCCTCTCAAGCCAGTCTTCCATACCAGAAAAGAGGGAAGCCTTTCTGGGGTGCGTGTGGGATCTGTCCTCCTTAGGGCTCATTGTCCCGGTACCTATCAAAGAAGGGGTTTGGGATACTATTCAAACCTATTCGTGGTCCCAAAGAAGGAGGAAACTTTCCGCCTAATTCTGGACCTAAAGTGCTTAAACAAATTTCTAAATGTCACCTCATTCAAGATGGAGATGATAAGGTCCATTCTTCCCTTAGTTCAGGAAGGACAGTTCATGACCACTGTAGATCTGAAGGATGCTTACCTTCACATTCCAATCCACAAGGATCACTTCCAGTTCCTAAGGTTTGCATTCCTAGACCAGCACTTCTAGTTCATTGCACTTCCGTTTGGTCTAGCTACTACTCCAAGGGTTTTTACGAAGGTTCTAGGGGCTCTTCTAGCCATTGCCAGAACCCGTGGTATAGCAGTAGCTCCCTACTTGGATGATAGTCTGGTATAAGAAACATCTTTTCATCTGGCAGTGGACTATTCAGTATCTCTTCTCTCTCTTCTTCGATCTCATGGATGGAAAATAAACTTAGAAGTTCTCTTATTCCAAGCACCAGGGTAGAATTCCTGAGTACTATAATAGACTTCATATCCATGAGGATATTTCTAACAGACCAGAGACGGCCATCTGTGGTTCAGTGCATGGAGGTAACTGGTCTCATGGGGTCCAGCATGGACATCATTCCCTTTGCCAGGATCCGTCTCAGTCCGTTGCAACTGTGCATGCTGAGGCAGTGGAATGGCGATCATTCTGATCTGTCTTAACAGATTTCTCTGGACAACTGGTTGAGAGAATTACTCTCTTGGTGGCTCTATCCAGATCATCTGTCCCGAGGGACATCTTTTCTAACACCATCCTGGGAGATTGTGATTACAGACACGAGTCTATCAGGATGGGGAGCTGTTTGGGGTGCCAAAAAGGCACAGGGCCTGTGGTCTCAGGAGGAACGCTCCCTCCCGATCAACATTCTGGAACTTCGGGCAATCTTCAATGCTCTGAAGGCTTGGCCCCTTCTGGGTTCGTCCCGGTTTATCAGATTCCAATCAGACAATATAACCTCGATAGCTTACATCAACTATCGGGGGGGACGAGAAGCTCCCTAGCAATGAGGGAGGTATCTCGGATTCTGGAGTGGGCAGAGGCCCACAGCTGTTCGCTGTCAGTGATCCACATTCCGGGTGTGGACAACTGGGAAGCAGATTTTCTCAGCAGACAATCCTTTCTTCTGGGGGAATGGTCTCTCCATCCCAAAGTTTTCGCGTAAATATGCAACAGGTGGGGGATGCCGGAGATAGATACCAAGCTACCCAGGACCAGGGACCAGGGATCCTCAGGAGGAGCTAATATATGCATTAGCAGTGCCTTGGAGGTTCAGTCTAATTTATCTTTTCCTGCTGTTACTACTCCTTCCTCGTGTAGTGGCCTGCATCAAGCAGGAGCAGGCATCAGTGATACTGATGCCTCCATCGTGGCCGCAAAGGATGTGGTTTGCGGATCTGGTGAGGATGTCATCATCTCCTCCATGGAAGTTACCTTGTCGCAGGGATCTGCTGGAACAAGGTCCTTTAATTCATCAAAATCTAGATTCTCTGAGGCTGACTGCGTGGATATTGAACGCTTAGTCTTAGCCAAGAGAGTTTTTTCTGAGAGAGTTATTGATACTCTCATGCAAGCTAATAAGCCGGTTACTCGTCGCATCTATCATAAGGTGTGGAGAACCTATTTATTCTGGTGTGAAGAGCGTGGATATCCCTGGCATAAGGTTAAGGTGGCCAGGATCCTATCGTTTCTCCAGGATGGACTGGAGAAGGGTCTTTCTGCTAGTTCCCTGAGGGGACAGATTTTGGCCCTGTCTGTTTTACTGCACAAGAGGTTCTCAGAGCTTCCAGATGCACAGTCCTTTGTTAAGGCTCTGATTAGGATCAGACCTGTGTTTAGATCTAAGGCTCCTCCTTGGAGTCTGAATCTTGTTCTTAAGGTTTTGCAATGGGCTCCATTTGAGCCTATGCATGAAATTGACATTAAATTGTTGTCCTGGAAGGTTCTTTTTCTACTGGCTATTGCTTCTGCGCGCAGAGTTTCTGAGATTGCCGCTTTGCAATGTGAGCCTCCTTATCTGGTGTTCCATTCTGATAAGGCTGTCCTACGTACTAGGTTAGGTTTTCTTCCTAAGGTCGTGTCTGACCGCAACGTCAATCAAGAGATTGTGGTTCCTTCCTTGTGTCTCAATCCTTCTTCTTTGAAGGAACGTTTGCTTCATAATTTGGATGTGGTTCACGCCTTGAAGTTCTATCTTCAGGCTACTAAGGATTTTAGACAAACTTCTTCCTTGTTTGTTGCCTATTCCCGGGAAATGTAAGGGACAGAGGGTCTTTTCGACTTTTTGTAAGGGACAGAGGGTCTTTTCGATTTTCTTATCCGCGTTGCTTATGAGACAGCGGGACATAAACCTCCTCAGAGGATTACGGCTCATTCTACTAAATCAGTGGCTTCCTATTGGGCCTTTAAGAACGAGGCCTCTATGGATCAGATTTGTAAGGCAGCTACCTGGTCCTCCTTACATACTTTTTCTAAATTTTACAAGTTTGATGTTTTTGCTTTTGCTGAAGCAGCTTTTGGGAGAAAGGTTTTGCAGACTGTGGTGCCCTCAGTGTAGGGACCGCCTCTCTTTTTGTCCCTCCTGTTATCATTCAGTGTCCTCTAGAGCATGGGTATAAGTTTCCCAACAGTAAGGAATGATGCCGTGGACTCTTGTTATATTAAGAAGAAAAACATAAAATATGTTTACCAGATAATTTAATTTCCTTCTGTATAAGGAGAGTCCACGTCCCCCGCCCGTTTTCTCCGATGGGCGGCCCTCTAAATTATATTTTTTCTTCTGGCACCTTTTATACCCTGATATTTCTCCTACTGTTTCTTGTTCCCTCGGCAGCATCACTGGAGGATGGGGGAAGTGGGAGAGTTATTTAAGCCTTTTGCTGGGGTGTCTTTGCATCCTCCTGGTAGCCAGGTTCAGTATTTCCCAACAGTATGGAATGATGCCGTGGACACTCCTTATACAGAAGGAAATTAAATTATCTGGTAAGCATAATTTATGTTTTTGTACTCACAGTAGAGTCAGCTTGATAAGTACCTGACAGCAGGGGTGTCTATCTCCTCCCTCACAGGGGCGCACTCTTTGCCCTCTTTCTCAGTTCTCACTTAAAGGGACAGTCTACACCAGAATTTGTATTGTTTTAAAAGATAGATAATCACTTTATTACCCATTCCCTAGTTTTGCATAACCAACACAGCTATATTAATGCACTTTTTACCTCTGTGGTTATCTTGTATCTAAGCCTCTGCAAACTGCCCCCTTATTTCAGTTTGTTTGACAGACTTGCATTTTAGCCAATCAGTTCTGGCTCCTAGGAACTTCACGTGCGTGACCACAGTGTTATCTATATGATTCACATAAACTAGCACCCTCTAGTGGTGAAAAACTGTCAAAATGCATTTAGCTTAGAGGCGGCCTTCAAGGTCTAAGAAATTAGCATATGAACCTCCAAGGTTTAGCTTTCAACTAAGAATACCAAGAGAACAAAGCTAAATTGGTGATAAAAGTAAATTGGAAAGTTGTTTAAAATTAGATGCCCTATCTGAATAATGAAAGTTTATTTTGGACTAAACTGTCCCTTTAACCTATGCTGCAGCCGATGTAGCCTGCTGCTGATTCTCCTCCTCCCCAAGAGCCTTATTGCAGCCTCCAAACAGCAGGAGGGAGGGTGGCAGACACGCAATACGCTGAAAGTAAAGACAGACTTCGCTGTGACAACGCCTTCCTGCTCAAAAACGTCACCACAACTAGAGGCTTTCCTTAAAGAAACACTGTTTCCGGATTTGGGCCACGTTGCATCATGGTACTTTTAGTTTCAGGGCGATTGCATTTCATTTGCGGGCATCAGGGAGCCGCTATTACAATGAGGGAGACTCCCTGAACTTCAGGAAAAGTTGGGATGTCTGCACAGTGTGAGGCACAGATACTTTTTTATAAGCAGTGTATTTCAGTCACAAAGTGTGAGGCACACAGACTTCTGTAAGCAGTGTAATCCAGTCACACAGTGTGAGACACACAGACTTCTGTAAGCAGTGTTTTCCAGTCACACAGTGTGAGGCACACATACTTCTGTAAGCAGTGTAATCCAGTCACACAGTGTGAGACACACAGACTTCTGTAAGCAGTGTAATCCAGTCACACAGTGTGAGACACACAGACTTCTGTAAGCAGTGTTTTCCAGTCATACAGTGTGAGGCACACAAACCTCTGTAAGCAGTGTTTTCCAGTCACACAGTGTGAGGCACACATACTTCTGTAAGCAGTGTTTTCCAGTCACACAGTGTGAGGCACACATACTTCTGTAAGCAGTGTTTTCCAGTCACACAGTGTGAGACACACAGACTTCTGTAAGCAGTGTTTTCCAGTCACACAGTGTGAGACACACAGACTTCTGTAAGCAGTGTTTTCCATTCACACAGTGTGAGGCACACATACTTCTGTAAGCAGTGTTTTCCAGTCATACAGTGTGAGGCGCACAGACTTCTGTAATCAGTGTATTCCAGTCACACAGTGTGAGGCACACAGACCTCTGTAAGCAGTGTTTTCCAGTCACACAGTGTGAGGCACACAGACCTCTGTAAGCAGTGTATTCCAGTCACACAGTGTGAGGCACACAGACCTCTGTAAGCAGTGTTTTCCAGTCACACAGTGTGAGACACACAGACTTCTGTAAGCAGTGTTTTCCAGTCACACAGTGTGAGGCACACATACTTCTGTAAGCAGTGTTTTCCAGTCACACAGTGTGAGGCACACAGACTTCTGTAAGCAGTGTTTTCCAGTCACACAGTGTGAGGCACACATACCTCTGTAAGCAGTGTTTTCCAGTCACACAGTGTGAGACACACAGACCTCTGTAAGCAGTGTAATCCAGTCACACAGTGTGAGGCACACAGACCTCTGTAAGCAGTGTATTCCAGTCACACAGTGTGAGGCACACAGACCTCTGTAAGCAGTGTTTTCCAGTCACACAGTGTGAGACACACAGACCTCTGTAAGCAGTGTAATCCAGTCACACAGTGTGAGGCACACAGACCTCTGTAAGCAGTGTCAGTCACACAGTGTGAGGCACACAGACCTCTGTAAGCAGTGTCAGTCACACAGTGAGAGGCACACAGACCTCTGTAATCAGTGTATTCCAGTCACACAGTGTGAGGCACACAGACCTCTGTAAGCAGTGTCAGTCACACAGTGAGAGGCACACAGACCTCTGTAATCAGTGTATTCCAGTCACACAGTGTGAGGCACACAGACTTCTGTAAGCAGTGTTTTCCAGTCACACAGTGTGAGGCACACAGACTTCTGTAAGCAGTGTTTTCCAGTCACACAGTGTGAGGCACACAGACCTCTGTAATCAGTGTATTCCAGTCACACAGTGTGAGGCACACAGACTTCTGTAAGCAGTGTTTTCCAGTCACACAGTGTGAGGCACACAGACCTCTGTAATCAGTGTATTCCAGTCACACAGTGTGAGGCACACAGACCTCTGTAAGCAGTGTTTTCCAGTCACACAGTGTGAGACACACAGACCTCTGTAAGCAGTGTAATCCAGTCACACAGTGTGAGGCATACAGACCTCTGTAAGCAGTGTCAGTCACACAGTGTGAGGCACACAGACCTCTGTAAGCAGTGTCAGTCACACAGTGTGAGGCACACAGACCTCTGTAAGCAGTGTCAGTCACACAGTGTGAGGCACACAGACCTCTGTAAGCAGTGTCAGTCACACAGTGAGAGGCACACAGACAGTTCTTTATAGGGGAAAATAAAAGCAGGCAGCAGGGTTATGTCTTTTGACTTTCTTTTTTCTTTATTTACAGCTTGCTTCAAAATATGATCCACACCTAGAGGCAGATCTCAGAGAATGGATAGAATCAGTCACTGGGAGGAAAATCGGAGAGAAGTTCATGGATTCCTTAAAAGATGGAGTTATCCTTTGCGAGTGAGTTTGAGTCATTCCCTGCAGGGCCTACAGTAGACATTAGCCATTTATTGATACGTATGTGCCCAACAATAGATGTGAGAATGCCACTGACAGCTGCTAATGAGAATGCCACTGGGTCTGAGGATGGCACTAGTGAGTTTCAAGGTGGCACTGTATTCTAGTAGTGGACCTGGCATTAAAGTAGTGTGCATTTGCGTTTAATAGTTCTAGCCAAGAAAGTTGCAATATTGTGTCTTGGCTGCAATGCTGCAAGCAATCTCATGGTGGCACATGTGAAGGGGATCAGCACAGTGGATGTGTTTCATGTAGTTTGTTTGTTTGTGAGTCTGACAGATTCTATGTAAGTAAATATAAAACTGTTAGATTAAAATATAAGGTTAGCAAACTTGCTAGAGATTGAGATTATCAGAACTGGTAGGAAGTTTCAGACTGGTTGATTTGGAGAATGAGGCAGATACAGCTTTTATTGTGTACTGGCTAGCACAGCTGGTTGAGTGGCATATTTCTGGCACCAGTGATTGGGCGTGTAAGAAGAGCACAGCTGAATGAGTCTAGTATTTTGCTAGTGATTGTAAGTTTATGTTTTATGGGAGGTTGGCAATCATCACTGGGTCTCTGTCATGCTACTTACATTTATCAGAATGCACTAATATTTATAAGTTTGCGACTGATACAATCAGTATTGAGCAACAGTAAGGCCTTAGCAAAGTAAAAAAAGGCATACTCCTACATCATAACTAATATTAATTATGCTAACCATTTGGTGTGTGCAAAACTGACAATAGGCTAGATTACAAGTGGCATGCTAATGTTAGCATGTGACGTGATAAGCATTATTGGAATCGTGCTAATGTGCATTCTACAAGTTGGAAGTAAATGGATTTGCTTGAGTGCAAACAACATATGCGCTGAACAGATTAGCGATAATGAACATCTAATGTAAAGTGTAGGGGTTAAAAAAAAGTTCACTAAACACATTAAAATAAACTATTACATGCATATATAACGTTTCTGATCAAAAATATTTCATATAAATAATAATAAAATATTTTCAATAAGGGTTAAAAGGGATATGGTTCTATTGACTAGAAAGGGCTATAATGTATGTATATATATATATATATATATATATATATATATATATATATATATATATATATATATATATATATATATATATATATATATATATATATAGAGAGAGAGAGAACAGAAGAGGGAAGGGTGCACAGACCATAGGATCCTATCTGGTGTAGTATGTTATGATCCACATAGCAATTAACTTAAAGAAAGACAAATGGTCACTCACTTGTTAAAACCTCAACTTAAATGAGATATGGAATCCGCATGGAGGCTAGAAACAGACTAAGAAACAGCAGATTAACCATTAGGAGTAAAGGCTATCCAGAACCTCTTGGGGTGGATATATGAAAGGGGACCTAGGAAGGGATATTGAACAGTCCAGGGTGTAATACAACGGATATTTATTCAAAGGTGACAATAGCAGTAAAATGTACTGAATATAATACTCAGCTAGTGTTAAAAACAGTATAAAATCACACTCAACTCTGTGTGAATAGCAGCGTGCCGTAGCACTGTAGACAAATTGTTTAAGAGTGATGGGGCATGGCCTGACGCATTTCACGGCGCTATTGGTCGCTTCTTCAGCCTAGCTGCTTTGTAGATCACCTTCGTAAGAGATGTTTTACCACAGTGAAACTCTTGGCAGGGCCCTCTATCGCTTTGTCTCTCATAACTGTCACCTTGCATATTAGACCCATGTCATTAGCGCTGTGGAACCTGTTGGCGCTCTACAAATAACTGATAAAAATAATAATTATATATATATGTGTCTACATATGTGCATGTATATATATATATATATATACTTTTGAGCCCTTTCCAATTAAATACCTTAAAACATAAAATTTGATTTTAATTTATTTTAATAGTTTTTAATGTGTTTTTAATATAACTACTTTACATTCCAATGTTCTTCACATTGAAGAGAATGTTTTATTTTTATATATATATATATATATATATATATATATATATATATATATATATAAATATATCTGTATATCTATATATCTATACCTGTACATATTCATTTTATAGGTATAGATATATATTTTACAAAAAAATTATGAAGTATAAATAAAAATAAAAAGAACATTTTCTTCTTTGTGAAGAACATTGGGATGTAAAGTATTCATTACTACCTTCGGCTTTATCGCTGTTGGTCTAATGCTAGGCTCCAGCAGAGCTAGTTACAGTGATAGCTGTGTGCACTGTTAACTTGCTGTAACTGTGTAAAGTAAGAGGCTGACACTGTTGATTGTGTATGTGTGAGTGGGGTACGGTTAGCACTTTTTGTACATGTGTTAGGCGGAGAGTTCGCCAGAAGTAGTTGCGTTGCATCAGTGGTATTGTCACTGATAGGTGTGTGTGTGTGTTGATGAGGTTGGTATTACTAGCTGAGGCTGTGACATAGGCACTGTTCTTATGCGAGTGGGCATTTCAAGGTAGTAGCAGGAACTGCAAGTCGTTTGTGGAGACTGGCACTGTACATGTGTGTAAAGGTGGATTTGGAAGTTCTAAAGTGTGTCTGTTAAATATATAGGCAAGCAGTACTATCTTTGTGAGTAACACATTTGTTGCCCGTTATTGCTGTTTGATTTATATGAGCAAAAGGTGAGAAGGTTGTGCTTGTGTATATATGTGTGTGTATGTGTGTTTGTAGGTGAATATGTGTGTATGTGTATATATGTGTGTGTTTGTATGTGTATATGTCTGTGTATATATGTGTATGTGTGCTGCATGTGTGTGTGTATGTGTATATATATATATATATATATATATACTGTATTTGTGTATATATGTGTATATGTATGTGTGTGCAAAACAAAAAAAAGTAAGAGCCCTATTATTTTTCTAGGTTAATTAATAAACTGTATCCTGGATCCGTTCGGAAGATCAATGATTCTCCACAAAACTGGCATCAGGTAACTATCTCCGTCTGTCTCTATACCTTGTGAGCTGCATAAAAACATAAATAATCTGTTTGTCACAGAAACTTCCTAGCCCTCGTTTTATTAAGAATACAAAAGCTCTATAATGTACTAGTCTATTCCTGTTATCCCAAAGAGTTTACTCACTATCGGGTAGATTACGAGTTTTTGTCGGTAAGGCTTGCGTTGCTAACGCACAGTTTTTTCTCACCGCTCACTTAAGACAACGCTGGTATTACAGTTTTTTTTTAACCCGGCGTTAGCCACAAAAAAGTAAGCGGAGAGCAAAATTTAGCTCCACATCTCACCTCAATACCAGCGTTGCTTACGGTAGCGTTGAGCTGGCAAAACGTGCGCGTGCACGATTTTCCCATAGGAATCAATGGGGCTGAGCCGGCTGAAAAAACCTAACACCTGCAAAAAAGCAGCGTTCAGCTTCTAACGCAGCCCCATTGATTCCTATGGGGAAAGAACATTTATGTCTACACCTAACACCCTAAACAATAAAATAATTTGTTCCAGCCACCAGTAGTTTAAAAGACCTTTATTCTTTCATCAGCTAGGGTCTTAGACAGAAATACAACGTTTCAGGCCTGCTATAGGCCCTTAGTCATGTACATGACTAAGGGCCTATAGCAGGCCTGAAACATTGTATTTCTGTCTAAGACCCTAGCTGATGAAAGAATAAAGGTCTTTTAAACTACTGGTGGCTGGAACAAATTATTTTATTGTTTGGAGTGCTTGCAGGATAAGGCAGATCCTGGGTTCCGTGCCCCACAAGCCACATATCTCTTGGTGCTGTTTTCCACATTTTCTTTGAGGATTACACCTAACACCCTAACATGAACCCCGAGTCTAAACACCCCTAATATTACACTTATTAACCCCTAATCTGCCATCCCGACATCGCTGACACCTGCTTTATATTATTAACCCCTAATCTGCCGCTCCGGACACCGCAGCCACCTACATTATCCCTATGAACCCCTAATCTGCCGCCCCCAACATCGCCGACACCTAATTTTTATTTATTAACCCCTAATCTCCCGCCCCCAATGTCGCCGCAACCTACCTACAATTATTAACCCCTAATCTGCCGCCCCCATCGTCGCCGCTACTAAACCTAAACCTAAGTCTAACACCCCCTAACTTAAATATAATTTAAATAAAACGAAATAAAATTACTACAATTAAATAAATTAATCCTATTTAAAACTAAATACTTACCTGTAAAATAAACCCTAAAATAGCTACAATATAACTAATAGTTACATTTGTATCTATCTTAGGGTTTATATTTATTTTACAGGCAACTTTGTATTTATTTTAACTAGCTACAATAGTTATTAAATAGTTATTAACTATTTAATAGCTACCTAGTTAAAATAAAGACAAATTTACCTGTAAAATAAATCCTAACCTAAGTTACAATTACATCTAACACTACACTATCATTAAATTAATTACCTAAACTAACTACAATAAATAAACGAAAGTACAAACCCCCTCACCCACTAAATTACAGAAAATAAAAAATAATTACAAGAATTTTAAACTAATTACACCTAATCTAATCCTCCTAATAAAATAAAAAAGCCCTCCAAAATAATAAAAATCCCTACCCTATACTAAATTACAAATATCCCTTAAAAGGGCATTTTGCAGGGCATTGCCCCAAAGTAATCAGCTCTTTTACCTGTAAAAAAAAAATACAATACCCCCCCAACATTAAAACCCACAACCCACACACCCAACCCTACTCTAAAACCCACCCAATCCCCCCTTAATAAAACCTAACACTAACCCCTTGAAGATCACCCTACCTTGAGCCGTCTTCACCCAGCCGGGCACAAGTGGTCCTCCAGAGGGGCAGAAGTCTTCATCCGATCTGGCCAGAAGAGGACCTCCAGAGGGGCAGAAGTCTTCATCCAGACGGCATCTTCTATCTTCATCCATCCGGAGCGGAGAGGGTCCATCTTGAAGCCAGGTGACACGGAGCATCCTCTTCTTCCGACGATTCCCGAGGAATGAAGATTCCTTTAAATGACGTCATCCAAGATGGCATCCCTTGAATTCTGATTGGCTGATAGGATTCCATCAGCCAATCGGAATTATGGTAGGAAAAATCCTATGGACTGATCCAATCAGCCAATAGGATTGAGCTCGCATTCTATTGGCTGATTGGAGCAGCCAATAGAATGCAAGCTCAATCCTATTGGCTGATTGGATCAGTCCATAGGATTTTTCCTACCATAATTCCGATTGGCTGATGGAATCCTATCAGCCAATCAGAATCGGAATTCAAGGGACGCCATCTTGGATGACATAATTTAAAGGAACCTTCATTCATCGGGAGTCGTCGGAAGAAGAGGATGCTCCGCGTCGGCTGGCTTCAAGATGGACCCTCTCCGCTCTGGATGGATTAAGATAGAAGATGCTGCCTGGATGAAGACTTCTGCCCCTCTGGAGGTCCTCTTCTGGCCGGATCGGATGAAGACTTCTGCCCCTCTGGAGGACCACTTGTGCCCGGCTGGGTGAAGACGGCTCAAGGTAGGGTGATCTTCAAGGGGTTAGTGTTAGGTTTTATTAAGGGGGGATTGGGTGGGTTTTAGAGTAGGGTTGGGTGTGTGGGTGGTTTTTAATGTTGGGGGGTGTATTTATTTATTTTTTACAGGTAAAAGAGCTGATTACTTTGGGGCAATGCCCCGCAAAAAGCCCTTTTAAGGGCTATTTGTAATTTAGTATAGGGTAGGGATTTTTATTATTTTGGGGGCTTTTTTATTTTATTAGGGGGATTAGATTAGGTATAATTAGTTTAAAATTCTTGTAATTATTTTTTTATTTTCTGTAATTTAGTGGGGGTTTTTTGTACTTTCGTTTATTTAATTGTATTTAATTGTAGTTAGTTAAGGTAATTAATTTAATGATAGTGTAGTGTTAGATGTAATTTTAACTTAGGTTAGGATTTATTTTACAGGTATATTTGTATTTTTTTTAACTAGGTAGTTATTATATAATTAATAACTATTTAATAACTATTGCACCTAGTTAAAATAAATACAAAGTTGCCTGTAAAATAAATATAAACCCTAAGATAGATACAATGTAACTATTAGTTATATTGTAGCTATCTTAGGGTTTATTTTACAGGTATTTAGTTTTAAATAGGATTAATTTATTTAATTGTAGTAATTTTATTTAGTTTTATTTAAATTATATTTAAGTTAGGGGGGTGTTAGACTTAGGTTTAGGGGTTAATAAATGTAATATAGTATCGGCGACGTTGGGGTCGGCAGATTAGGGGTTAATAAATGTAGGTAGGTGTCGGCGATGTTAGGGACAGCAGATTAGAGTTTACTAAAATTTAACTAATGTTTGCAAGGCGAGAGTGCATCGGTTTAGGGGTTAATATATTTATTAAAGTGGCGCTGATGTCCGGTCGGCAGATTAGGGGTTAAAAATTTATTTTAGTGTTTGCGATGGGGGGGCCTCGGTTTAGGGGTTAATAGGTAGTTTATGGGTGTTAGTGAACTTTTTAGCACTTTAGTTAAGAGTTTTATGTTACGGCGTTAGCCCATAAAGCTCTTAACTACTGACTTTTAAATGCGGTATCAGTCTTGACAGGAGAGGGTCTACCACTCACTTCTTCCAAGACTCGTAATACCGGCTTTAGGCAAATCCCATTAAAAAGATAGGATACGCAATTGACGTAAGGAGATTTGCGGTAAGCTTGAGTCGCTGAAAAAAAGTGAGCGGTACACCTGTACCTGCCAGACTCGTAATACCATCGGCCGTTAAAAAGCAGTGTTGGGACCTCTCAACGCTGCTTTTTAAGGCTAACGCAAGACTCGTAATCTAGGCGTAAGTTTGGAGTGCACAGGGTATGCCATACGAAGCAGGCCAAAATGGGTAGTAGTGACTAGTGTTCAAAAATCATGCAAAAAAATAGCAGAAAAGTGTATCCTGATTGACTGTGCTACCATTGTTGAACTGATACAAAGAAAAAGAAAAAAAACACACTAGAAAACCATGTGAAAACAAGTTTTCTTCTGATTTAGAAATGCTATATTTGAAAACCTTGCAAACCCTGCTTGAAGCCATTTGCATGACTCTTCTAATGGATTGGAATATACATGTATCAATTTGTTGCACCTGACATAGGACTGTATTTAGAACTGAAGCACATGGTCTCATTTATGCATGGTTTTGTAGTCTTAAAAGTGGTGTCTTGTCCCTCCTTAATACCGTTCACCTTCCTGCTGACACAAACTGGCGCATAGCTTAAATTTATTTGGCATGAGGAAGGCAACAGGGAACTGACTTTGATTAGGAATCTGAGAAACAGACTAGGCAATTGACATATACTAACAACAAAGTCTATGATAATGTAGGCCATTGAAGAATGACCCTGAATGCTTAGACTTCTGCTTATGCTATCTGATGCGACTATTAGGAGACTCAACAGCAGAAGACCAATTAGTATAACCAAACAGCAATTTCTACATGCATTGACTGAAAATTAGACATAAAAGAAAACCTAAAAAAGAGCTGAATGTAAGAACCAAAGTAAGAATTTATGAAGTCTTGAAGAATCCCCTTGGAGAGTTTCCTCAAAACAATACTGCTTCAGCACAGGAATCACAAATCATGTATCTGCCAACTGTAAACTTAATCTTGGTAGTACAAATCTTGACCCTTTTCGAGGATTTATTAGCTTCAGCCTCCTCCACAGAGGAAGAAGGTAAACTGAAACCCTACTTAGACATGTTCAGTAATAACATGGAAACAATACTCTTTGGCTAATTATCAATTCAGAAATCACCTAAGATGCATTTTATCTGCAAAATACAGAGTAGAGGCACTTGTAGGAATGAAGAAAGGTTGTTGGCATTGATACATAATGTAGACAGGAACATAATATAAAACTCACTTTAACAAGGATACAGAACCAAACTTAGAAACCCATAACCTAATAAATGTCTGTAACACTGTTTCATGATAAATATATAAAGGGACGTAACACCTGAAAATATCAAGTTTGGAAAACCAGACTATATCAACTGGACATCACAGGGTATAAAAGAGCAGACACAACAATGGGGGTGAATACAAATAAGTAAAGTAACACCAACACAAATCCTGCCTGCTCCTTCAGGGGTTACTAGAAAAAGGTAACCAATGAGAGTAAGCCACAATCAACCCCTCCCCCGGGATAGTCAAGGGAAAATTCTCATGTGTACAAGTCAATTTCATCAAAAGGTCCCATATGACACAGGCAGGAGAGATCATGGGATACAGTCTTTTTCAATCTGTACAGCGAAAGGGGATGGTAGGGAGAGTATCTAGAGACAAGGTCTGAGATATAGGGGGAGCAGTGCAGTTGATGGCCTTGTATGTCAGAGTTTTGTGTTTAATTCTGAAGGTTAGAGGAAGCCAGTGAAGGGATTGGCAGAGAGGTGCAGCAGATGAAGAGCGACGTGTAAGGAAGACGAGCCTGGCAGAGACATTCCTTATAGATTTAACCCCTTGAGTGCTAACGACGGCTCAGAGTCGTCGCTAGCACTCAACTACCTTTTTGGTAATCTGGGGGCTCCTACCCCGGTGATCAGGCCTGCATAGTGACAGGCATCGCCGGGGCTTCCCGTTACGTACGGTGAAGTCATGCGTAATGACGTGATGACGTCACAGCGCAACTTTATTTAAAATTGACAATACAAAGTATAGGGAAAGGGGGCATGCTGCTTAGAAACCTGTATCTCAGGGATCTGAGCAGCTACAGACCCCCAAGACCCACCATTGGAAAGGTAATCGCCTAACTTTCCAACAGTATGAGTCTTTGTGATCAGGTGGGGGGGGAGACAAAACATTTTTTTTGTTAAAAATAGTAAAAATCTGAAAAATATTAAATCCAGCTTAGCACTCAAAGGGTTAAAGGAGCTAGACGGCAGCTAGGGAAAACAGTGAGAATGGAGTTGCAGTAATCAAGGCGGGAAAGGATGAAAGAGTGGATTAAAATCTTAGTTGTGTTTTGTGTAAGAAAATGTCGAATTTTAGAGATGTTTGTTAAGGTTGAAGCGGCAGGAATTGGCCAAAGACTGAGTGTGAGGAGTGAAAAAAAGATCTGAGTCAAGTGTGACCACAAGACATCGGCATGCAGGGTATGGGTAATGATGGAGATATCAACAGTTATAGAAAAATGGTGACACAGAAGGGAGACACATGGTGACACAGAAGTGAAAAACATGGTGGGACAGAAGAGAGACACATGGTGACACAGAAGTGAGACACATGGTGGGACAAAAGTGAGATACATGGTGGGACAGAAGTCAGACACATGGTGACACAGAAGTCAGACACATGGTGACACAGAAGTCAGACACATGGTGACACAGAAGTGAGACACATGGTGGTACAGAAGGCAGACACATGGTTGGACAGAAGTCAGACACATGGTGGGACAAAAGTGAGACACATGGTAACACAGAAGTGAGACACATGGTGGGACAAAAGTGAGATACATGGTGGGACATAAGTCAGACACATGGTGGGACAGAAGTCAGACACATGGTGACACAGAAGTGAGACACATGGTGGCACAGATGTCAGACACATGATGGAACAGAAATCAGACACATGGTGGAACAGAAGAAGTAAGACACATGGTGACAAAGACGTAAGATACTTGGTGACACAGATACATGGTAGGACAGAAGTGAGACACATGGTGACAGTGACACAGAAATGAGACATATGGTGAGACAGAAGTGAGACACACGGTGAGACAGAAATAAAACAGATGGTGGGACAGAAGTGAGCAGTATGGTGACACAGAAGTGAGACACATCGTGGGACTTAAATCAGAAACATGGTGACACAGAAGTGAGACACATGGTGACACAGAAGTGAGACACATGGTGACACAGAAGTGAGACACATGGTGACACAGAAATCAGACACATGCTGACACAGAAGTGAGAGACATGGTGACACAGAGGTCAGACACATGCTGACACAGAAGTGAGAGACATGGTGATACAGAAGTGAGAGACATGGTGATACAGAAGTGAGACACATGGTGATACAGAAGTAAGACACATGGTGACACAGAAGTAAGACACATGGTGATACAGAAGTGAGACATGTGGTGACACAGAAGTGAGACACATAGGGATACAGAAGTGAGACACATGGCGATACAGAAGTAAGACACATGGTGATACAGAAGTGAGACACATGGTGGGACAGAAGTGAGACACATGGTGATACAGAAGTGAGACATGGTGGGACAGAAATGAGACACACAGGGATACAGAAGTGAGACATATGGTGATACAGACGTTAGACACATGGTAACACAGAAGTAAGACACATGGTGATACAGAAGTAAGACACATGGTGATACAGAAGTGGGACACATGGTGACACAGAAGTGAGACACATAGGGATACAGAAGTGAGACACATGGTGATACAGAAGTGGGACACATGGTGGGGCAGAAGTGAGACACATGGTGACACAGAAGTGAGACACATGGTGGGACAGAAATAAGACACATGGTGATACAGAAGTAAGACACGTGGTGACACAGAAGTGAGAGATGTGGTGACACAGAAGTGAGACACATGGTGGGACAGAAGTGAGACACATGGTGATACAGAGGTAAGACACGTGGTGACACAGAAGTGAGACACGTGGTGACAGTGACGTGGTGACAGTGACACAGAAATGAGACATATGGTGAGACAGAAGTGAGACACACAGTGAGACAGAAATAAGACAGATGGTGGGACAGAAGTGAGCGGTATGGTGACACAGAAGTGAGACACATGGTAATACAGAAGTGAGACACATGGTGATACAGAAGTGAGACACATGGTGATACAGAAGTGAGACACTTGGTGACACAGAAGTAAGACACATGGTGATACAGAAGTAAGACACATGGTGGGACAGAAGTGAGACACATGGTGATACAGAAGTAAGACACATGGTGGGACAGAAGTGAGACACATGTTGGGACAAAAGTGAGACACATGGTGATACATACTGAAGTGAGACACATGGTGACACAGAAGTGAGACACATGGTGACACAGAAGTGAGACACATGGTGGGACAGAAGTGAGACACATGGTGGGACAGAAGGCAGACACACGGTGACACAGATGTCAGACACATGGTGGAACAGAAATCAGACATATGGTGGGACAGAAGTGAGACACATGGTGATACAGAAGTGAGACACATGGTGGGACAGGAGTGAGACACATGGTGATACAGAAGTGAGACACATGGTGGGACAGGAGTGAGACACATGGTGATACAGAAGTGAGACACATAGTGGAACAGGAGTGAGACACATGGTGGGACAGAAGTGAGACACATGGTGGGACAGGAGTGAGACACATGGTGGGACAGAAGTGAGACACATGGTGATACAGAAGTGAGACACATGGTGGGACAGGAGTGAGACACATGGTGATACAGAAGTGAGACACATGGTGGGACAGGAGTGAGACACATGGTGGGACAGAAGTGAGACACATGGTGGGACAGGAGTGAGACACATGGTGGGACAGAAATGAGACACATGGTGATACAGAAGTGAGACACATGGTGATACAGAAGTGAGACACATGGTGGGACAGGAGTGAGACACATGGTGATACAGAAGTGAGACACATGGTGATACAGAAGTGAGACACATGGTGGGACAGAAGTGAGACACATGGTGGGACACGAGTGAGACACATGGTGGGACAGAATTGAGACACATGGTGATGCAGAAGTGAGACACATGGTGATACAGAAGTGAGACACATGGTGGGACAGGAGTGAGACACATGGTGATACAGAAGTGAGACACATGGTGATACAGGAGTGAGACAAATGGTGATACAGAAGTGAGACACATGGTGGGACAGGAGTGAGACACATGGTGGGACAGAAGTGAGACACATGGTGATACAGAAGTGAGACACATGGTGGGACAGAAGTGAGACACATGGTGATACAGAAGTGAGACACATGGTGATACAGAAGTGAGACACATGGTGATACAGAAGTGAGACACATGGTGGGACAGGAGTGAGACACATGGTGATACAGAAGTGAGACACATGGTGATACAGGAGTGAGACACATGGTGATACAGAAGTGAGACACATGTGGGACAGGAGTGAGACACATGGTGGGACAGGAGTGAGACACATGGTGGGACAGAAGTGAGACACATGGTGGGACAGGAGTGAGACACATGTAAGAGTTACATGACAGCTGTAAGCAAGGGAAAAGTAAGATTATTAGACATATTTATATCACTATTGATAAAAGAGTGAAATATTTATTGGATTTATGATTATACCACCTTTATGTCTTTGCAGCTGGAAAACATTGGGAACTTTATTAAAGCTATATCAGATTACGGTATCAGACCCGATGATATATTTGAAGCAAACGACCTGTTTGAGAACACCAACTTTTCACAGGTTCAATCCACTCTTGTGGCGTTAGCTAGTGTGGTAAGTTGACAATGGTAGAGTTAGTCTTTCATTCACATCTGGCTCTACAATTTTTTTGTCAGGCTCTACTCTATTAAAAGTACAATCTAGGGAAGAAATAAAATTATCTATTTTATTAGAACAGTTTATTTTTAAACAGATTTTTTTTTCTTTTATTGTATATTTAAAGTGATGGTAAATCCTACCATTTCAAAAACACTAGGATTTACCATCACTAAAAATAAATAGGACATTCAGTCATCACTTTATAAAAAAGTGTGCTTAACTTACCCTTTCTGTGCCAATGCCTCCTCGCTAAAGACGTTTTCACCTCTAAACTAATAGCTGTGCTAGCCATATGACACTGTTCTGTATGCTAGCACGGCTATTGCTTTAGAGGTGGAAACGTCACCTCAGAGCGCCGTACCATGGGAGGCCGAGCCAATGAGTTTAGCAAGGAGGCCGGGGCACAGAAAGAGTTAGTTTAGCACTTTTTTATAAAGTGATGACTGAAAATCCTATTTATTTTTAGTGATGGTAAATGCTAGTATCTTTAAAACGCTAGTATTTAACATCACTTTCACTTCTTCAAAATGGTAAAAGTCAAAGTTGCACTTGTGGAAGACCCCCTTTCTGCTCCAGATGAGGATACAGCCAGTGATTGGAGCATACTCATGTATGCCTGCTTCTCATTTGCTTACCAGCAGTATCCCCTTTGCAGGGGGGTAGAAAAATAAAGGAATTCCTTAAAGGGTTTCATTGTAGTTAAAAAAAAAAAAAAGCACTAAGCAGTGGGTTATAATAGAAACCATTGCAATATGTATTATTTATTATTTTAAAATTATTGTACCTTTTATTTATTTATTTTAACTTAATTTGTGCAGAGTCCATTACTTCCTGTCACAGTTCCGCAAGGGGGCTGGCGTCTATACAGAAACCGACGCCTAGATTAAAAAATTTTGTCGGTAAGGCTTGCGTTGCTAACGAGTCTTTTTTTCTCACCGCTCACTTAAGACAACGCTGGTATTACAGGTCTTTACAAACCCGGCGTTAGCTGCAAAAAAGTGAGCGGAGAGCAAAATTTAGCCCCACATCTCACCTCAATACCAGCGTTGCTTACGTTAGCGGTAAGCTGGCAAAACGTGCTCGTGCACGATTTCCCCATAGGGATCAATGGGGCTGAGCCAGCTGAAAAAAAAACACCTGCAAAAACAGCGTAAAGCTCTTAACGCAGCCCCATTGATTCCTATGGGGAAACACATTTTATGTCTACACCTAACACCCTAACATGAACCCTGAGTCTAAACACCCATAATCTTACACTTATTAACCCATTATATGCCGACCCCGACATCGCCGCAACCTACTTTATATTTTTAACCCCTAATCTGCCTCTCCGGACACCGCCACCACCTACATTATATGTATGAACCCCTAATCTGCTGACCCCAATATCGCCGACACCTACATTATATTTATTAACCCCTAATCTGCCACCCCCAATGTCGCTGCCCCCTACCTGCACTTATTAACCCCTAATCTGCTGCCCCCAACGTCGCCGCAACCTACCTACACTTATTAACCCATAATCTGCGCCCCCAACGTCGCCACCACTATATTAAAGTTATTAACCCCTAAACCTAAGTCTAACCCTAACACCCCCCTAACTTACATATAATTTAATTAATTGAATTCCGATTGGCTGATAGAATTCTATCAGCCAATCGGAATTAAGGTAGGAAAAATCCTATTGGCTGATTGGATTAGCCAATAGGATTGAAGTTCAATCCTATTGGCTGATTGCAACAGGGTCAGTTTTTTGCCTATGCTCAGCAGAGGCTGAATGCAACTTAAAGGGATAATAAACTCTTAATTAGACCTTCATGATTCAGATAGAGAATACAATTTGAAAAAAACTTTCCAATTTACTTCTATTATTTAATTTGCTTTCTTCTCTTGTTATCCTTTATTATTATTATTATTATTCTTTATTTATAAAAGATTCCGCAGCGCTGTTCATGCTTAAAGGTTTATCTAATTAAGCTCAGGAGCAACAAAGAACCTAGGTTCTAGCTGCTGATTGGTGGTTGCATATATATACTGATTGTCATTGGCTCGCCCATGTGTTCAGTTAGAAAACAGTAGTGGATTGCTGTTCTTTCAACAAATAATACAAAGAGAATGAAGTAAATTTGATAATAGAATTAAATTGGAAAGTTGTTTAAAATTGCATTCGCTATCTGAATCATAAAAGATAGATTTTGGGTTTCATGTCCCTTTAAATTCTCAGCATGTCTGCTCCCTTATCTAACTATAGGCAGTGGCTGAGAACAAGTATGTTTTGGTGCTGTGCTTAAAGGGGCATTATAAACTAGATTTTTCTTTGCATACATGTTTTGTAGATTATTTATTTATATAGCCCATCTGGGTGTGTTTTTGTAAACATTTATAGTTTTGCTTATTTTTAAATAACATTGTGGTGATTTTCAGACTCCTAACCAAGCTCCAAAGTTTTAGATGTATACTGATGTATACAGACTTCAGACTGCTCCTGTGTTTATAATGGGTCTTTTCATATACAGGGGAGGGGGTAGTTCTGCTCTCAGCCCCTTTCAATGGGTGTCCCAGATTTATCTTATTAACAGAGCTAAATTGGGAACTTCTAAATAAGTTTTTTCAAGGTTTTATACTGGATTTTTGTATAAGTATCTGTGCATATTCTTCTTTATAGTAGTGTCTATTACATGCAGTTAAATGAAAATTGGTGTGTACTGCCCCTTTAAGGGGTTTGACATTGTCAGCCAGTCAACTATAATCCCAGAAACTAGCGGCTAGATTACAAGTTTTGCGTTAAACTGAAAAAGCAGCGTTAACAGGTTCTAACGCTGCTTTTTCACTACCGCTGCTATTACGAGTCTTGCAGGTTTAGGGACACCGCACACTTTTTTGGCCTTACCACAAACCGACTTACGTAAACTTCGTAAACCCTTTTTTCTATGGGACTTCCATAGCGCTGGTATTACGAGTCTGTCCTGGGAGGCGAAAAAGTGAGCGGTACACCCTCTACCTCCAAGATTCCGCATTCTAAAGTCAGTAGTTATGAGTTTTACACTACAACGCTGTAGCATAAAACTCATAACTAAAGTGCTAAAAAGTACACTAACACCCATAAACTACCTGTTAACCCCTAAACCGAGGCCCTCCCGCATCACAAACACTATAATACATTTTTTAACCCCTAATCTGCCGCTCCGGACATTGCCGCCACTAGAATAAACATATTAACCCCTAAACCGCCGTCCAAGCGGCAAGATGTCCTCAAGGAAGCCGGCAGAAGTGGTCATTCAGATGGGCAGAAGTGGTCCTCCAGAAGGGCAGAAGCCTTCATCCAGACGGCATCTTCTATCTTCATCCTTCAGACGCGGAGCGGCTCCATCTTCAAGACATCCGGCGCGGAGCATCCTCTTCAAACGACGGCTTCTTTGGAATGAATATCACTTTAAGTGACGTCATCCAAGATAGCGTCCCTTAGATTCCGATTGGCTGATAGAATTCTATCAGCCAATCGGAATTAAGGTAGAAAAAATCCTATTGGCTGATGCAATCAGCCAATAGGATTGAGCTGGCATTCTATTGGCTGTTCCAATCCAATTTTTCCGATTGTCTGATAGAATTCTATCAGCCAATCGGAATCTAAGGGACTCCGTGTCGGATGTCTTGAAGATGGAGCCGCTCTGCGTCAGAAGGATGAAGATAGAAGATGCCATCTGGATGAAGACTTCTGCCCGTCTGGAGGACCACTTCTGCCGGCTTCCTTGAGGACATCTTGCCGCTTGGATGAAGACTTCTCCCGGTAAGTGAATCTTTGGGGGTTAGTGTTAGGATTTATTTAAGGGTGTATTGGGTGGGTTTTATTTTTAGGTTAGGGCTTTGGGCCTGCAATAGAGCTAAATGCCCTTTTAAGGGCAATGCCTATCCAAATGCCCTTTTTAGGGCAATGGGGAGCTTAGTTTTTTTTAGTTAGGCTTTTATTTGGGGGGTTGGTTGTGTGGGTGGTGGGTTTTACTGTTGGGGGGGTTGTTTGTATTTTTTTTACAGGTAAAAAAGCTGATTACTTTGGGGCAATGCCCCGCAAAAGGCCCTTTTAAGGGCTATTGATAGTTTAGTTTAGGCTAGGGTTTTTTTTTATTTTGGGGGGGCTTTTTTATTTTGATAGGGCTATTAGATTAGGTGTAATTAGTTTAAAGATCTGTAATTTGTTTTTTATTTTCTGTAATTTTGTTTTTTTTTGGGGGGGGGTTAGCTAATTTAATTTATTTAATGTAGGTAATTTATTTAATTGTTGTGTAGTGTTAGGTGTTAATGTAACTTAGGTTAGGTTTTATTTTACAGGTCAATTTGTCTTTATTTTAGCTAGGTAGTTATTAAATAGTTAATAACTATTTAGTAACTATTCTACCTAGTTAAATAAATACAAACTTGTCTGTAAAATAAAAATAAACCCTAAGCTAGCTACAATGTAATATTGTAGCTAGCTTAGGGTTTATTTTATAGGTAAGTTTTTAGTTTTAAATAGGAATAATTTAGTTAATGATAGTAATTTTATTTAGATTTATTTAAATTATATTTAAGTTAGGGGGTGTTAGGGTTAGACTTAGATATAGGGGTTAATACATTTAATATAGTGGCGGCGACGTTGGGGGCAGCAGATTAGGGGTTAATAAGTGTAGGTAGGTTGCGGCGACATTGTGCGCGGCAGATTAGGGGTTAATAAATATAATGTAGGTGTCGGCGATGTTGGGGCAGCAGATTAGGGGTTAATAAGTATAATGTAGGTGGCGGCGGTGTCCGGAGTGGCAGATTAGGGGTTAATAAGAATAATATAGGTGACGGCAATGTCGGGGACAGAAGATTAGGGGTTAATAAGTGTAAGATTAGGGGTGTTTAGACTCGGGGTTCATGTTAGGGTGTTAGGTGTAAACATAACTTTTATTTCCCCATAGGAATCAATGGGGCTGCGTTACTGAGATTTACGCTACTTTTTTGCAGGTGTTAGACTTTTTCACAGCCGGCTCTCCCCATTTATGTCTATGGGGAAATCGTGCACGAGCACGTATGACCAGCTCACCGCTGACTTAAGCAGCGCTGGTATTGGAGTGCGGTATGGAGCAAAATTTTGCTCTACGCTCACTTCTTGCCTTTTAGCTCACTTCTTGCCTTTTAACGCCGGGTTTGTAAAAACCCGTAATACCAGCGCTGCAGGTAAGTGAGCGGTGAGAAAAAACTGCTTGTTAGCACCGCACAGCTCCTAACGCAAAACTCATAATCTCGCCGTAGTTGTGCACTTCCTATTTTTAAAATGAATATAAACAGTTTTAACTTTACTTATTTCGTACAAAAACTCATATTTAAAATGTTCATGTACATAGAGGTTTTTGAGCTTTATGTTTCTTTAATGTGCCTCAAAGCACAGATATGCAGTCAGAATGTTTTGCCAGTGCATTGAATTCCTTATGACAAATATTAACACTCAAAACATCATAATTTCAAAGCACTTCTAACATCCCTTACAAATACAACCAATCACATCAGCTCTGAATTACATACAATTAATGCAGTGTGCTATGGCAGTACAAACATCTTCTATGCAATAACACATTTTTATATGAATATGTGCGCACAGATGCAAGGTTCACAGACAGTGCCCATCAACTGCCTCTCCGACATAACTAATGCAAAATGATTTATATATTGTACAATAAAGGACCATTATATATAATTTTATAATTAAGTGCATAATAAAAAGACAATGCAATAACATATACTCTGAATTCCAAATAAGCAGCAGATTTTTTTCTCTCACAAATGTATTTATTTTCCCAGTTTGCCGGCCCCCTGTATCATGTGACAGCCATCAGCCAACCACTGACTTGTATACTTATACCCTGTGAGCTTGTGCACATTCTCAGTAGGAGCTGGTGCCTCATAAAGTGTGAATATAAAAAGACTGTGCAGAATTTGATAATGGAAGTCAATTGGAAAGTTTCTTAAAAGTGCATGCTCTTTCTGAAATTTTGACGTTAGTGTGCCTTTAACAGCTTACCTTTCACTTATTATTACAGGCCAAAGCAAAAGGTAACAAGGTGAATTTTGGCGTGAAGTACGCAGACCGGCAGGAGCGGAGGTTCCAGCCTGAAAAACTCAGAGAAGGAAGAAATATTATTGGTCTTCAGGTGATTTATAATGGGCATCTTACACAGTGTTCATGAAAGTGTAAAAATGATGAAACCGGCCATATTTTTTTCCATGATGGGTAATATGGGTATTTAAAAGCGAACAGCCAGTTAAGAGTGGCATTAGGGCATTGTGGGATAGATATGATATAATGACAATTCTCTCTTTTTTTACCTTGGTAGATGGGCACCAACAAGTTTGCCAGCCAAAAAGGAATGACCTCTTATGGGACCCGCAGACACCTGTATGACCCCAAAATGGGCAATGAACAGCCCTTGGACCAGGCTACCATCAGTCTACAAATGGGCACCAACAAATGGGCTTCCCAGGTATGTAGAAACATTGCAGTATCAGGAAAAGCAAATGTGGTGTGGCATGTATTAATATTACCCTTTTATTACACTTTTTTGCTAGTAACACTGCCGTCTCTAATTCCTGACCTCATCACTTTCTGCTTAGCTTGTTTCATTTCTGGTTCATTGTTCCCATGTTTTACCCTTTAGTTACCTTACTTATCCCTGTATCCAAGCTCTTCATTGTTTTCCAGTGGGTTCTCACTACCAATTCACTGTCTCTTTTTCCTATGCTTCATAACCCATATTTAACATATTTATGAATGTGTGTGTGTGTATGTGTGTATATATTTATATATATATTTGATTTCTCACTCTTTTTTTTTATTCTTAATTCTTATTTGTATTTAAAGGTACATGAAAGTCAACATTAAACTTTCATGGTCTAGATAGAGCGTACAACTTTAGGATTGTTATCAAATTTACATCATTCCCTTTGCATCCTTAGTTAAAGGGACAGTCTAGTCCAAAATAAAATTTCATGATTCAGATAGGGCATGTCATTTTAAACAATTTTCCAATTTACTTTTATCACCAATTTTACTTCTGTTCTCTTGGTATTCTTAGTTGAAAGCTAGACCTAGGAGGTTCATATGCTAATTTCTAAGCCCTTGAAGGCCGCCTATTCCCTCAGGGCATTTTGACAGTTTTTCACCACTAGAGGGTGTTAGTTTGAGTGTGTCATATAGATAACACTGTGCTCACGCACGTGGAGTTCCTAGGAGCCAGCACTGATTAGCTAAAATGCATATCTGTCAAAAGAACTCATATAAGGGGGCAGTTTGCAGAGGCTTAGATACAAGATAATCACAGAGGTAAAAAGTGTATTTATATAACTGTGTTGGTTATGCAAAACTAGGGAATAGGTAATAAAGGGATTATCTATCTTTTAAAACAATAAAAATTCTGGTGTAGACTGTCCCTTTAACAATTTGGTAGGCTTGGAGCAGCAATGCACTGCTGAGAGCTAGCTGGTGATTGGTGGTTCACCTGATGTGTTCAGCTAGGATGTGAGATCACAAGCCCAGCCGTGTTGTAAATCACCTTCATGCAATTGTTTTACAACAGTTGGCAACTCACGGGAGGGGCCCTCTACCCACTCCCCCTCCCATCCAATATTTATTACGTATTTCTACTTTCTTCTTTGGCTTTTCCATATCTATCTCTTATTTTTCACTCTCTTACTAGCTTATGCTTAACACTTAGTTGATTAATTTATTACTCCTCTTTTCCCGTATTCCTCCTAGGCTGGTATGACTGCTCCAGGAACCAAACGTCAGATCTTTGAACAGAAACTTGGCATGGAGCACTGTGACACCCAGACAATTCCTTTGCAAATGGGCTCAAACAAGGGGGCATCTCAGCAGGGCATGACTGTGTATGGGCTCCCACGCCAAGTCTATGATTCAAAATACTGCTTGGATAGCAACTTATATGGTGAAGATGGGCACTATGACGGCAGCCAGTATTACAACTCTGAATAATGCAGGCACCCATGTAACCCCTATACTGCCCCCTTCTGTGCCAGTGCATTATTGCCACTCTGGCACAGAATATGGTTTAATGCCATCTGTTCTGTGCCATTGTGTGCTTACTATCCTGGCAAAAAGTGGTTAATGCCCTCCCTTCAGTGTCAGTGTTTACTAGCTGTTATCACTGGGAAAAAGATTTATGAGCCCCCCTCTTTGTCACTGTAAGCCCAATGCTTTTGCAGAGAATTGACCATATTATGCATTTTCCATGCCAGGTAGTGCCCACTCCTTTAGCATACAAAATAGTTGATATGGCCAACTCAATGCCTTGGCAGAGAAGGGGTAAATTATGCCTGCTGTGTGCTCATCAATCTGGCAAAAAAGATGTTAATGTTTCCTAGTTGATACCATCCTACTTTGGTATTGAATAGGTTATTGCTTCATATTCTGTGCCAGGCTATGCATGCTGCTTCGGCAGTACAGGGGTTAACCTATCCCCTAATCCCCCTATTCCTGACACTACTTTCTGGAGACTGACTGGGAATTTGCTGTGTCTGCAAAGCGTCGCTCCTTTATAGCAGGAGGGTAATCCTGTAGGACATTGTTACTGGCTCTTTAAAGCTGGTGACAGATTAGATAATATTACTAAACTCATGAAAGCCTACAAACCATTTCATCTTTTGCACAAGAGGAAATCTATAGTCTATTTTTTTTTTGTCTGATCACTTCCATACCTTCACAATCACACAGAACCATACATTTACTAAAAATCTAAAGAACTATCCAGCAAGAAAAATCTGTCAAATTCTTATCCTAGGTAGGTGACTCAAAGTATGTCCAACCCATAGCATAGAAAATTGGACAAAGTGTATCACTGAAGGGCTCTTTGAAGGTTTAGTGATTCTAGAGGAGAGAGCATTGCTTCCATACCACACAATAATATAGATGTGACTGAATAGGCCTACCCTATCTTCAACTATAAATCACGTTCAAAATCTGGCATCTGAGGTTAGCAGATATATCAATTTAGACCCACTGGTTAATATATGGGGGCTGCAGATCTTCAGCTCTTAATATTAATTATTGAAAGCCTGCAGAGCATTGCTCCCAGCTGCTGAGATGGCCTGCATCACTAAACGTACATGGAATATATACCTGGATGTTTTTACTAAAGGACCTTGGGATGATGGAGAGAGTAATTTGAAAAGAAAAAGCAGAATGGGGAGGGGGGAGTTAATGGTGTGATGCTCTGCAGGTGACAGTCTTCAAGCATATATCAATACATTGCTGAAATTAAACTTTTTTCTTGGAAGAGATTACAGGAATGATGCTCTGACATAAAAGTGAACTGAGCGATGCTCTGCAAGATTATTCAGTAGTTGGGTGGGTGAATGGAGCAATGCTCTACACGTTTTGGCAGGCTGGGGGATAATACTCTGCAGAAGATCAGTATAATTAACACATGCTGGCCCCTGTGGAGGGTGCGACGCTCTGTAGCTCGAGTTTGCCTGTCTTTGCTTGCGCACGCCCCTCCCCCCCCTGCCGTCACAGTGCCGCAGTTTAGAGAGAAACTCGACAACACTGCATGCCCGCTCTGTCAAGGAAATGACTGCAAATATATTTCTATATATATTTCTAAACTGTCTCCTGTTATTATTTCTATATTAAACAGTGCTGAAAGAATGTGGTATAGAAATACATATACTGTAGTTCTGTGTGTAAAGAGTTTTCTGGGATAAAACCACAAACTAGATTACTAGGGCAAATAGGGAACACAATTAAGATACACATTTTATTACTCAGCCTCTATAATTATACAGATCAAATATGGTTATGTGATGCACTGTGAGTAATATTCACTAGCTAATTACAAGTACAGAAGGGATGCATGAAGTCCCCTGGTTCTACCATTCAAGGTAATAGTAGTATTAGTAAGAACAAAGGAGAAAAATCTTAAATTTTACAGTGCACTTGTCTCTAAAATATAACTGTTATTGTAAAACATTAAAATTCCCAATATTGCACTTGATCATGACAATAAACTATAAAAGCCATGACGGCCCCTGAGGCTTAAATGACCAGCTGGTAAGCCAAAAATACTGGCGTTTCAGAGTTACTTTTGTTTCTTTCGATTGAAGGTCTGAGGTCTATTAAGCAGATATATACTGTCTATATATCTTTAGTGATTTATTTTCTAGGGATACTAGTTTATTTTTTATGGCCCAGATTACTAATAGAGCGATATCACTAATCTGGGCCACATTAAAAAATATACTAGTATCCCTAGAAAAAACATTCACAAGGAAACAGGCTGCTCTTTAAATATTGTGGGACCTTGCTAAGAATAGCGCTCATTCTGGACTTTTACAAGTCCAGATTTGCCAGAAAATGTTTAACAGGCACGAAATCTCTTTGAGACCTAAAATAAATTGTTAGGACTAGAATAAAAGTATAACAAACCACATGTAAAACATATTAAAATAAATGTAATATAAAAATTACAATCATATATACATATTAAATGTAAAATATATGTTTATTAATTTATATATATTATATATATAAAATTTATATATATAGTATACAACAAAGTGTTTGACTGTAAAGTGCACAAAGGTGTATATACAGTGTGTGTATATATATATATATATATATATATATATATATATATATATACAGTATATATATATATATATATGATCCACAGAGAGAACCAAAATAAGCGCTTCAAAGCCAAGGTTGATGAATAAAAAACTGTGTGTTTTATTAGGACATTTAAAAACAAAGAATGTCCACGAAGGACAAAAAGTAATCCAGGTTAGTGTAGCAGGCACACAGAGCAGACATGTTTCGTGCTCAGGTAGCACTTGATCACTGCTTACCTGTGCACCTGCAAAGGCCTGCCTTTTAATTACACAAATTTAAAGTGATACATTACACATTTCATTTAGACAACCTGAATAAGTGAATATCAAGAGTAAATCTGCATAGTTAATCTATGTATTATATATGGGAATATAGCAAACTTTGCAAAGAATTTATATTATGCTAGAATGCAAAGAAAACTGAATGGAAAATGTTTTTATATTAAATAGCAAATTTGTATATCTTAGTTTAAAGCTAGTCAAAGATGGAAAATTATATATAAAAAGAAACTGACATGAAGAGTAAATCTGCATAGTTAATCTATGTTTTATATATAGGAATATAGCAAATTTTGCAAATAATTGATATTATGTTGAAATACTTAGAAGACTAATGGAAAATGATTTTATATTGAAAAACAGATTTATGTATCTTAGTTTAATACTAGTCATTAAAGTAAAAAATTAAGTACAGTTATGAGCTGACTTTTATAGGACTATCAAATTTTGCACTATCCTATAATTATAGTTTATTATACAAATAAATCTAAATCTCTTCTTTTGTTAATCCCTAAAGGATAACTAGTTTGTAAAGTCAGTATCCAAAAAACTTCTCTTTTGTCTAGCATCATTTCCCTATTTCCTCCTCTACTCCAAATAGGAACAAAATCTATGCCCTGCACCATTAGGGCATTAACATCCGCATTATGCTTTTCTTTGAAATGTCTCGCTACTGGAGTATCTGAACTCTCATCTTCTATGCTACGTAGGTGTTCTAAAAACCTTTCCTTAAGCGGCCTGGTGGTCTTACCTGTGTACTGCATGAAACAGATTTTACAGGTTAACAGATATATCACATGAGTAGTTGAACAGTTTATTGAATAGTTAATTTTGTGTTGTTTATGGGTTACTGACGATGTTATTACTTCTCCTTCTTTTACAAAATTACAGGTCCTACATATTGGCCTCCTACATTTGTGGAAGCCCCTTTTTCTTTGAAGCCAATTTTTGTTTGAAATAGGTTTAAGCTCAGAAGGAGATAAAAAGTTAGATAAAGTTTTACCTCTTTTTGATATAAAATTGCACCCTTCCTGCATGATTTCTTTAAGTATGGGATCAGAATATAATATAGGTATAGAACCTTGCACAATTTTACAAATTTTGTTGTATTCCAAACTATAGTTTGTAATGAATTTGAGTTTATTCTGATATTTGTCAGTATTTACATGTTGTTTCTTCCTATTCAAAAGATTTTTCCTTGGTATTTTATCCACTGTATTTTTAGCTTTTATTAATGTCTCATTTTTATAGCCTCTATCTTTAAGTCTCTCTAAGGCTATCTTTGCATGTTTTTGGTATTCATCCTCTGTCGTACAGTTTCTTTTAAGTCTAATTAGTTCTCCTTTAGGTATTGCATTAATAACATGTTTGGGGTGACATGAGTCATATTTTAAAGTGGTATTGCCTGCTGTTGGTTTCCTAAATAGTGTAGTGTTTATATTATTGGATTTATCATCGATAAAGATTGTCAAATCAAGGAAATTGACATTAGTTGTACTATAATGGCTTGTAAATTCAATGCCACATTCATTAGAGTTTAAGTATTGACAAAATTCCTCTATTTCAGAATCATTTCCATCATATATAAATAGCAGGTCATCTATGTATCGAAAAAATGATACGATACGTGATTTGTGAGGGTTTCTATCTCCAAAGACATGGGACAGCTCCCACCAACCCATGAAGAGGTTGGCATAGGAGGGGGCAAATTTAGCCCCCATAGCTGTCCCACGTCTCTGGAGATAGAAACTATTACCAAATTTAAAAAAATTATGTGTTAGCAAATACTCTATTGCATTAATCAGAAAGACCTTAGAAGGTGCTTCATAATTACTGTAATTGTCTAGAAAAAATTCTATTGCTTTTAAGCCCTTCTCATGTACTATTGAGGTGTACAAGGATGAGACATCTGATGTGATTAATCTGTAGGTTGGTTTCCATTGTATATTTTCTAGTTTTCTTAATAGTGCTGTTGTGTCTTGAATGTAGGATGGGAGATTACATACTAGTGGTTGCAAAAAAGAATCCACTAATTCTGAGAGTGATTCATTGAGTGAGTTGATGCCAGCTATTATGGGCCTTCCAGGAGGTAATACAGGATCTTTATGTATCTTTGGAAAATAATGAAAGATGGGTGTTACTGGAAATTCAGGGACAAGTGCTTCTTGTATTGACTGATTTATTATATTGTTGTTTCTGGCATAACACACTAAACTAGTCAGTTGTTCTTTAAATTTTTTAGTTGGATTCTCCTTTAATTTTACATATACATTTGTGTCAGTTAACTGTCTAGTAGCTTCAGCTAAATAGTCTTTTCTATTTAGCACGACCACATTGCCGCCCTTGTCTGACTGTCTAATGATTAATTCCTCATCTTTAGTTAAAGACTTCAATGCTTCCTTCTCTGCATATGTAAGGTTTGATTTTGGTCTGTATTTAGATTTAGTTGTATCTCTATTGTTTTCATCTAGAACTCTGAGTTTATTTTCAATGGTCTTTTGAAAAATGTCTAGGACTTTAGGTCTCATTTGTGTTGGATAAAAGGAACTTTTGTTCTTAATATGTTTAAGTGAAATCCCTTTTGTGTCTGGCAGCCCTATTTTAGTTATGTGATTTTCTTGTTCAAGTGTTTGAAGGTCATATACACTACACCAATCTGTGAAATGCATCTTATCTATTTCAGTGTAATCAGTGCTAACTGTATCTTCACTCATATCAGTAGTTGGCGACATATCTTTATCCTGAGCAGAATAAAAATGCCTACGCAAAGTAATTTTGCGCACAAATCTATTAATATCTAAAATGGTGTCAAACATGTTGAAATGATTTGTGGGAACAAAGTTAAGTCCTTTTGATAGAACAGAGGTCTCTAAACTAGTCAGATTTTTAGAAGATAGATTGATAACATCGGAGTTCATGCATATTTCTTGTGCGTTTTCTGTGATCTGGTTGTGTATGTCTTGCGCAGATTTCCTTTCTTGGTTTTGTTTAGTACTTGAGTGGATGCACGTTGTTCTTCTGCCCTTTCCTCTTGCCCCTCTATGTGTTTTTTTATTCTTCCTGGGGGTTGAGATCTGTCCATTTAAGCTGTCAGTTTTTAAGGAAGACAGCAGCACGGGACCAAAGAATATCAGCATTTACCGGGTGAGACGGAAGGAATATTGCCGCAACCGAACAGCTGATTTGAAAACGCTGCTGTCCCGATATTAGTATGTATTATTAGTTGGCGTTCTTATGTTACAGCAGCACTGGACTGTGCATCTATAGAATTCAGCGGATATCGTAACAACACAAGAGTTACTGTTTCAAGTCAGCTGAACAGGGAGCAATCCCCCGAACACGCTGCTGTTTCTACAATAATCTATACCCAGGTGGTTGTCCGGTTAAACTGCTTAATACCACGGAGTATAGCAGAGGATCCTGCATGAAAAGATTAAATCACCGCATCAAGCCAGCAGATCCGGGTAAGAGATTATTGTTAAATAAGACATTAAAGTGTTATGAACATATAAGACAAAAAGGACACCTTGTATTAATGGGGCAATAAATATACCATATATATGGAGAATTACTAAAGAAAGCATATATTTGCAGGCTATATACCCTATTATTGTCAAGTGGCCTTGTAGGTTCACAAAACACCTTACAACTAAACACAAACGGCTCTAGGGGAGGGATATATATACATCTTTCTCATAAGGACTTTATAATCACATCGATATCAAGAGTTATATCAAAAGCAAATAAAAATGGAAAAAAATAGTGAACAATCATATGTATTGGGAGACTTTGAAAAAGATCATGATGACATGTATGAATGCATAGTACATACTCTGGACAGTTTATTTTTCGATATTGATACCCTAAGAAAGAGGGACATTAAACTGGATCTTGATATAAAAGCTTTCAGGATTTATATACAAGAAAAACGTATACCCAGAGGACTGAGGATAAAGAAATTTCCCTCCTTTTTAGTTAATGACTTAGAGTTCATTAAAAAATGGAATAACATTCTAGACACATGCTCTTTTGCCCTAATTAATCTTCTGATTGAGTATAAAAACCAACAAAGAAAAGATATTTCAGTAGAATTAAAGGAGATTCAAGAAAATTTAAAAAGTCATCAAGATAATGTGGACTTCAAGAAATATGATATTCAGTTTGAAAAAAATATGAATAAATTCAAACAGGAACTTTGGCAGTTCAAGTCTAGAAAGATGGTACGTGATAAAAAGGATTATGAATCTAAGCAAGTGTACAGATGGAGCAGTGAGGAAAGCTCTAAACCTAGGTACTTTAAACGTCACTATCAAAACAAAAGATCAGAAAAGAAAGAAAAAACAGTAACGTTTTCTGATACAGAATACGAGTTTGACTCATCTGATGGGGATGTGACAGAAGAAAATGATGTTCCTAATGTCTTGCGAACCATGGATGCAACATCAGTGCCTGAACCTATGTCTCAATCTTCAAAAAACGGGCAGGACAGATCTCAACCCCCAGGAAGAATAAAAAAACACATAGAGGGGCAAGAGGAAAGGGCAGAAGAACAACGTGCATCCACTCAAGTACTAAACAAAACCAAGAAAGGAAATCTGCGCAAGACATACACAACCAGATCACAGAAAACGCACAAGAAATATGCATGAACTCCGATGTTATCAATCTATCTTCTAAAAATCTGACTAGTTTAGAGACCTCTGTTCTATCAAAAGGACTTAACTTTGTTCCCACAAATCATTTCAACATGTTTGACACCATTTTAGATATTAATAGATTTGTGCGCAAAATTACTTTGCGTAGGCATTTTTATTCTGCTCAGGATAAAGATATGTCGCCAACTACTGATATGAGTGAAGATACAGTTAGCACTGATTACACTGAAATAGATAAGATGCATTTCACAGATTGGTGTAGTGTATATGACCTTCAAACACTTGAACAAGAAAATCACATAACTAAAATAGGGCTGCCAGACACAAAAGGGATTTCACTTAAACATATTAAGAACAAAAGTTCCTTTTATCCAACACAAATGAGACCTAAAGTCCTAGACATTTTTCAAAAGACCATTGAAAATAAACTCAGAGTTCTAGATGAAAACAATAGAGATACAACTAAATCTAAATACAGACCAAAATCAAACCTTACATATGCAGAGAAGGAAGCATTGAAGTCTTTAACTAAAGATGAGGAATTAATCATTAGACAGTCAGACAAGGGCGGCAATGTGGTCGTGCTAAATAGAAAAGACTATTTAGCTGAAGCTACTAGACAGTTAACTGACACAAATGTATATGTAAAATTAAAGGAGAATCCAACTAAAAAATTTAAAGAACAACTGACTAGTTTAGTGTGTGTTATGCCCAGAAACAACAATATAATAAATCAGTCAATACAAGAAGCACTTGTCCCTGAATTTCCAGTAACACCCATCTTTCATTATTTTCCAAAGATACATAAAGATCCTGTATTACCTCCTGGAAGGCCCATAATAGCTGGCATCAACTCACTCAATGAATCACTCTCAGAATTAGTGGATTCTTTTTTGCAACCACTAGTATGTAATCTCCCATCCTACATTCAAGACACAACAGCACTATTAAGAAAACTAGAAAATATACAATGGAAACCAACCTACAGATTAATCACATCAGATGTCTCATCCTTGTACACCTCAATAGTACATGAGAAGGGGCTTAAAAGCAATAGAATTTTTTCTAGACAATTACAGTAATTATGAAGCACCTTCTAAGGTCTTTCTGATTAATGCAATAGAGTATTTGCTAACACATAATTTTTTTAAATTTGGTAATAGTTTCTATCTCCAGAGACGTGGGACAGCTATGGGGGCTAAATTTGCCCCCTCCTATGCCAACCTCTTCATGGGTTGGTGGGAGCTGTCCCATGTCTTTGGAGATAGAAACCCTCACAAATCACGTATCGTATCATTTTTTCGATACATAGATGACCTGCTATTTATATATGATGGAAATGATTCTGAAATAGAGGAATTTTGTCAATACTTAAACTCTAATGAATGTGGCATTGAATTTACAAGCCATTATAGTACAACTAATGTCAATTTCCTTGATTTGACAATCTTTATCGATGATAAATCCAATAATATAAACACTACACTATTTAGGAAACCAACAGCAGGCAATACCACTTTAAAATATGACTCATGTCACCCCAAACATGTTATTAATGCAATACCTAAAGGAGAACTAATTAGACTTAAAAGAAACTGTACGACAGAGGATGAATACCAAAAACATGCAAAGATAGCCTTAGAGAGACTTAAAGATAGAGGCTATAAAAATGAGACATTAATAAAAGCTAAAAATACAGTGGATAAAATACCAAGGAAAAATCTTTTGAATAGGAAGAAACAACATGTAAATACTGACAAATATCAGAATAAACTCAAATTCATTACAAACTATAGTTTGGAATACAACAAAATTTGTAAAATTGTGCAAGGTTCTATACCTATATTATATTCTGATCCCATACTTAAAGAAATCATGCAGGAAGGGTGCAATTTTATATCAAAAAGAGGTAAAACTTTATCTAACTTTTTATCTCCTTCTGAGCTTAAACCTATTTCAAACAAAAATTGGCTTCAAAGAAAAAGGGGCTTCCACAAATGTAGGAGGCCAATATGTAGGACCTGTAATTTTGTAAAAGAAGGAGAAGTAATAACATCGTCAGTAACCCATAAACAACACAAAATTAACTATTCAATAAACTGTTCAACTACTCATGTGATATATCTGTTAACCTGTAAAATCTGTTTCATGCAGTACACAGGTAAGACCACCAGGCCGCTTAAGGAAAGGTTTTTAGAACACCTACGTAGCATAGAAGATGAGAGTTCAGATACTCCAGTAGCGAGACATTTCAAAGAAAAGCATAATGCGGATGTTAATGCCCTAATGGTGCAGGGCATAGATTTTGTTCCTATTTGGAGTAGAGGAGGAAATAGGGAAATGATGCTAGACAAAAGAGAAGTTTTTTGGATACTGACTTTACAAACTAGTTATCCTTTAGGGATTAACAAAAGAAGAGATTTAGATTTATTTGTATAATAAACTATAATTATAGGATAGTGCAAAATTTGATAGTCCTATAAAAGTCAGCTCATAACTGTACTTAATTTTTTACTTTAATGACTAGTATTAAACTAAGATACATAAATCTGTTTTTCAATATAAAATCATTTTCCATTAGTCTTCTAAGTATTTCAACATAATATCAATTATTTGCAAAATTTGCTATATTCCTATATATAAAACATAGATTAACTATGCAGATTTACTCTTCATGTCAGTTTCTTTTTATATATAATTTTCCATCTTTGACTAGCTTTAAACTAAGATATACAAATTTGCTATTTAATATAAAAACATTTTCCATTCAGTTTTCTTTGCATTCTAGCATAATATAAATTCTTTGCAAAGTTTGCTATATTCCCATATATAATACATAGATTAACTATGCAGATTTACTCTTGATATTCACTTATTCAGGTTGTCTAAATGAAATGTGTAATGTATCACTTTAAATTTGTGTAATTAAAAGGCAGGCCTTTGCAGGTGCACAGGTAAGCAGTGATCAAGTGCTACCTGAGCACGAAACATGTCTGCTCTGTGTGCCTGCTACACTAACCTGGATTACTTTTTGTCCTTCGTGGACATTCTTTGTTTTTAAATGTCCTAATAAAACACACAGTTTTTTATTCATCAACCTTGGCTTTGAAGCGCTTATTTTGGTTCTCTCTGTGGATCATGGATTTTGCTCTTTGGCGTGTGAAAAACAGACACGCTGAACCAACAGCTGCCATAGCCAGTAAGTAAGGGATTTAAATATCCCGCCCTCCCCTTTACAAACAGAGCCGTCTTTACTTCCAGAGAACAGAGGATTATCTGTGCGCTCCGTTGTGCAGGTTATTGTTGGACTTTTATATATATATATATATATATAGAGAGAGAGAGAGAGAGAGATAGCAAAGGAATTATTGCGCAGGCACTTAGCACATCTAGGCAAGTATCCCTGCTTGCCTTCACCCAGAAATACCCTGTATACACTTTTACCAGTGGACCAAAGGTTTCTGGATAAAATATGCAAATTAGATAGGCAACATCTCAGGCTTTTTGCTTCTGATACGGTTTTTAAACACATCAACCTCTATTGCGGTGTTTTAACACAGTATCAGAAGCAAAAATCCTGAGATGTTGCATATCCAATTTGCATAACTTACCCAGAATCCTCTGGTTCATTGGTAACAGTGCATACAGGGTATGTAAGTGGGGATACTTACCTAGATGTACTAATTGCCTGTGCAATCATTCTGTTGCTTTACTTTTATGCAATAAGTATTTTAATCTCATGCTTTTATCAACAACACCATATATATATATATATATATATATATATATATATATATATATATATGTTACGGGAAAAGTCAGATATCCGGGTAATCCTAGGATTACCCAGGTAAAACTGATATTACCCCAGCGGCTGTGGATAAAGACAGATGTAAGATCATACATCAAGCTTTACCCAGGGAATCCTAGGATTACCCAAACCCTTCTGGTAAAGCTAATGTTTGCTTAAAGTTAATGACAACACTCATCTGATCACAGCACTCAAAACATCTACAGAACCTGATCTCTAACCACACATATATATACGGTGCACTGTAATTCCCCCTTCTTCACTATTTTACCTCTGCCTGGGGAATTACAGTGCAAGCATTAACTCTATCCAGAAGCATTTGGGTAATCCTAGGATTAACCAGGTAAAGCTGATGTATGATCTTAAATCAGGCTTTACCCACAGCCGCTGGGTAATGTCAATTTTATATGTATATATTTGGATGTGTTTATGTATATATGTGTATGCATGCCTACATATGTGCAGTTAATACACACACACACACACACATATATATATATATATACATATACATACACACCTTTGAGCCCTTCCCAGTGAAACACCTTACAGTACTGTACTATCTTCCCGATGGTACCATCATGTATACAAACGCAGTAAACATTATATAAAACTACCTTTAGGTTGCAGTGTATGTTTACACTTAGTCCCATTCCCTCTCCAAGTTGTCCCATTTTACAGATGCAAATATACAGATATTCTGAAATCCAAACCTTTTCCATTACCAAGTAGCTTTAATAAAGGGTTTTCTGTGTGTGTATGTATGTGTATATATATATATATATATATATATATATATATATATATATATATATATATACACGTATATATACATACATATATACATATGTATATACTGGTGGTGGGGAACAATCCTCAGAGTTGGGCAAATTTTCTTCCAGGATAACCTTGTACGTGGCTTAAATCATGCACCCTTCACAAAGATAAATCTGCCTGATTCCAGGTCATCTACTCTGATGATTCAATTTTTAAGCTTTGCGCAACACCTGGTTGTCTAATGGTTAGATGGAGACCTGGAGAAGCCTACAAGCCACAGTGTCTCACACCCACTGTGAAATTTGGTGGCGGATTGGTGATGATTTGGGGGTGCTTAAACAAGTCTGGAATCGGGCATATTTATCTTTGTGAAGGACACATGATTCAAGCCACTTATAAGATTATCCTGGAAGAAAACTTGCTTCCTTCTGCTCTGACAATGTTCCCCAACTCTGAGGATTGTTTTTTCCAGCACGACAATGCTCCATGCCTCACAACCAGTCAAGGTGTGGATGGAGGACCACCAAATCAAGACCCTGTCATGGTCAGCCCAATCTCCAGACCTGAACCCCATTGAAAACCTCTGGAATGTGATCAAGAGGAAGATGGATGGTCACAAGCCATCAAACAAAGCCAGGCTGCTTGAATTTTTGAGTCAGGAAGGGCATAAAGTCAACCAACAGCAATGTGAAAGGTTGGTGGAGAGCATGCCAAGACGCATGAAAGCTGTGATTGAAAATCAGGGTTATTCAACCAAATATTGATTTCTGAACTCTTGTTAAGTTTAAACATTAGTATTGTGTTTAAAAATGATTATGAATTTGTTTTCTTTGCATTATTTGAGGTCTGAAAACACTGCATCATTTTTGTTATTTTGACCAGTTGTCGTTTTCTAAATGACAATATTTTTGTTTGGAATTTGGGAAAAATGTTGTGAGTAGTTTACAAAATAAAACAAAAATGTTCATTTTACTCAAACACATACCTATAAATAGTAAAACAAGAGAAACTGATAATTTTGCAGTGGTCTCTTAAAGGATTACTAACTTTTCTTTTTGTTATGCAAAACGGAACAAACAGCATTGCATTTATCACATTAAAGTAGTGTACCTTTTTTTTTCATAAACGAAGCTCCCTTTATCAGAAAAATAAAGTTTTATTTTATCTTCATTACATCACGTAATTCAGCCCTCAAATGTGGGCAGTCTAAGGTCTAACATACTTGCCAATCGGATGGCGAGTATTTGCATAAAATTATACTACATTATCGTCATTCCAGCATGCGCAATAGGATTCTCTTAGTCCCGCATGCGCATATTGCTGTACAGAACCCGACATGACTGACAACAGAAAAAATAAAACTCATTGGTGACGTATCCGATGATGTTACGCTAACTCACGCATGCGCATTGCATCTAGAAATCTCCATCTTCCAACTGGAGTTGTTCAGCCGGATTGGAAATCGGTAACGACGAACAACTCAGTGGGTATTGAAAAATTAAATATTTCAAACAGCAATATATTAAAAATGCTAAATATTTATAACATAATCAACATTTAAAAAAGCTTGATTTAAAGGTATACTGTAATAATATGATTAAATTTTTGACTACAGTGTCCCTTTAATTTATTTCCTAAGATATGGAGAGTCCACGACGTCATCAATTACTGTTGGGAATATCACTCCTGGCCAGCAGGAGGAGGCTATGGGGCATATTTATCAAGCTCCGAATGGAGCTTGATGCCCCGTGTTTCTTGCGAGCCTGCAGGCTCGCCAGAAACAGCAGTTATGAAGCAGCGGTCACAAAGACCGCTGCTCCATAACCTGTCCGTCTGCTCTGAGCAGGCGGACAGACATCGCCGGAAATCAACCCGATCGAATACGATCGGGTTGATTGACACCTCCCTGCTGACGGCCTATAGGCCGCAAGTCTGCAGGGGGCGGCATTGCACCAGCAGCTCTTGTGAGCTGCTGGTGCAATGCTGAATACTGTGAGCTTATTGCTCGCCACATTCAGCGAGGTCAGGCGGACCTGATCCAAAGAGCACCACAGTTTAACTGTTAAAAGGACATAATACTCATATGCTAAATCACTTGAAACTAATGCAGTATAACTGTAAAAAAAAGGTGACAGGAAAATATCACCTGAGCATCTCTATGTAAAAAAAGGAAGATATTTTACCTCACAATCTCCTCAGCTCAGCAGAGTAAGTTCTGTGTAAAAAGTTATCTTTCAGTTACTGCCCAGCTGCAGGTAAAAAAAAATAAAAATGAAGAAATGAACTGCAGCCAATCAGCATCAACAGTGCTGAGGTTATGAACTCTTACTGTGATCTCATGAGATTTCACTTAACTCTTATGAGATTTCATAGTAAACTTCCTTAAACTGAATAGGGAAATAACATGAGTGTGCACAAAGCTCACTCCCTTGCCTGTCCCGGGACAGACATACTGATTTGCTGCTTAAAGTCCTTTGCAATGGGGTGTGAATACTTGTGTTCAACATTTGGGTATCATAGCCCTTTAAGTATCACTTCTCTTCCCACAAACCCCAGTCATTCTCTTTGCCTCTGTCAATGGAGGAGAAGTTTTGGTGTCTGAAGAAAATTGAATTTCCTTCTCTTCAAGCAAGATTTTTGGCTCTAGCTGTACTCCACGTTAATCTCTTCAGTAAGGGTAGTGGTGGCTTTAAAGCAGTTAGGAACTTGTGAGGTGGGTCTTGCTGCGTTTTCCTAACATATTTGCTGCACATGGTATAGAAAGCCCCTATTCTTTCTCTTTCTACAGGTCTCTGTGAGGAGTATGTGTCCTCTCATACCGTGTGAGCTGTCCTCCTGTCAGATGGCTAGACTGCAGGTAAGTGCCTTTTAGTCTTCTGGGGCTGGGAGACTGGCACTTAAAAGGTTAAGGAGACTCTCTGCATTTTATTCTGGGACTAAAGATCATTACTGGAGGATCTTTTTTTGGCAGTGAGCAGGTACTTTATGCATGGTGATATGGAGACTTAAGGGGATAACCACTTCTATGTAAAGGAAGGGGTTAACCCTCTATTGTGGCTAGGGTTGCCACCCTTCCCTTAAAATATGGAGTCGTCCCGTATTTGAGACTAAAATAGTGCATCCTGTTTTGAATCAATACGGGACGGGGTTTGTTCCGTATTTTTAGTGACACTACCTCAATCCTGCAAACTCACTCACTTGTGTCATTATGGTCACTTGTATCAGTGATATTATTAATACAATGTTATGTTCCTGAGATTGAGACAACTCTTCCTTTCACTTGTCCCTGGTTCATTGGACTGACACCACTTGAACTTCGTAATTACAGAAAATTGACTGACTTAACCACAACAAACATGGCGGACACACAGTCTCTCCCAGGTCACTCTGGTTACTGCATATCAAAATGTTGACTCTCTGTCCTTGGGTCCTCTGAAACTCTATGGTAAACTAACAAGACTGAGGGGCTGTGACAGAGGCCACTGTGTGACTGATTGCGTTAGTTACCGGTGCACTTAAGGTAAGTGATAAACCCGGGTGTTTGGTTATTGTAATGAGCGCTCACACTGACTTCACCAAGACATTAGCATGTGTCACTAACCATCAGCTTCACGCTGTATATCAGTAGTTATGTCAGAAAATGCATTTTATTACTTTTGTGTTGTGTTGCCATTTCTAGTAATATGGATTTGTTGGTACAATTATTGCTCTGGTTTGCTAATATTGATTAAATAGTATTTTAGTATGTTCAAGTACATCACTATTACTACAGACTGATTTTAACTTGCAATGTGTTATTATTCTAGGATAATAGTAATGCAAGTGACATAGGCGTGTTGTTACTTTAGAACAGTGCTAATCATTGATATGTACTAATTTGTTAATAAAGTTGCTGCAAAGTGAAGACATGTATTATTACTCCCATGCAGAGTAGTAAATTCTGTATTATTACTCTGGTATAATAGTAATAATGCCACCTGTTACTTAAATAGAAGTGACACAGGTAGCAGAGTGCTGAGCTATAATAGTAATAATGTCACCTGTTACTCAAGTAGAAGAAGTGACACTGTTAGCAGAGTGCTGAGCTATAATAGTAATAATGTCACCTGTTACTCAAATAGAACAAGTGACACAGGGCAGACAGCTGAGCTATAATGGTAATAATGTCACCTGTTACTCAAGTAGAAGTGACACTGTTAGCAGAGTGCTGAGCTATAATAGTAATAATGTCACCTGTTACTCATGTAGAACAAGGGACACTGTTAGCAGAGTGCTGAGCTATAATAGTAATAATGTCACCTGTTACTCATGTAGAACAAGGGACACTGTTAGCAGAGTGCTGAGCTATAATAGTAATAATGTCACCTGTTACTCAAATAGATCAAGTGACACAGGAAGGATTTTAAAGATGCTTCCTTTGTAAAATAATTACCATTTATTGATCGTAAACTTTGCGCCGTTCTTCCGCCCGCATCTCACAATTTTTTTGTCTTATTTGACAAATTTGGCTTCATCCAATCGTTGCATGCCCTCTTTGGCGTCCAGCGCATGGGGCATGCAACAATTGGATGAATTCAGATTTACCACCACTGTTACGTCATCGGGCCTGTGGTCATCGTGGCCCTGACAGGCATCCCTTATTTTTCTGTATTGAAGGTGGCAACCCTAATTGTGGCTCAGGCAGATCTTTTCACATACGGATAATTAATGATGGCATTAATTTTAATTTTAATTACAAGTGTCATACTCAATCCATGTATTATGTGTGGAATGTGTTTTGGAGGAGACAATCCCTCTTTGAATTTAGAGGGCTTGCAGCAGCGGCTTTTTGTTCCTTTGAGTTTGGAATCTGTGAGCCAGTTATTTATTCCGGTGAGTGAATGTTATGGTCACAAGTTTCGGAGTGTGGATTTGAAACGATCCTTAAAGGCTTGTACATTTTGGATACAAGTGTTATTGCTGTTTAATTAGGGAACCATTGAAAAATTTTGCCGGTCTTTTAGTATGCGCGCATTCTATTTCTATCTGCGCAGTTAATGAAGCCGGATGTTCTTTAATCACTCTTTCGCTTTTAAATCTCTGAGCGAAGCGGGTCTTTGGTGTTCCGACAGTGAGCCAGGAGGGTGCAGTAATTGTCTCTCCTGGTTACTTGGTTGCGGATTGCTTTCTTGTCCACTCGGTCTATCATAATTGTACAACTAGGACTCACAATTGTTTTGCTATAAGTGAGTTTTAAGAGTCCAGAATAAATTCTCTTAAAGAGACAGGAGAGTTGATTTAAAAATTGTTAAAATCGTTTTTCCTTTGGGCTAGAACAGTAACCTAATTGTATAAATATTTATGCAATTTGAATATATTTATGGCAGTTATTTGTAATAAATGCTTATTATGCCTAGGAGACAAAATTGTTTGGCCTATATTTTTTTTGTGCTGCTTAACTAACAAGAGCTATTCTATGTTAGGATAGATGGCTGTCCCCTGAGCCCAATGTCTCCTAGGATGATGCTGTTCAGGCAAGGCTGAAGCTTTCTCCTCAAATGTCCCAAGCCTCTTTGGCGTCACATGCAGTTCCTCTCTGTCTCCTGGAGGAGTTTATTTGCCTGCAGAAATTGCTGCGCAGGTGGTATCTGCGGCATTATCTGCCTTTCCTATGCTAAAGGGAAGAAGCAAGAGGAAATTAGAGATTCAGATAGTAAGGTTTCTGCTCCGCCTTCTGCTACTCAGATAGCTCTTCCTCATAAGTCTGATGAGGATATGTCGGTAGCCTCTGAGGGTAAAATCTCTGATTTGGACAGTATAATTCCTTCATCTGATGCTGAAGTAGTAGCCTTCAGATTGTAGCTTGAACACCTTTGTGTATGTTAAAGGAGGTTTTGGCTACTTTGGACGACTCTGATACTCCTGTCATGGTCAACCCTAAGAAATCTAGTGAACGTAGTATATACTAGGTTTCCTCTGTGGAAGATTTTTCCTGATCTAGACCGTGCAGGGAGATTTTTTCACAGGAATGGGAGAAGTCAGGGATTCCTTTTTCCCCGTCTTCTGTCTTTAAAAAGATGTTTCCTGTCGCTGTCTTCATTAAATATTCATGGCGCACAGTGCCTAAAGTAGAAGGGGCCATTTCTTCTCTGGCTAAGAGAACTAAGATTCCTAGAGAGGATAGCTGTTCTTTTCAGGGTCAATAGACTAAGCTGGTGGCTTACATGGAAGTTTGTATTGCCACTGTGGCAAGTGCGGCATTTTATTGGTCCGATGCCTTGTCTGATTCCAGTTTGGTAGAGACTTCTTTGGAGGAGATCCAGTACAGAATTAAGGCTCTTAAGCTAGCTAATTCTTTTATTTCTGATGCTACCATGCAAGTTTTTCAGCAGGGAGCCAAGATATCTGGCTTCACTGTGCTTGCATGCGAGGCGTTGTAGACAGTGGATGTTTCCTCTGAGTCCAAGTTTTAGGGTAAGACCTTGTTGAGTCCTGGTCTGATAGGAATAGTTCTGATATTACGGGTGGAAAAGGGTCTTTTTTACCACAAGACAGGATGAATAGACCTAAAGGAGTTTTGCCCCCAATCCGGGATCAGTCAAAGTGGGGGGTTGAATCTCTCTGTTTGTCTTCAAACATGGATACGAGATGTCCCAGATAAGCTGTGGACATAGTATCTCAGGGTTACTATATAGTAATCATTCCTTCCCTCCCTGAGGCAGGTTCCACCTCTCAATTTTATCTGCAGGCCAGATATCAGTGAGGCATTTTTATAGTGCATTTGGGGACTTCTCTTCCCTGTGAGTGATAGTTCCAGTTCCTGTAAGGGAACAGGGTCTAGGATTTTATTCATTCCTGTTGGTTGTTCCCAAAAAAGAGGGAATGTTTTGTCCAATGGTAGGCCTAAAGTGTCTCGCTAAGTTGTCTCAGGGTACCATTCTTCAAAAGGAAACGAGTGGTTCCATTCTTCCTTTGGTCTAGGAGGGTCAGTTCATGGTGACCATAGACCTGGTGGATGCGTATTTTCAAGTTCCTGAGTTTTGCCTTTCTGTCAAACACTTTCAGTTTGTGGCTTTTCCCTTTGGCCGTGCCATGGCTCTCAGAGGGGGCTATATAGGCAATGATCAGGTTTCAGGAAATTGCTGTGGTGCCCTTCCTGGATGTCATAATAGTTCAGGCGCCATCTTTTCAACAAGCAAACTCTCATACAGAGATCTTGTTGTCTTTCTTCATTCCCACAGATGGAAGTGAATCTGAAAATAAGTTCCCTTCTTCCAGCTACAGGGGTAGTTACTTAGGGACCATATTAGTTTTCCTATCTCTGAAAATATTTTTGACAGAGGTCAGAAAATAGAGGATTCTTTGCTCTTGCCTTTTTGGCACTCTACTGTTTGGTCTTTCAGAGAAGCCCGCTGGTAGCTCAGTGGTAAGTCACTTGGATACAATCTGAGAGACCAGAGTTTAAGACCTTATGTGGGCATGACAGTAGGATGTTCCTAGTAATATTTAAATGGCTCAATGTATGGAGGTAATTAGTCTGATGGTTGCTTCATTGGACATCATCCCTTTGCTCGATTCCATCTGAGAGTCTGCTGTTATGCATGTTCAGATAGTGGACCAGGGATCTTGTGGTTCTGTCTCGGAGGATAGATTTAGATCTGTCGACATGAGATTCTTCCCTGTGGATCAGAGAGGGGAATTAGTGGTAGAATGCTCACTTAGCTTGCGAGAGGTAGCGGGATCGTTGCCCGCATTCTCCAGAATTCTTTGGTTTTCTCAGGAGCATCTGTCTCGGGGCACATGCTTCCAGAGACCTTCCTGAGTAATAGTGACCACAGTGACTATGGACTTGGGAGGAGTCTGTTCTCCCCAAAACCATCTTGGAGTTGATAGTGATCTACAATGCTCTGATGGCTTGGCCTCAGTATAATGGTTTTTCAGGTTCTAGTTGAACAATTTCATCTCAGTGGATTACATTAACCACTTGGGAGGAACCTGGAGTTCCTTTGCCCTGATTGGCGTGGATTGTTCGGTGGGTGGACGCTCACATTTGTTGTTTATCCACTATTCACATTTCAGGAATGAATACTGGGAGCGGACCTCTTGAGCAGTCAGATTTTTCATCCCGGGGGGGTGGGCGCTTTTCCCGAAGGTGTTTTCCATCCAGGTTAACCCTCAAATGGGGGGTGCTGGAGTTGGAGATGGCAGTACGCCAATCTTTCATGTTATGTTAAAGGTCAAGAGATCAGCAGGCTGCGCTGTTAAATACCCTGGCGGTTCCTTGGGATTTCAGTCTGACATCCCTGTTCCTCAGTTTGCTCTCCTTCCACGAGTCATTGCTAGTAACAAATGGGAGTGAGCATCAGTTTTTTAATAATTCCTGCATAGTCTTGCAGGATCTGGTATACAGACCTAGTGGATATGTATTTCTTCCACCTGGGTGGTTGTTCCTGAGGAAGGACCTTCTAATTCAGGGTTCATTCTTTCATCGAACTTTCGTTTTCTCTGAAGCTTTCTGCTTGGAGATTGAATGTTTAGTTCTGTCTAAGTGTGTTTTTTCTGAATCGGTCATTGAGACCATGATTCAGGCTCACAAGCCTGTTACTGGTAACTTTTACCATAAGGTATGGCGTCAATTCCCTGATTGGTGTGAATCCCAGGACTACTCTTGGAAGTAGGGTCAGGATTCCTAGGGGTTTTGCCCTTTCTCCAGGAAGGTCTGGAGGATGGTTTGTCAGTCAGTTCTCTGAAGGGTCAGATTTCTGTGTTATCCTTTTTTACACAAGTGTCTGGTGGATGTGCTAGCTGTGTAATCTTTTTGTCAGACTCTGGTTAGTATCAGGCCTGTGTTTAAGTCTGTTGCTCCTCTTGGAGTTTTAACCTTGGTTTTAAGGTTTTGCAGCAGGCTCAGTTTGAGCCATAGCATTCCACAGATTTTACTTTTTTATCTTGGAAGTTTTCTATTTTTGTTATATCTTCTGCTCGGAGAGTTTAGGTACTCTCGGCTTTGCAGTGTGATTTGCTTTATCTTATTTTGGATAAGGTGGTTATTTATCCTAAGTGGAAATATTGTTTGGTGATTTGTTGTTCCCTCTCTGTGTCCTCATTCTTATCTCTTGAGGAACATGTGTGCACAATTTGGATGTGCGTGCTTAATATTTTTTATTTGGTTTTTGTTTGTTTTCTCTGTAAAAGAGAGCTACTGCTCTTTTCTCTGGTTGAGAAGTTTAATTATTTTGCTTTTCAGACTGTGGGGCTGCAGTCTCTTGAAAGAGTTTTGGCTCATTATACGAGGGCTGTCTCTTCTTGTTGGGATTTCACAGATGAAGCTTCTGTGGATCGATTTTGCAAGGCTGTAACTTGGTCTTCCTTGCATACTTTTTTCAAATTTTATCGATTTGATTGTTTTGCCTCTGACAAAGTTTCTTTTGGAGGAAAAGTTCTTCAAGTGGTGGTGCCTTCTGTTTAAGTCTGCCTGTCTTTTTCCTCCCTAGTCATCTGTGTCCTCTAGCTTGGGTACTGGTTCCCAACAGTAATTGATGACGTTGTGGACTCACCATATTTTAGGAAACAAAACAAAATTTATGCTTACCTGATAAATTTCTTTCTTTCCAGATTTGATGAGTCCACAACCCCGCCCTTTTTTTTTTAGACAGTTGTTTTTTTACTAAACCTCAGGCACCTCTACACCTTTGTGTTACTCCCTTTTCTCCACTACCTTGGGTCGAATGACTGGGGTTTGTGGGAAGGGAAGTGATACTTAACAGTTTAACTGTGGTGCTCTTTGCCTCCTCCTGCTGGCCAGGAGTGATATTCCCAACAGTAATTAATGATGATCCGTGGACTCACCGTGTCCAGATAGAAAGAAATTTAGCAGGTAAGCATACATTTTGTTTTTTTCCAAAATACAGACTTTTTCATTTATATTTTTTTATAAAAAAAATTTAATTATAAAAAATGACCATTTTCCCTGCCGGTAAGTCACAATCTTCTCTGCTTGTGTCTTTGGTTTGTTATTTAAAACAATAACTATTACCTTTCTGATTACAGTACTGTACTATCTTCCCGATGGCACCATGTATACAAAAGTATTAAACATTATATAAAAATAAAATGTATGCTTACCTGATAAATGTATTTCTTTCTTGACACGGTAAGTCCACTGATCATCATCAATTACTTTTGGGAATATCACTCCTGGCCAGCAGGAGGAGGCAAAGAGCACCACAGTAAAGCTGTTAAATATCACTCCCCTACCATAATCCCCCAGTCATTTGACCAAAGGGAAAGGAGAGAAAGGAAGTAACACAAGGTGCAGAGGTGGCTGAGGTTAATATAAATAAGAAACTGTCTAAATACAGGGCGGGCCGTGGACTCACCGTGTCAAGAAAGAAATACATTTATCAGGTAAGCATAAATTTTGTTTTCTTTCTAATGACACGGTGAGTCCAATGATCATTATCAATTACTGTTGGGAACCAATACCCAAGCCAGAGGACACAGATGATAAGGGAGGGACAAGACAGGAACCTAAACAGAAGGCACCACTGCTTGAAATACCTTTCTCCTAAAATAAGCCTCAGCCAAGGCAAAAGTATTGAATTTATAGAATTTGGAAAAAGTGTGCAAAGATGACCAAGTTGCAGCCTTGCAAATCTGTTCCACAGAAGCTTCATTTTTGAAGGCCCAGGAAGAAGAAACAGCCCTTGTGGAATGAGCTGTGATTTTCTCAGGAGGTTGCTGTCCAGCAGTCTCATATGCCAAGCAAATAACGCTCTTCAGCCAAAGGGAAAGTGAAGTAGCCGTAGCTTTCTTACCCTTGCGTTTCCCAGAAAAGCAAACAAACAATGCAGAAGACTGACAAAAGTCCTTAGTTGCCTGCAAATAAAATTTTAGCGCTCGCACAACATCCAGATTATGTAACAAGCGTTCTTTGTGAGAAGAAGGATTAGGACACAAAGAAGGTACAGCAATTTCCTGATTAATATTCTTGACGGAAGCAACCTTGGGCAGGAAACCAAAACTTAGTACGCAGCAACCACCTTATCAGAGTGAAATATAAAATAAGGGGAATCACACTGTAAAGCAGAGAGTTCAGAAACTCTCCGAGTAGAGGAAATAGCAACAAGAAACAAAACTTTCCAAGATAACATCTTAATATCTAATTTAAGAATGCATAGGCTCAAATGGAGCCTGTTGTAAAACTTTAAGAACAAGGTTAAGACTCCATTGAGGAGTAACAGGTTTAAACACAGGACAAATTCTAACCAAGGCCTGACAAAACGATTGCACGTATGGCACATCCACCAAGCGCTTATGTAACAAAATAAACAATTGCGAAATCTAACCCTTTAGAATACTTGCAGATAAACCCTTCTCCAGACCATCCTGAAGAAAGGACAAAATCCTAGGAATCTTTACTCTACTCCAAGAGTATCCTTTGGATTCACACCAATACAAGTATTTACGCCAGATCTTATGGTAAATCCTGTGAGTCACAGGCTTACGAGCCTAAATCAAGGTCTTAATGACCGACTCTGAAAATCCACTCTTAGATAAAACTAATCGTTCAATCTCCAAGCAGTCAGCTTCAGAGAAACAAGATTTGGATGAAGGAAGGGACCCTGAAGTAGAAGGTCCTTCCTCAGAGGCAGTCTCCAATGTGGAAAGGATGACATTTCCACTAGGTCTGCATACCAAATCCTGCAAGGCCACACTGGGGCTATGAGAATTACAGATGCCCTCTCCTGCTTGATTCAAGCAATGACTCTTGGAAGGAGAGAGAATGGAGGAAACAGGTATGCTAGACTGAAGTTCCAAGGAACAACTATCAGAAATGCCTGCGGATCTCTTGACCTTGAGCCGTATCTCAGAAGTTTGGCATTCTGATGAGAAGCCATAAGATCCAACTCTGGCTGCCCCCACTTGAGGGTCAAGCTGGAAAACACTTCTGAATGAAGTTCCCTACTTCCCGGGATGAAAAGTCTGTCTGCTCAGAAAATCCACTTCCCAATTGTCCACTCCTGGGATGTGGATCGCAGAAAGACAGCAGTTGTGGGTGTTCACCCACTGAATAATTCAGGCCACCTCTGTCATGGCCAAGGAACTCCGAGTTCCCCCCTGGTGGTTGATGTAGGCCACCGAGGTTATGTTGTCCGACTGGAATCTGATAAACCGGGCTAAGGCTAACTGAGGCAAGGCCAGAAGAGCAATGAATATTGCTCTCAGCTCCAAGATGTTTATGGGCAGGACTGACTCCTCCTGGGTCCATAAGCCCTAAGCCTTCAATGAGCCCCATACTGCTCCCCAACCTAGAAGGCTGGCATCCATGGTCACAATCACCCAGGAAGGTCTGCAGAACCAAGTACCCTTGGAGAAATGATCCTGAGAAAGCCACCACGGAAGAGAGTCTATTAATGCCTGATCTAGATCTACACGTGGAGACAGGTCCGTATAGTCCCCGTTCCATTGTCTGAGCATGCATAACTGCAGAGGTCTGAGATGGAACCGAGCAAATGGAATGATGTCAATGGAAGCCACTATCAGACCGATTACCTTCATACATTGAGCCACTGACGGCCGTGGAGAGGACTGAAGGGCAAAACAAGAGTCGAAAATCTTTCTTTTTCTGACCTCCGTCAGAAAAATCTTCATTAACAGGGAGTCTATTATGGTCCCCAAAAATACGACCCTTGTAGCTGGAACCAGAGAACTTTTTCCCGATTCACCTTCCACCCGTGGGATCCAAGAAAAGACAACAAGATCTCTGTATGAGATTCTGCTTGTTTAAAAGATGGCACCTGATCCAGAATGTCATCCAGATAAGGTGCCACTGCAATGCCCCGAGACCAAAGCACAGCTAAAAGAGCCCCCAGAACCTTTGAAACAATTCTGGGGGCTGTGGCAAGGCTGAATGGAAGGGCAACAAACTGGAAATGATTGTCCAAGAAGGCGAATCTCAGAAACTTGTGATGGTCCCTGTGAATGGGAACATGAAGGTATGTATCCTTTATGTCTATGGTTTTCATGAACTGACCTTCTTGTACCAAAGGAAGAATGTAGCGTATAGTCTCCATCTTGAAGGATGGCACTCTGAGAAACTTGTTTAAACATTTTAGATCTAGGATTGGTCAAAAAGTTCCCTCCTTTTTGGGAACCACGAACAGATTCGAGTAAAATCCCAGACCCCTTTCCTGAATGGTAACTGGAACTGTTACCCCCAAGACGGCAAGATTCTTGACACAATGTAAGAACGCCTTTCTTTTTATCTGGTCTACAGATAATCTGGAGAGGAGAAACTTGCCTCTGGGAGTGTAATAGTCTGTATTTGTAGCAATTTGAACAAGCATTTAATTTTGTTTTATAAATAAGAACCAACAATTTCCTCAAAAGTAGGTTTGTAACATAAAAGAAGCTTGATGAATTCGTTGTCAGTGCTTCATATAATGTATTACTATTTGCCCAATAAGTGACAGTTTATTAACTTCATAAACTGTATTACTTTCAGGGCATTTGATAATGCAAACAGTTCAAATTAAGCAGTAACGTAAAATATAGTATTCCTTAATTAGGCAGGTAAAGTTCATCAAAATAAGTAAGGATAACGATTAATAATAAAATAATTAGGTCTGACCTGAGAACACAGGAATTGTTACTTGTCCGTTTGTTATGAACAGCAGCGTGGGTACTCAGAGGGGAGAGCGGTTGCGGCTGCAGCTGATGACGTCACCGCTACTTTGCTGTGCTGTGTATGAAGCTGCTTGAATCCTGTTACCTTGTAAATGCTTCAGGGTTTGATGTCGAGTTAGTTTGATTTCCTTATAGTATGAAATATCTTCCAGTGTTGAATTGAGTAGAAGAGCTGCTAGATGTAGGAATGAAAAATAAGAGATGTTATCAGTAACTCTTCAAATAAGAATTTATGAGGCTGTTGGAGAGTGAGGAAAACTCTCAGTGTAACGCTTGTGCTGTGAATCCTTTCTCAATTAACCAGCAATGAATGCTGGGGGGAAGTGCTTGATATAGGAGGCTCTTAAAGGGACAGATCATTAGCAAGCAGTAACCCTGACAGAGCCCCCCACAAAAAGAACCACAGCGAGGTTCAAGGCCTAGGACGATCAGGGTTACGTCTATGGAAGAGGGAAATCAGACGTGGAGCAGATATGTTCGAGGCAGGCTCCCAGGAATCATCCTCATGGCCAAAACCTTTCCAATGAACCAAATAGAAAAGATTCCCACGACGTAGTCTAGAATCCAGAATGCTATGAACCTCATACTGGCAATCAAGATTAGCAGAAGGTATTGGGTCTTCTGATGTAATATTTGTTATGGGTAGGTTGCAAGGTTTGATAAGAGACACATGGAAAGTTGGATGTATCTTAAAAGTTGATGGTAGTTGGAGTGTAACTGTTGTTGGACCATTTACCCTGACGATAGGGTAAGGACCCCAAAAAGAGTTTTACCTAGTTTTCCTACAAGGATAAGGTATCTTGAGGTTCTTAGTGGAGAGCCATACTTGTTGTCCTACGGAATATTGAGGACTAGGTCTGTGGCGAAGATCGTAGTACCTGCGTTGTGATGCCTGTGCCTGAAGAATATGTTCACGAATTGAAGAAAAGTTAGCAGAAATGTCATTAACCAGATCATTCACCCTGAGGACATGGGGTGTCAATCTTCGGAAGTAGTGTGAAATTTGGATGTAAACCATAATTTTATAAAAAATGGTGATGTGCCAGTTGTAGAACTCTTATTATTATTATAGGCAAATTCTGCTAGGGGCAAGTAAGGTGGCCCAAGAATCTTGTTGGTGAGAGCAGAAACAACGTAGGTATTGCTCTAGCCACTGGTTCACCCTCTCCGTCTGCCCATTCGTCTGAGGATGGTAAGCAGTGGTGAGTTTTTGTTCTATATGCAGAGCAGCACACAAATTTCTCCAGAACTTAGATGTGAATTGGGTTCCACGGTCACTAAGGATGGTTTTAGGTATTCCATGCAGTCTTACAATATTTGAATGAACAATTCACTGGTTGAACTGGAAGTGGGTAGGGAGGTAACCGGTATGAAATGTGCCATCTTTGAGAATAGATCGGTGACAACCATTATAGTGGTATATTTGTTGGAGAGAGGTAAGTCCACGATAAAGTCTAGGGATACCGCCTCCCAGGGTACTTGAGGTACAGGGTAAAGGCTGTAAAAGACCCACAGGGAGTTGTTTAGAAGGTTTGGAGGTTGCGCATATAACACATTTAGAAATATATTCTTTGAGATCGAGGTTAAGAGTAGGCCACCAAAAAGATCTCTTAAGTAAATCCAAAGTTTTTATCCCTTCCCATGTGTCCCAGCAAGGGGAGACTCATGAACTGTTTTCAAGATTGAAGATCTAAGATTTGGAGGTATGTATAGCTTCCCGTCCTTATAGAGTAAGCCATCAGAATTGTAAGTAAGATCTGTATGAGGTACTGATGGATCAATAGCAGTAGCATCTTTTATCACTGTAGTTGGACTTGTTATAACTCCAATGATAGAGTCCTTAGGAACAATAGTAGTAGGAATGCATGGTAATTATAGGTTTAGGACCTTGTCTAGAGAGGGCGTCAGCCTTGCCATTTTTTGTACCAGGCCTGTAGGTAATGATGTAATGGAAACGAGAGAAGTAAAGACTCCAGCGTAATTGTCTGGAGGATAGAGTTCGATTAGACTGAAGATATTGCAGATTTTTGTGGTCAGTATATATGACAGTTGGTTGTGTTGCACCCTCAAGCAAATGCCTCCAGTGATCGAAGGAACACTTTATTGCAAGTAATTCTTTCTCGCCAACTGGATAATTTAACTCTGCTGGTTGCATCAATCTAGAGAAGAATGCGACCGGATGTAAGGGTTCTTTGAATGATTTCCTTTGAGAGAGGATTGCCCCTATTGCGAACTCAGAAGCGTCAACTTCCAGGATAAATTGCTTTTCTAAATCCGGGTATTGGAGAATGGGTGCTGTAGTGAATTTATTTTTTAAAAGGTCAAATACCTGTTGAGTATGGCTTGTCCACCTGAAAGGATGATTCAATTTGGTGAGTTCAGTAAGAGGTTTGGTAATAGCAGCAAATCCAGGAATGAATTTCCTATAATAATTTGAGAGCCAAGGAAACGTTGAACATCTTTCTTACATTGAGGAGTCGGCCAATTATGAATGGCCTGAACCTTGTCATCTTGCATCTTGATTCCTTCAGGAGAGATGTTATACCCCAGAAAAGAGATATTATTTGATTCAAATATACATTTTTCTAGTTTAGCGTATAGGTTATTTTTTCGTAACCTAGTGAGAACTTCTCTAACATGCATTCTATGTTGATCTAAATTTTGTGAGTAAACTAGAATATCGTCCAAATAGACAACAACATATACATCCAAAATATCTCTGAAAAGATCATTGATTAAGCATTGGAATGTTGCTGGGGCATTGCACAGACCGAATGGCATCACTGTATATTCGAATAGCCCATATCTAGTCCGAAAAGCAGTGAGCCATTCGTCGCCAGCTCTCATTCGTATAAGATTATAGGCACCTCGAAGATCCAATTTAGTGAAAATTGAGGCCCCCCTTAATCTTCAATTAATTCAGGGATTAAAGGTAGGGGGTACCTGTTTTTTCTGGTACGCCTGTTCAATTCCCTGTAATCAATGATTGGTCTTAACGTGCCATCTTTATTGGTAACAAAAAATATGCCTGCACCTGCAGGAGAGGTACTAGGTCTTATAAAACCTTTTCGGAGGTTCTCATCGATATAATTTTTAAGGTGTTCTAGTTCTGGTTTAGAAAGGGGGGTAGATATGTCCATAGGGAATTGAAACTCTCTGGGAGTAAATCAATAGGACAATCGTAATCCCTATGAGGGGGGCAAACATTCAGCTTCTTTTTTATTAAAAACATCTGAGAAGTCTGCATATTGTTTGGGTAAAATATTATCCTCAACCTGTAGCATAATTAAATCTGATGATGTCTCACCATTTTGAGTGAGATGAGGAAAAGATAAACTGAGGTCATTCCAGTTTATAGTTGGTTTGTGTTTACAAAACCAATTTATACCAAGGATTACATTAAACATTGGTGAAGATATGACATCAAAAGTGAGTGTTTCTGTGATGTGTGTGCAAGATATTACCTGTAATGGTGTAGTTTGGTGTGTGACAGGACCTGATTTTAAAAAAGAGCCATCAATGACCTTCACAGAGACTGGAGTTTTCTTAGAGACTAGAGGTATTTTATTCTGTTTCACAAAAGAAAAATCAACAAAATTTCTACATGAGCGGTGTCCAGGATGCTTCAGTTGTTATCCTGATTTGATCCCACTGTAAAATAATAGGGATAGTTAAATATGATGGTTTAATGGTTTTCATTAACAGGGGATTCAGAGATGTTAGGCAACCTACCCTTCTTATTCCTAGCCAGAACTGGGCAGTCCTTTACTTCATGTGTAGGGCAGGCACAATACATGCACAAACTATGCAACTTCCTCCTAGTCTTTTCCTGAGAGGAGAGGGGACCCTTTATGAAGCCTATGTCCATAGGTTGTGGTGATTCCTTAGTTTGATAAACAGGTGGTGGAGAGAAAGCTTTTTGTACCGCTAGCCTTTTCAGAGGCGGCGTTCCCTAAGCCGTCTATCTATGTTAATAGTGAGAGAAAAGAAATCTTCCAATGAATCTGGAATACCTGTGCGTGAAAGCTCATCCTTTATATCCTCAGATAATCCTAAACGATATTGAGTTTTAAGGGAGACCTCATTCCATCCCGAATCACGGGCAGAAATTTTAAATTGTGTGATGTAAGACTCCACTGGGTTCTTTCTTTGTTTTAAAGATCTAAGTAAGTTTTCAGCTGTGACCTGTTTGAAAGGGTCATCATATAATGCTGACATTTGATCAAAGAATTCATCTAGAGATCCCAGTATTGCATCATCATTTTCAAAAAAAGAGTCAGCCCAAGCCCTAGGTTCCCCCCTCAAATATGATATCACAATGAGCACTCTTGATCTTTCTGTGGGATAAGTACGTGGCTTTAATTGAAAAAGCAACAAACAGGAGTTTTTAAACTCTCTGAATCTTGAACGGTCACCAGAGAATTTTTCTGGGGGGGAGACCATAGGTTCAGGGATAGAATCTGCACTTGCAGGTTTAGGTGCCAGAGTCTCTCTTAAGCAGGCCTTCAAATCCTGATTTTCCACTTGTAATTCATGGAAAGAACCTGATAAAGCTTCTAATCTGTCTGACAAGACTTGAACTTTATCACTTAAAAGATCTTGTTCCATAATTGCTGTTGAAAGTATATGTTTAGTATAGGATAATTCTGTGTACACAAACACTAAATCCTTTCTTCCTTATGGCTGGTTAATTCTGTAATAGTCTGTATTTGTAGCAATTTGAACAAGCATTTAATTTTGTTTTATAAATAAGAACCAACAATTTCCTCAAAAGTAGGTTTGTAACATAAAAGAAGCTTGATGAATTCGTTGTCAGTGCTTCATATAATGTATTACTATTTGCCCAATAAGTGACAGTTTATTAACTTCATAAACTGTATTACTTTCAGGGCAATTGATAATGCAAACAGTTCAAATTAAGCAGTAACGTAAAATATAGTATTCCTTAATTAGGCAGGTAAAGTTCATCAAAATAAGTAAGGATAACGATTAATAATAAAATAATTAGGTCTGACCTGAGAACACAGGAATTGTTACTTGTCCGTTTGTTATGAACAGCAGCGTGGTACTCAGAGGGAGAGCGGTTGCGGCTGCAGCTGATGACGTCACCGCTACTTGCTGTGCTGTGTATGAAGCTGCTTGAATCCTGTTACCTTGTAAATGCTTCAGGGTTTGATGTCGAGTTAGTTTGATTTCCTTATAGTATGAAATATCTTCCAGTGTTGAATTGAGTAGAAGAGCTGCTAGATGTAGGAATGAAAAATAAGAGATGTTATCAGTAACTCTTCAAATAAGAATTTATGAGGCTGTTGGAGAGTGAGGAAAACTCTCAGTGTAACGCTTGTGCTGTGAATCCTTTCTCAATTAACCAGCAATGAATGCTGGGGGGGAAGTGCTTGATATAGGAGGCTCTTAAAGGGACAGATCATTAGCAAGCAGTAACCCTGACAGGGAGGAAAATATTTTAAGTCTATTTTGTATCCCTGGGAGACAATGTCCACTGCCCAGGAATCTGGTTCATCTCTTATCCAAGCCTGGGAAAAAAGAGAGAGTCTGCCCCCTACAAGATCCGCTCCCGGATCGGGGGCCAACCCTTCATGCTGACTTGAAATCAGCTGAAGGCTTTTTAGATTGCTTTCCCTTATTTCAGAACTGGTTGGGCTTCCAGGAAGGCTTGGGTTGATCTTACTTGGAGGAAGGGGAGGAAGACTTGCCTTTAAAGAAAATTAATCTGACGTCCCTTCTGCTTATTCTTTTTATCTTGAGGAAGAAAAGAACCCTTCCCTCCAGTAATATCTGAGATAATTTCCGCCAGACCAGGTCCAAACAAGGTCTTACCCTTCTAAGAAATAGCCATGAGCTTAGATTTAGATGAAACATCCGCAGACCAGGACTTCAACCACATTGGACCGCAAAAAACAGATATTTTGGCTCCAGTCTAATAAACTGTAAGGAAGCATCTGTAATGAAGGAATTGGCTACCTTGAGAGCCTTAATCCTGTCCTGGATCCCATCAAGAGGGGTATCCGTCTGAAGAGATTCAGACAATGCATCAACGTGATATACACTGCACGTTGCCATTGTAGACCCTGGTGGACATACATCTTTTTAGTATAGCCTCCAATTTTTTATCCATTGTAACTTTAAAAGAACAACTATCCACTATGGGAATAGTAGTCCTCTTGGCTAAAGTGGAGATTGCTCCTTGTACCTTAGGAACCATCTGCCATGACTCCTTAATAGAATCCGCTATAGGAAACATCTTCTTAAAAATAGGAGATGGAGAAAAGGGGAATACCAGGTCTTTCCCATTCTCGAGCAATAATCTCCGCAGCACGGTCAGGAACCGGAAAAATCTCGACCAAGGAGAGAACATCAAAGTATTTGTTCAATTTACTAGACTTTTAAGGATTGACTACGATAGTTGTGTCGGAGTCGTCCAAAGTAGCCAAAACCTCCTTAAGTAATAAGCGAAGGTGTTCTAGCTTAAATCTGGAGGATACTACTTCAGCATCAGAAGAAGAAATTACACTGTCTGAGTCTGAAATTTCCCCCTCAGATACTACCGACATGTCTTCTTCCTCAGGCTTATGGGAAAAGACACTCTGGATAGCCAGAACTTAAATTTCATTTTACACCTTCCCTGCAACATGGGGAAAGCTGACAAGGCCTCAGATACCACAAGGGATACCTGGGAAGCAATCTCTTGTAGAGAAAATCCTACAGGATTGCAAGAGGAAACACAGGGCACTGTATGTGGAGACTGAAAAAGTTGGGACGCTTGAGGAGAAAGCTGCGGCATATCTGCAACAGGAGACACCTGAACAGCATTTGCCTGGGATAATTGTGGCTCATGGTCAAATATTTTATCTCTATAACTTAAAGTTCACTCAATGCATGAGGAACAAAAAGGAACTGGGGGTTCCACTTGAGCATCGAAACATAACTGACAAGCAGCAACTTCGCCTGGGATAATGGTTTGAAAAGCCTCTTGATTCATCTTATGTAGTGTCAGTATACGGCTGGGTTATAATACAATATGTTTAATAATTATCCTTTAAACTAAACCCTCAATAAAATGCATATATCAAGACAATAAAATTAATGTAAATTCCTAAGTTCTTTTTTATTAGTTAATATTTATAGACACATTGAAATATATTTGTAGGAAACCAGATATGAATCAAAACTAAACATGGAAGGGAACTGCACTCCAAGACCGGATCAGGTACACATCCTGTGACTCAGTAACATCCAGCCCTGGGTGCTAAATAGCACTCCAAAAAAAAGCTGTGATGTCACCAGAGCCACAGGCAGTTAACCCCAGTCCGGAATGGGTGCAAGAACCAAGGGAGATTACAAATAAAAAGTAATACAACACATAGAAACACCCAGCACTCACCAGCTAGCTCACAGCTAAGATAAAATCACAACTGGAAAGGTTAGTCACCGCATCTGGCCAAATGGGAAAGCTCAGGCACCACGTCAAGGTCCTTTCCTTAGCCTGAGTCCCTAACACAGGCACACCATCATGCGAGCTCACAAAGCTAAACAAACTGAGAACAAAGAAGGGGTGCACAGGTGGCTGTAATCACCCATAGAAAATACAAAACATGGAAGGGAACTGCACTCCAAGACCGGATCAGGTACACATCCTGTGACTCAGTAACATCCAGCCCTGGGTGCTAAATAGCACTCCAAAAAAAAGCTGTGATGTCACCAGAGCCACAGGCAGTTAACCCCAGTCCGGAATGGGTGCAAGAACCAAGGGAGATTACAAATAAAAAGTAATACAACACATAGAAACACCCAGCACTCACCAGCTAGCTCACAGCTAAGATAAAATCACAACTGGAAAGGTTAGTCACCGCATCTGGCCAAATGGGAAAGCTCAGGCACCACGTCAAGGTCCTTTCCTTAGCCTGAGTCCCTAACACAGGCACACCATCATGCGAGCTCACAAAGCTAAACAAACTGAGAACAAAGAAGGGGTGCACAGGTGGCTGTAATCACCCATAGAAAATACAAAACATGGAAGGGAAACTGCACTCCAAGACCGGATCAGGTACACATCCTGTGACTCAGTAACATCCAGCCCTGGGTGCTAAATAGCACTCCAAAAAAAAAGCTGTGATGTCACCAGAGCCACAGGCAGTTAACCCCAGTCCGGAATGGGTGCAAGAACCAAGGGAGATTACAAATAAAAAAGTAATACAACACATAGAAACACCCAGCACTCACCAGCTAGCTCACAGCTAAGATAAAATCACAACTGGAAAGGTTAGTCACCGCATCTGGCCAAATGGGAAAGCTCAGGCACCACGTCAAGGTCCTTTCCTTAGCCTGAGTCCCTAACACAGGCACACCATCATGCGAGCTCACAAATGCTAAACAAACTGAGAACAAAGAAGGGGTGCACAGGTGGCTGTAATCACCCATAGAAAATACAAAACATGGAAGGGAACTGCACTCCAAGACCGGATCAGGTACACATCCTGTGACTCAGTAACATCCAGCCCTGGGTGCTAAATAGCACTCCAAAAAAAAGCTGTGATGTCACCAGAGCCACAGGCAGTTAACCCCAGTCCGGAATGGGTGCAAGAACCAAGGGAGATTACAAATAAAAAGTAATACAACACATAGAAACACCCAGCACTCACCAGCTAGCTCACAGCTAAGATAAAATCACAACTGGAAAGGTTAGTCACCGCATCTGGCCAAATGGGAAAGCTCAGGCACCACGTCAAGGTCCTTTCCTTAGCCTGAGTCCCTAACACAGGCACACCATCATGCGAGCTCACAAAGCTAAACAAACTGAGAACAAAGAAGGGGTGCACAGGTGGCTGTAATCACCCATAGAAAATACAAAACATGGAAGGGAACTGCACTCCAAGACCGGATCAGGTACACATCCTGTGACTCAGTAACATCCAGCCCTGGGTGCTAAATAGCACTCCAAAAAAAAGCTGTGATGTCACCAGAGCCACAGGCAGTTAACCCCAGTCCGGAATGGGTGCAAGAACCAAGGGAGATTACAAATAAAAAGTAATACAACACATAGAAACACCCAGCACTCACCAGCTAGCTCACAGCTAAGATAAAATCACAACTGGAAAGGTTAGTCACCGCATCTGGCCAAATGGGAAAGCTCAGGCACCACGTCAAGGTCCTTTCCTTAGCCTGAGTCCCTAACACAGGCACACCATCATGCGAGCTCACAAAGCTAAACAAACTGAGAACAAAGAAGGGGTGCACAGGTGGCTGTAATCACCCATAGAAAATACAAAACATGGAAGGGAACTGCACTCCAAGACCGGATCAGGTACACATCCTGTGACTCAGTAACATCCAGCCCTGGGTGCTAAATAGCACTCCAAAAAAAAGCTGTGATGTCACCAGAGCCACAGGCAGTTAACCCCAGTCCGGAATGGGTGCAAGAACCAAGGGAGATTACAAATAAAAAGTAATACAACACATAGAAACACCCAGCACTCACCAGCTAGCTCACAGCTAAGATAAAATCACAACTGGAAAGGTTAGTCACCGCATCTGGCCAAATGGGAAAGCTCAGGCACCACGTCAAGGTCCTTTCCTTAGCCTGAGTCCCTAACACAGGCACACCATCATGCGAGCTCACAAAGCTAAACAAACTGAGAACAAAGAAGGGGTGCACAGGTGGCTGTAATCACCCATAGAAAATACAAAACATGGAAGGGAACTGCACTCCAAGACCGGATCAGGTACACATCCTGTGACTCAGTAACATCCAGCCCTGGGTGCTAAATAGCACTCCAAAAAAAAGCTGTGATGTCACCAGAGCCACAGGCAGTTAACCCCAGTCCGGAATGGGTGCAAGAACCAAGGGAGATTACAAATAAAAAGTAATACAACACATAGAAACACCCAGCACTCACCAGCTAGCTCACAGCTAAGATAAAATCACAACTGGAAAGGTTAGTCACCGCATCTGGCCAAATGGGAAAGCTCAGGCACCACGTCAAGGTCCTTTCCTTAGCCTGAGTCCCTAACACAGGCACACCATCATGCGAGCTCACAAAGCTAAACAAACTGAGAACAAAGAAGGGGTGCACAGGTGGCTGTAATCACCCATAGAAAATACAAAACATGGAAGGGAACTGCACTCCAAGACCGGATCAGGTACACATCCTGTGACTCAGTAACATCCAGCCCTGGGTGCTAAATAGCACTCCAAAAAAAAGCTGTGATGTCACCAGAGCCACAGGCAGTTAACCCCAGTCCGGAATGGGTGCAAGAACCAAGGGAGATTACAAATAAAAAGTAATACAACACATAGAAACACCCAGCACTCACCAGCTAGCTCACAGCTAAGATAAAATCACAACTGGAAAGGTTAGTCACCGCATCTGGCCAAATGGGAAAGCTCAGGCACCACGTCAAGGTCCTTTCCTTAGCCTGAGTCCCTAACACAGGGCACACCATCATGCGAGCTCACAAAGCTAAACAAACTGAGAACAAAGAAGGGGTGCACAGGTGGCTGTAATCACCCATAGAAAATACAAAACATGGAAGGGAACTGCACTCCAAGACCGGATCAGGTACACATCCTGTGACTCAGTAACATCCAGCCCTGGGTGCTAAATAGCACTCCAAAAAAAAGCTGTGATGTCACCAGAGCCACAGGCAGTTAACCCCAGTCCGGAATGGGTGCAAGAACCAAGGGAGATTACAAATAAAAAGTAATACAACACATAGAAACACCCAGCACTCACCAGCTAGCTCACAGCTAAGATAAAATCACAACTGGAAAGGTTAGTCACCGCATCTGGCCAAATGGGAAAGCTCAGGCACCACGTCAAGGTCCTTTCCTTAGCCTGAGTCCCTAACACAGGCACACCATCATGCGAGCTCACAAAGCTAAACAAACTGAGAACAAAGAAGGGGTGCACAGGTGGCTGTAATCACCCATAGAAAATACAAAACATGGAAGGGAACTGCACTCCAAGACCGGATCAGGTACACATCCTGTGACTCAGTAACATCCAGCCCTGGGTGCTAAATAGCACTCCAAAAAAAAGCTGTGATGTCACCAGAGCCACAGGCAGTTAACCCCAGTCCGGAATGGGTGCAAGAACCAAGGGAGATTACAAATAAAAAGTAATACAACACATAGAAACACCCAGCACTCACCAGCTAGCTCACAGCTAAGATAAAATCACAACTGGAAAGGTTAGTCACCGCATCTGGCCAAATGGGAAAGCTCAGGCACCACGTCAAGGTCCTTTCCTTAGCCTGAGTCCCTAACACAGGCACACCATCATGCGAGCTCACAAAGCTAAACAAACTGAGAACAAAGAAGGGGTGCACAGGTGGCTGTAATCACCCATAGAAAATACAAAACATGGAAGGGAACTGCACTCCAAGACCGGATCAGGTACACATCCTGTGACTCAGTAACATCCAGCCCTGGGTGCTAAATAGCACTCCAAAAAAAAGCTGTGATGTCACCAGAGCCACAGGCAGTTAACCCCAGTCCGGAATGGGTGCAAGAACCAAGGGAGATTACAAATAAAAAGTAATACAACACATAGAAACACCCAGCACTCACCAGCTAGCTCACAGCTAAGATAAAATCACAACTGGAAAGGTTAGTCACCGCATCTGGCCAAATGGGAAAGCTCAGGCACCACGTCAAGGTCCTTTCCTTAGCCTGAGTCCCTAACACAGGCACACCATCATGCGAGCTCACAAAGCTAAACAAACTGAGAACAAAGAAGGGGTGCACAGGTGGCTGTAATCACCCATAGAAAATACAAAACATGGAAGGGAACTGCACTCCAAGACCGGATCAGGTACACATCCTGTGACTCAGTAACATCCAGCCCTGGGTGCTAAATAGCACTCCAAAAAAAAGCTGTGATGTCACCAGAGCCACAGGCAGTTAACCCCAGTCCGGAATGGGTGCAAGAACCAAGGGAGATTACAAATAAAAAGTAATACAACACATAGAAACACCCAGCACTCACCAGCTAGCTCACAGCTAAGATAAAATCACAACTGGAAAGGTTAGTCACCGCATCTGGCCAAATGGGAAAGCTCAGGCACCACGTCAAGGTCCTTTCCTTAGCCTGAGTCCCTAACACAGGCACACCATCATGCGAGCTCACAAAGCTAAACAAACTGAGAACAAAGAAGGGGTGCACAGGTGGCTGTAATCACCCATAGAAAATACAAAACATGGAAGGGAACTGCACTCCAAGACCGGATCAGGTACACATCCTGTGACTCAGTAACATCCAGCCCTGGGTGCTAAATAGCACTCCAAAAAAAAGCTGTGATGTCACCAGAGCCACAGGCAGTTAACCCCAGTCCGGAATGGGTGCAAGAACCAAGGGAGATTACAAATAAAAAGTAATACAACACATAGAAACACCCAGCACTCACCAGCTAGCTCACAGCTAAGATAAAATCACAACTGGAAAGGTTAGTCACCGCATCTGGCCAAATGGGAAAGCTCAGGCACCACGTCAAGGTCCTTTCCTTAGCCTGAGTCCCTAACACAGGCACACCATCATGCGAGCTCACAAAGCTAAACAAACTGAGAACAAAGAAGGGGGTGCACAGGTGGCTGTAATCACCCATAGAAAATACAAAACATGGAAGGGAACTGCACTCCAAGACCGGATCAGGTACACATCCTGTGACTCAGTAACATCCAGCCCTGGGTGCTAAATAGCACTCCAAAAAAAAGCTGTGATGTCACCAGAGCCACAGGCAGTTAACCCCAGTCCGGAATGGGTGCAAGAACCAAGGGAGATTACAAATAAAAAGTAATACAACACATAGAAACACCCAGCACTCACCAGCTAGCTCACAGCTAAGATAAAATCACAACTGGAAAGGTTAGTCACCGCATCTGGCCAAATGGGAAAGCTCAGGCACCACGTCAAGGTCCTTTCCTTAGCCTGAGTCCCTAACACAGGCACACCATCATGCGAGCTCACAAAGCTAAACAAACTGAGAACAAAGAAGGGGTGCACAGGTGGCTGTAATCACCCATAGAAAATACAAAACATGGAAGGGAACTGCACTCCAAGACCGGATCAGGTACACATCCTGTGACTCAGTAACATCCAGCCCTGGGTGCTAAATAGCACTCCAAAAAAAGCTGTGATGTCACCAGAGCCACAGGCAGTTAACCCCAGTCCGGAATGGGTGCAAGAACCAAGGGAGATTACAAATAAAATGTAATACAACACATAGAAACACCCAGCACTCACCAGCTAGCTCACAGCTAAGATAAAATCACAACTGGAAAGGTTAGTCACCGCATCTGGCCAAATGGGAAAGCTCAGGCACCACGTCAAGGTCCTTTCCTTAGCCTGAGTCCCTAACACAGGCACACCATCATGCGAGCTCACAAAGCTAAACAAACTGAGAACAAAGAAGGGGTGCACAGGTGGCTGTAATCACCCATAGAAAATACAAAACATGGAAGGGAACTGCACTCCAAGACCGGATCAGGTACACATCCTGTGACTCAGTAACATCCAGCCCTGGGTGCTAAATAGCACTCCAAAAAAAAGCTGTGATGTCACCAGAGCCACAGGCAGTTAACCCCAGTCCGGAATGGGTGCAAGAACCAAGGGAGATTACAAATAAAATGTAATACAACACATAGAAACACCCAGCACTCACCAGCTAGCTCACAGCTAAGATAAAATCACAACTGGAAAGGTTAGTCACCGCATCTGGCCAAATGGGAAAGCTCAGGCACCACGTCAAGGTCCTTTCCTTAGCCTGAGTCCCTAACACAGGCACACCATCATGCGAGCTCACAAAGCTAAACAAACTGAGAACAAAGAAGGGGTGCACAGGTGGCTGTAATCACCCATAGAAAATACAAAACATGGAAGGGAACTGCACTCCAAGACCGGATCAGGTACACATCCTGTGACTCAGTAACATCCAGCCCTGGGTGCTAAATAGCACTCCAAAAAAAAAGCTGTGATGTCACCAGAGCCACAGGCAGTTAACCCCAGTCCGGAATGGGTGCAAGAACCAAGGGAGATTACAAATAAAAAGTAATACAACACATAGAAACACCCAGCACTCACCAGCTAGCTCACAGCTAAGATAAAATCACAACTGGAAAGGTTAGTCACCGCATCTGGCCAAATGGGAAAGCTCAGGCACCACGTCAAGGTCCTTTCCTTAGCCTGAGTCCCTAACACAGGCACACCATCATGCGAGCTCACAAAGCTAAACAAACTGAGAACAAAGAAGGGGTGCACAGGTGGCTGTAATCACCCATAGAAAATACAAAACATGGAAGGGAACTGCACTCCAAGACCGGATCAGGTACACATCCTGTGACTCAGTAACATCCAGCCCTGGGTGCTAAATAGCACTCCAAAAAAAAAGCTGTGATGTCACCAGAGCCACAGGCAGTTAACCCCAGTCCGGAATGGGTGCAAGAACCAAGGGAGATTACAAATAAAAAGTAATACAACACATAGAAACACCCAGCACTCACCAGCTAGCTCACAGCTAAGATAAAATCACAACTGGAAAGGTTAGTCACCGCATCTGGCCAATGGGAAAGCTCAGGCACCACGTCAAGGTCCTTTCCTTAGCCTGAGTCCCTAACACAGGCACACCATCATGCGAGCTCACAAAGCTAAACAAACTGAGAACAAAGAAGGGGTGCACAGGTGGCTGTAATCACCCATAGAAAATACAAAACATGGAAGGGAACTGCACTCCAAGACCGGATCAGGTACACATCCTGTGACTCAGTAACATCCAGCCCTGGGTGCTAAATAGCACTCCAAAAAAAAGCTGTGATGTCACCAGAGCCACAGGCAGTTAACCCCAGTCCGGAATGGGTGCAAGAACCAAGGGAGATTACAAATAAAAAGTAATACAACACATAGAAACACCCAGCACTCACCAGCTAGCTCACAGCTAAGATAAAATCACAACTGGAAAGGTTAGTCACCGCATCTGGCCAAATGGGAAAGCTCAGGCACCACGTCAAGGTCCTATCCTTAGCCTGAGTCCCTAACACAGGCACACCATCATGCGAGCTCACAAAGCTAAACAAACTGAGAACAAAGAAGGGGTGCACAGGTGGCTGTAATCACCCATAGAAAATACAAAACATGGAAGGGAACTGCACTCCAAGACCGGATCAGGTACACATCCTGTGACTCAGTAACATCCAGCCCTGGGTGCTAAATAGCACTCCAAAAAAGCTGTGATGTCACCAGAGCCACAGGCAGTTAAACCCCAGTCCGGAATGGGTGCAAGAACCAAGGGAGATTACAAATAAAATGTAATACAACACATAGAAACACCCAGCACTCACCAGCTAGCTCACAGCTAAGATAAAATCACAACTGGAAAGGTTAGTCACCGCATCTGGCCAAATGGGAAAGCTCAGGCACCACGTCAAGGTCCTTTCCTTAGCCTGAGTCCCTAACACAGGCACACCATCATGCGAGCTCACAAAGCTAAACAAACTGAGAACAAAGAAGGGGTGCACAGGTGGCTGTAATCACCCATAGAAAATACAAAACATGGAAGGGAACTGCACTCCAAGACCGGATCAGGTACACATCCTGTGACTCAGTAACATCCAGCCCTGGGTGCTAAATAGCACTCCAAAAAAAAGCTGTGATGTCACCAGAGCCACAGGCAGTTAACCCCAGTCCGGAATGGGTGCAAGAACCAAGGGAGATTACAAATAAAAAGTAATACAACACATAGAAACACCCAGCACTCATCAGCTAGCTCACAGCTAAGATAAAATCACAACTGGAAAGGTTAGTCACCGCATCTGGCCAAATGGGAAAGCTCAGGCACCACGTCAAGGTCCTTTCCTTAGCCTGAGTCCCTAACACAGGCACACCATCACGTTTATTCTATTATAATATGCTATGCAAAGATCATAAAAATTAACTTATTTGTTAACCTTATTCACAATTGAATTTCATTAAAATACTACAATAAGATACCAGAATCTGAGCCACTAACCTTCAAATAGTATAATCAGTTCTATAGCCACAATTAATCCTATCTAATTCCAATTTAAATCATCAGAAATTGTATATATTATTTGTGCAAACAACCAACAAATATGCCAATTTATCTAAGCTGAAATAAATTCTTAGTTATCTACAATTAAGACAATTCTAAAATATATACATATATATTTGCAAAGATAAATTACTTAGCACTAAGGATTAGTTTTAAAATACACAGGCTATGAAATACAAGGATAAAATACAATTGTTCTTTTAAATATGCTAATTGCAGTTTAGTTATAATTACTAAATACCTTTTGATTTAAATGTTATATATATATATATATATATATATATATATTTAACAATCGCGTATACTTCATTTCCCAAAATGATCAAATCGATAATTCAGCTTCCAAAACTTTTGTTTCACCTCATATGAGAATAAGTGTATTTGCAATATGGATCATAAGAAGGTAGCCCAATCTTGCTTATAGTAACTGTATTTCAAAGCAGCCAATTTTTCTCAGTTACCAGTCCTCCAGCAAAGTCAGCAACCAACCTCCTCTCTCCTCTTGCATACAGCTTATATCATCTAATCATAGGTTTAACAATATGGGAGGCCCTTACAGAGCTGAGCATGGATTGGCCCTGGGAAATTTCATTTTTAACAGCCAAAGGCCTTTTGGCTGTAATACTGGATTTTGGCCATCGGGGGCAGCATACAGAGACAAACAGTTTCATTCAATCATTTCTATACAGTAAAAACTTTTCTTTAAAATGTGTATTTAAAATGTTATAATTTATTTATATTAATAAGTTACATGTTCAAATACACATGGGTCACACAGTATAATTTTTCCTGATAATTTTAAAACCACATGTGAATATATTCCATTTATAATATAAAAAAAAAAAAAAAAAAAAAAAACATTTAAAATAGCATTTGATTATTTTCCCATATTTATACAAAAACCACAGTATATTTCACATTCAGTGCACTTCTTCCAGAATGTATAGATTGATGCCCATGACCAATTGTTGTCTGCAACACAAAGAAATAATTGTTAGAAATCTTAAACATTCATATATCTATTTGCAATATTTATCAATCTCAGCAAATATTTATCTAATATGAATGCTATCTGTCACTGCTTCTTAGGTCCACAATTTCCCATATTCATGTGTTCATATTTAATATCACATAAATAGACAGTCTCATATCCATTAAAATATATATTTTCCTACAATGCTAATGTATATTTTACTTGAAATCTAAATACAGTTGTATTTTAAATAGTGAATTTTGAGAGTCACAATACAACATATTTTCTGTTTAGCTAGCAATACAGACGTGTATTTGATGTTCAGGGGCAATTAACAAGCCTGTGCTAATTACCATTTCCTTGGGATTTTGACCAGCTTTTCACTGCTGATTACAGACTCAGCATCCCTTTCACGACAGGTAGTAGTATCCTGATCTAGGTAATGAAATAGATGTTCCCTCTTTGAAGTAACATAAATGTTATCTTAATAGGAGAAGCGTAGCTTATGTCTGATCAAAGATTTAAAGTATACAAATTGTAAATGGCCATCTCTTTTTTTTAAGTTTTTGCCTTTCTTTGAAATGACTGCTTGACCAAATGTTATAGGGCCAGAAGAAAGGTTTAGTCACAATCTGATAGGGATTTCAGCTTCACACCTTAGCAAGAAAATGTTTCTTTTGAAGTGACCTTTATGATTCATCCTGTGTAATCAAAAGAAGTGGGGCTAAATTAAACACAGTGACATTTTGGTGTTTTAGCAATTAAATTAATTATTTGATGTACACAGCCACATCACCATTAAATAATAATAAGTATACCTGTGTACATCATCTAATAATATTTCAGATACCTTGACATAAATCCCCCTTCCAATCTTAAATAGATGTAGGATACATCTATTCAAATTGGCTTGAGGTCAGTGGTATTTGGTGAGTGTATTGACGGTATCTATCATAGACAGTCTTCTATGAAGAGAGTCTGTTATTTTTGAGCCCTTATCCTCATCAGCTGGGCAACTTTAAACTACAATATTTCTTTAGTGCATTTGGGGATATGCCATTTCATTCTCCCTCTATGACTTGTAGTTGGGATCTAGGATGGCACGATCGCAACTGATTAATATGAACCCACTTATCCATAAAACTATCATTTTTGGGTATCCTAATTTTATAGGCGACTGAAGATATTTTGTCAGTAATGACAAAAGGACCCTTCCATGATGGAAGAAATTTCTTCTCCTTAACCTGATCTCTTCCAAAGTTAACTTTATCATTTATTTCATATTCCTTTTTGGACGTTTTGAGATCATAATAGGTTTTAGTGACAGTTGCAGCCTTTTCCAAGTTCCTTTGAGCCAATGCAAAGGCATATTACAGGTGCTTTCTTAGGTTCTCCACATATGGATGCGTATTGGCAGCGTTTATCAAGTTCTGGTCTGATGTACGGTACAGTAGATGTTGAGGTAGAACCATTCTTCTACCAGTCATCAGTTCAAAAGGTGACATCTTGGTAGCACTACTTGGTGTTGCTCTTAATGCCATTAGGACTAGAGGTAGTTTTACATCCCAGTCTTTACCCGTTTCACTCGCAAACGTTTTGAGGATTTTCACAATGGACTGGTTGTAACGCTCTACACCACCACTTGAGGCAGCTCTATATGCAATATGGAGCTTTCTTTTAACCCCTAGTATTTTCCACATTTTGGTCATCACTTCACTAGGGAAGTGTGTTCCCCGATCTGATTCGATTCTTTGGGGCAAACCAAATCTGGAAAACACGTGGTTGATGAGCAAAGCTGCGCATGTTTCAGCACTATTGTTAGATGTACTGATGCCTCTACCCATTTAGTGAACAGGCATGTCACTGTTAACATGTATTTGTTACCTCTTGATGACCTTGTTACTGGACCAATAAATTCAATTTGTGTATCTGACCATGGCATTTCCATCCCCCTTTTCTGCAATGGCGCTCTATGCGTTGGCGCAGTGGGTTGGAACTGTGGACAGATTAGACAACTTTGACAGTAAGTTTGAACATCTTTCAACATGTGTGATAAACGCATATTGGCAGCGTTTATCAAGTTCTGGTCTGATGTACGGTACAGTAGATGTTGAGGTAGAACCATTCTTCTACCAGTCATCAGTTCAAAAGGTGACATCTTGGTAGCACTACTTGGTGTTGCTCTTAATGCCATTAGGACTAGAGGTAGTTTTACATCCCAGTCTTTACCCGTTTCACTCACAAACGTTTTGAGGATTTTCACAATGGACTGGTTGTAACGCTCTACACTACCACTTGAGGCAGCTCTATATGCAATATGGAGCTTTCTTTTAACCCCTAGTATTTTCCACATTTTGGTCATCACTTCACTAGGGAAGTGTGTTCCCCAATCTGATTCGATTCTTTGGGGCAAACCAAATCTGGAAAACACGTGGTTGATGAGCAAAGCTGCGCATGTTTCAGCACTATTGTTAGATGTACTGATGCCTCTACCCATTTAGTGAACCGGCATGTCACTGTTAACATGTATTTGTTACCTCTTGATGACCTTGTTACTGGACCAATAAATTCAATTTGTGTATCTGACCATGGCATTACCATCCCCCTTTTCTGCAATGGCGCTCTATGCGTTGGCGCAGTGGGTTGGAACTGTGGACAGATTAGACAACCTTGACAGTAAGTTTGAACATCTTTCAACATGTGTGGCCAAAAGGCATACACACGCAATATTTCATACGTGAGTTTGGCACCACAATGACCAGATGTGGGAGCATCATGGGCATGTTGAAGCATTAGACCTCTGAACTTGGTGGGTACTACCCATTGCTGGATGCCAGTTTTGGAGGTTCTAATTAACAAACCATCCTGTAACTTGAATTGTGATCTGGATTTCATTAAGATTCTAAGATCTTCTTTGCCAATACAATCATCTTTTGAGATGGGGTTGTTTTCAGGATCTTCTATGTGTTTATAGAAGATGCCTACAATAGGGTCTTCTTTTTGACTAGTGATCAGGTCTTCACTAGGAGAATCCTGACTCCATTTTCTGCATGCCATTTCTTTTCCAAGTTGGCAGGTATTCAACAAAACAGTCACGCACATAATTTGAGTCAGTAATGATGACAAATTCATGAATACCATGTTCAATAGCCATTTCAATGGTTTTTAGAACAGCAGTGAGTTCTCCAACTTGACTGGATCTTGGTCCAATGTTGAAACCTACAGAAATATTTGAAATCCATTTGCCCAAGTTATACCAATGCCAGCGACTAGTCTGCGCTCATTATCAATAGTGGCATGGTAAGAACAACAATCAACATATACCCAAGGTAATGTTTGACACTGGTCCGCATTATACATTTTATATGGGGAAAGCAATTGTTCCTCCAGGAAATCATCTTCTGATAATTCTTCCCCAGGATATTTAGCAGTACAGTCATGGAGCTCAGCAAGCCCCTGTGTGACTGGATTCTTTTTATTCTGCTTGTAGCGAATTTCTAAGGGCCAGCCTTGTAAGGAAAGGGTCCACGCTGTTATGCGGCTATTAGACAAATTCACATCTCTTATTCTCTCACTTTGCAGATATAGCAAAGGCTGGTGGGCCGTTTCTACAATAATTTTCTTGCCCTGTATGTAGCTGCGGAAATTTTGCTCACATAAGCAATGACTTTGCCTAAATTTGCCTGCTTTTGGTATAAAACAACACTCATGCTTATATCTGTGTAACCTGTTTCTATCTAGAAAGGTTTACCACCTTCAGGGTACACTAAGCAAGGTGCTTGAGTGAGTTTCCTCTTTAGCACTCTGATGGCTGTTTCTTGGGTCTCACTCCAGTGCCATTTCACATCCTTCTTTAGAAGAAGTAGTAGTGGTTTAGCTAATTCTGCATAATTATCAATGAATTTGCAAGAATAATTTGTCATACCCATGAATGATCTCAATTCTTTTAAGTTAGTTGGGTTTTTAGAATTTGTTATAGCTTCCACCTTTTTCCTCTGAGGATTTAACCCTTAAGAAGTAACTTCATGTCCCAAGAAGTTTACACGAGTGTGGCACCATTGAGCTTTTTGTAGGGATAATTTGACACCTACCCTTTTAAGTTGGCTGAGGACGTGTTTAAGCTCTGCGATGTGTTTTTTTTAAAAAAAATAACATAAGATAAGGTCCCCCTTTCCAGTGCATCAGGCATAGCCTTATGCATGAATACAGCAAATTCATGTCCAGAATTTATGTATCCAAAAGGAAGTCTCTGAAATGCATACTGGACCTTTTGGAATGAGAATGCCAGCTTATACTGGTCCTCCTCATGTACCTTTATGGTCCAATATCCCTGTGCGCAATCAATGGCAGTGAATATTTTGGATCCCTGCATCTGTGATAGGTACTGGTCAATATATGGCACAGGCCAGCCAGACATGTACATTTGTTTGTTTAGCTGTCTTAAGTCAGCACACAAACGCCATTGTCCATTGGGCTTAAGAACACCTAGAATAGGATTGTTATAAGAGCTGTGCACCTGTTGGATAATACCCCTTTCTTCCAAGTTCCTTGTGATTTCTGCAAGAGAATCATATGAGGCTAAAGGAAGTCTGTATTGTTTAACAAAGACAGGTGGTGCATTGGGATCTGTTTGTATTCTTGCAATGTGCAAGTCTGTAGTCCCACAGTCATAAGAATCCCTAGCAAACATATCCTTGTACTCCATCAGGAGTTCTCGCAGCTGTTGGCGTTCATCATCGCTGGAACAGCCATTAGCTAAAGATATTTGCTCTTCGACTATTTGCTGAAATCCTGGAAAGATTTCAGGCTGTCCTATTTCATAGGCTTCTTCCAACCTAGAGGTGATATCCCCTTGATTATAATTTACATTGCCTCCATGACTCTGGGTATTGGGGTATTCTTGCTGTTTGATCGGCAGATCAAATACTAGAGAGGCTTCTTCAATTTTACAGATGCCTTCCTCTGAGCTGAAGGGATAAATGGACTGAATTGTAAATAGACCCTCTGGCATAGATGCAAATGATTGCTCTATTAATTGTTCTTCAGTTAAGTATCCTTCAGGTATTAGCCCGATTACATTTTCTGGAATCCAAAAGTGTAATAACTTGAATCCAGCACATATCCTATGGTAGTTCCCTTGGATAAGGTTATATCCTGTGGGGTCATGTTATGCACAATAACATGTACTGGAATAGTTCTAATATTTACCAAAGGAGTATAGATCATTTTGATACCCAGATTTTGTATTCTATGGGAGAGGCAAATTAGTGTTTCAGAAGTTTTTAATTTCTGACCTCTCTTTACCTGTAAGGGTAAAAGGAATATATCAGCCCCGGCAGGAATTATAACATCGTTAGACACCTGCATATTCACAGCATATGGCATTTGCTGGTTTGATTTTAGGGCTGCATTTTCATCCTGAAATACTTCAGGGACCCCTTTTAACCTGCTCCAGAGGCAAGAGTTAATCAAATCTATTTGTATGGCATATCTATGTGAGAGATCATTGCCAACGTATATTTGATTATGGGGAGTGTTTAAAACTAAAAACAGGTGCTTTGCTGATTTATTACCTATAGATATAGATAATAAGCAATTAGCTGTGATGTTATAGCTTTCAAACCTGTCATCCAAGCCATGGACACAGTGGTATTGGGGAGAAAGATATTTAATCACTTTAGGTTCAGCTATCTGCGCTAATAAGCCTTCGCTTATATAGCTAGCTTCCTGTTTTAAGTTCAATTTAGCATATTTGGTTTTCCCAAAGTCATGCACTTGTATAGGGATAAATAGATCCTCTTTAACTCTCTCAATTCCTGCGAGGTATTGAGCGTGGCCTCCCCCCCTAGGGATTTTATGATCCACCTTGTGGAGAGATATGGTTAATAAAGCGCCATCTAAGGAAATATTCGTTATCTTTCCAGGCGAAATTTTAAAAGTATTACCATCAGAGCCACTTAAAGGAGTCTGATAATCTATTTGTAAGATAGTGACTTCAGGTATAGAGTTATTCCTGAAATGAATCTCCACAGCATCTGGCTTCTCTTCCCCCACGTGACAGTTATGTCGTGTGTGAGATATGCCGGATCGCTCATAATTAATTGGCCGTTTTACTTGTGACCAAATTACATTATTTATGCAATCAATTATGGTGCTTAATCGCTTCAGGAGATCACTACCAATTAATCAGTTGGCAGATCCACTATAATGACAGGGTGTCTTATGACCCTGTTCCCCAGTTTAAATTTTAACCATGCCGTACCGTAGACTTTTAGAGAGTCACCCCCAACTCCTATTAGAGAACCATCAAATTCTTTTATTTTAGGTTTGTAAGGTGTTAGCTCATTTAGCTGTCTGTAGTACCCGTGGGATAGAATTGTTGCCTGAGACCCAGTATCAATTAATCCCATGATAGGGTTGGAGACTGAATCCTGCAGCTCAGCTAAAACATAATATCTCCCTGCAGCTTCTACCATTTCACACATAAAATTGGCATGATCATACATCTGTGGGCTTCGCCACGTGTTACTTGAATCTGCTGTGTTACCCGATGCAGAAGAAACTTCAATTTTACCACTCATGTCCTCTAAAATAGGGCAGATTGGGTCCTTGTGTACTGCATCTGTGGAAATAAGGTTAAGAGAATGCTGCAAAGGAAGAGATTTGTTAAAGCTTTCAGGCTGAGGTTGCTTGTCATCACAGCTAAATCGTCCGTTTCAGGTCTGTGGGGAGAGAACATGATTAGTACCATTTTTGACATTTATCATTTTATTTTGTATATCTCTCCCCTCCCTTTCAAGTGATACTGCAGTATTTATGACTGTGCCTGTGGCCCACTGCTGGCCACTGGCTGTACCCCTAAAAAAGGATTGTTAGGTTGCTGAGCCGTAAACCCTTGACTTATATTAGCGAATTGTTCGCTCAACCAAATTAGCTGGGTGCTAAGCTGATCTACTTGATCGTACAAGTTACCTCTACCCCTGGGCCTATCTCTTGATGCCCCATAGTAGTGATTCCTGGACCATTGGGTGCCCTCAGAATCACCTTTGCGGGGGTACCTATTATCTTGTGGGTATTCTTCTCTTTGGGAGTAATTATTTACCTGGGTGTGCCCCCCATTTTAGGTAAAGTCTCTCTGCGCCTCAGCCCATGTTGGGGAGGGGCAGAGTTAAAACTTTGTGGGGATGGCCTGTTTACTCGGGCCACCTCCGCATAGGTTTTCTTTTTAGACTCTAAATCGAGGGGGCTAGGTGACACCCTAGTTTCTGCCACAATTTTGGGACTGGGTTTTGATTCCCTTTTAACCCCCTGTTCACCAGACTGCTGAATAGAGTATAACTTTGTACTCTCTTTGATCAGCCATTCCAATGAGCAGTCCTCATCAAATTCTCTAGCTAAATTAATTTTGATGGGTGCGGGCAGCGCTTCAAAAAATAAATTCACAAATTCTGAGCATTCAAATATGGGATTATCTTCAGCCATACTGTACGCATTTTTCAATACAGAAAGTAATTCTATAGGGCTTTGATTTGCACTACATTTTAAACCATATACAGCTATTTTCGCTGCAGTTTTAGTACGATGTTGCCTGAATTCTTTTCTGCACTGCCGTTTTGTCTCATTCCAGGAATGAATATTCATATCCTTTAGTGAAGCAAAGAATTTGTGATATTTACCTTTAAATACCCAGGGCAGTAATTCAATTTTTGACTGCTCACTTGTAACATTCATTATAGCTAAAGCATTTTCAAAGGTCTCTAAGTGGTCAATTATAGAGTTGCTTCCCTTGTTGGAGAATTTAGGTACTGCATCCTTTAAGAAGGTAATGATTTTAGGGGTGTCATATACCTAATTAGATGTATCTCGGGATTTCCTAGGAGTTTTATTTTTGGGGTTGGAGCATCTCTTATTTGCCCTTTTATTATGGGGAGACCCCCTATGTACATTAGTACTACGTGGGCTATTTAGGTAGTTAGCTCCGCCCTCTGACTCACTACTAGAACTTCCCTCCCCCTCCTCAGCTGAGTTATAGCAGCTCATTGAATTTACATCATGAGGTCACGGTCTATTTGGGAAATCTATTTCTGACTCAACAGGGGTCCCTTGTCTATATTCTTCCCTAAATTTCTGCATTTCATCCCTGATGCATTCTCTAAGAGAGTTAGAAGTATCTGCATTATTCTCGCTGCTAATAAAGGGGTTCTCTTTTTGCCGATACAACCTTTTAAATTCCCTTAATTCTCTCTGGCTTTGCGCGAGCTGTTTATTTAACTCTTGTATCTTTGCTAGTAAATCTAAGTTATGCTTATCTAAAGTGGCTATGTCTTGGGCAAACTCATCAATTTTATTTTCGGCTATTTTTAAATTCTCTTCACATCTGCATGAGGAGCGAATACTATTTTCTAGCCCCTGTATTTGCACTTCTTTCTCTATGAGATATAGCGACATTTCGTCAATAATGCATATTACAAGGGGCCAAGATTTTAGTATTAGTTCTTCTCGCTTCTGGAGATTTTTGCATTGATTAATTTTTAATAATTCTTGGAATAATTCACTTTTTTCATTCCACCTTTCATCATCAATAGCAATATTCTTAGCCTTAATTTCAAGCATATCCATATAATCATTCAATTCACCCGCAATATTAAACCTCTTTTTAATGTGGCTTATAATGTCCATCTTAAGAACATTGCCTTTAGTGAGGGGTATTTTCGGGGAACAAATTTCAACACTATGTACAGATTCCAAAGATTCACCTCTGGTTATAGACATTATTATTTTGGCTTAGTATTTAGTTAAATTAAAACGCTAATACAATTTTTACCAATAAAAAGAGAGAAAAAAAATATATTTAATTTTTTTTTTATATTAATCTTGAAATATGAAAATCAATATTTAATTTTTTTTTTAAATATCTTCAAAAATATTAATATTAATCTTGAAATATGAAAATTAATTTTGAAATTTTTCAAAAAAATTATATTTTCAAAAATATTAATATTAATCCTGAAATATGAAAATCAATATTTCAAAAAAAAAATTATATATTTTTTTTCAATAATAATTTTTATTTACTACAAATATATCATATCAATATGATAAATAATAATAATATCTAAAGCAAAGTGCCTCCAAATAATATGTCAGTATATGGCCGGATTATAATACAATATGTTTAATAATTATCCTTAAAACTAAACCCCCAATAAAAAGCATATAACAAGACAATAAAATGAATGTAAATTCCTAAGTTCTTTTTTTATTAGTTAATATTTATAGACACATTGAAATATATTTGCAGGAAACCAGATATGAATCAAAACTTTACACGTTTACTCTATTATAATATGCTATGCAAACATCATAAAAATTACCTTATTTGTTAACCTTATTCACAATTGAATTTCATTAAAATACTACAATAAGATACCAGAATCTGAGCCACTAACCTTCAAACAGTATAATCAGTTCTATAGCCACAATTTATCCTATCTAATTCCAATTTAAAACATCAGAAATTGTATATATTATTTGTGCAAACAACCAACTCCTTTGCCAATTTATCTAGGCTGAAATAAATTCTTAGTTATCTACAATTAAGACACTTCTAAAATATATATATATATATATATATATATTTGCAAAGATAAATTACTTAGCACTAAGGATTAGTTTTAAAATACACCGACTATGAAATACAAGGTTAAAATACAATTGTTCTTTTAAATCTGCTAATTGCAGTTTAGTTATAATTTCTAAATACCTTTTGATTTAAATATTATATATATATATTTAACAATCACGTATACTTCACCCAAAATGATAAAATCGATAATTCAGCTTCCAAAACTTTTGTTTCACCTCATATGAGAATAAGTGTATTTGCAATATGGATCATAAGAAGGTAGTCCAATCTTGCTTATAGTAACTTTATTTCAATGCAGCCAATTTTTCTCAGTTACCAGTCCTCCAGCAAAGTCAGCAACCAACCTCCTCTCTCATCTTGCATACAGCTTATATCATCTAATCATAGGTGAAATGATATGGGAGGCCCTTACGGAGCTGAGCATAGATTGGCCCTGGGAAATTTCATTTTTAACAGCCAAAGGCCTTTTGGCTGTAATACTGGATTTTGGTCATCGGGGGCAGCATACAGAGACAAACAGTTTCATTCAATCATTTCTATACAGTAAAAACATTTCTTTAAAATGTGTATTTAAAATGTTATAATTTATTTATATTAATAAGTTACATGTTCAAATACACATGGGTCACACAGTATAATTTTTCATGATCATTTTAGAACCACATATGAATATATTCCATTTATAATATAAAAAAAAACCATTTGAAATAGCACTTGATTATTTCCCCATATTCATACAAAAACTGCAGCATATTTCACATTCAGTGCACTTCTTCCTGAATGTATGGATTGATGCCCGTGACCAATTGTTGTCTGCAACACAAAAAAATAATTGTTAGAAATGTTAAACATTCATATATCTATTTGCAATATTTATCAATCTCAGCAAATATTTATCTAATATGAATGCTATCTGTCACTGCTTCTTAGGTCCACAATTCCCCATATTCATGTGTTCATATTTAATATCACATAAATAGACAGTCTCATATCCATTAAAATATATATTTTCCTACAATGCTGATGTATATTTTACTTGAAATCTAAATACAGTTGTATTTTAAATAGTGAATTTTGAGAGTCACAATACAACATATTTTCTGTTTAGCTAGCAATACAGACGTGTATTTGATGTTCAGGGGCAATTAACAAGCCTGTGCTAATTACCATTTCCTTGGGATTTTGACCAGATTTTCACTGCTGATTACAGACTCAGCGTCCCTCTCACCACAGGTAGTAGTACCCTGATCTAGGTAATGAAATAGATGTTCCCTCTTTGAAGTAACATAAATTTTATCTTAATTAGGAGAAGCGTATCTTATGTCTGATCAAAGATTTACAGTATACAAATTGTAGATGGCCATCTCTTTTTTTAAGTTTTTGCCTTTCTTTGAAATGACTGCTTGACCAAATGTTATAGGGCCAGAAGAAAGGTTTAGTCACAATCTGATAGACATTTCAGCTTCACACCTTAGCAAGAAAATGTTTCTTTTGAAGTGACCTTTATGATTCATCCTGTGTAATCAAAATAAGTGGGGCTAAATTACACACGTGACATTTTGGATTTTAGGCAATGAAATTAATTTTTTGATGTACACAGCCACATCACTATTAAATAATAATAAGTATACCTGTGTACATCATCTAATAATATTTCAGATACCTTGACATTAGTAAATAAGGATAAAGTGTAAAAATTATTTATTTGAAGATAAAAAATAAATGTGTATTGTGTCTTTAAATAGAAATGTGTGTTAGAGCAACAAACCAAATAGACCTCAGGCTACCTATACACCTCAGTAGCTTTACTGAGGTGCCTATCTGTCCTGCAGCTCAGAGAGTGACTTCTCTCACAGAAGAAACAATCTACTTTTCAAATACAGAGCGGTTACAGAGCCCTAACTGCCGAAAGAAACAACAGTAATCTCCATGACCAAAAGTTAAAGTATAAAAACTACTATAACACACTGAGCCACCATAAATCACCTCACAGTCTCAATGCCCAAACTGCCTAAAAGAAACCCCAAACATGAAGGTTTAATAAAGTCCCATATTAAATAAGACAGCTTTTAGCTGTAACAAGTGCAAGCAATCTCCTTGCAAAAGAAAATTAAAATGGCACTTACCTGAAAGTGCTGTCTGGCAGCAGGACAGCTCACCTGGCTTGAGAGGGTGCAGCACCTCACATGGACCTGTGAACAGAGAAAAACTGAGTAAACCTACTCAGGTTTTCTAGTTAGGGCAGCAGATTCTTGAGAAAATGCAGTGAGGATTGTACCTCACAAGTTCTAAAGTGCTCAAAAGCCCCCACTGCCCTACTGAAGAGACTGGTGTTGACTAGGCTAGACCCCAGAAAGTAACAGAGTAAGCTTACACAGCTAAAAAAATAATACAATCTTGATTGAAGAAAACTTCTCATCAGACACTTAAACTTCATCTCCTCCTTGCACTACAGGCAAAGAGAATGACTGGGGGATTGTGGGTAAGGGAGTGAAATTTAACAGCTTTGCTGTGGTGCTCTTTGCCTCCTCCTGCTGGCCAGGAGTGATATTCCCAACAGTAATTGATGATGATCAGTGGACTCACCGTGTCATTAGAGAGAAATTACCTTTAGGTTGCAGTTATAAGCTGTATTAAGACATGTAAATATTGCCTAAATGACATAAGATATTGGTGTTTACACATAGTCCCATCCCCTCTCCAAGCTGTCCCATTTTACAGATGCAAATATTCAGATATTCCTAAATCTAATCATTTTCCAGTCCCAAGTAGCTTGGACTGTATAGCTATATATATATATATATATATATATATATATATATATATATATATATATATATATATATATATATATATATATATATATATATATATATATATATATATATATATATATATATATATATATATATATATATATATATATATATATATAACACACAGAGAAAACCTTAGCTGAGAGCTTGTAAGTGAGTGCTGGGTTTTCTCTGTGTGTTGTATTAATTTGTTTTGTAATTTTCCCTATGGTTCTTGCACCCAGACCTGTCTGGGGTTAACTGCTTGTGGCTCTGGGGACAGCACAGCTTCCTGTGAGTGCCAGTGGCACCCAGGGCTGAGCATGTTGCAGGGTCATGGGATGTGTACCCGGTCCGGTATGAGAGTGCAGTTCCCTTCCGTGTTTTGTATATGTCTAGGGTGGTTACATATTCCTGTGCACCCTTCCCTTGTTTTCAGTTTGTTTGGATTTGAAAGCTTGCATTGTGTGGCTGTTTTAGGGTCTCAGGTATTGGAGAGGACCTTGACGTGGTACCTGAGCTTGTCCCATTTGGCCAGATGCGGTGACTAGCCTTTCCATTTTTGCTTTTAAATCTTAGCTGAGAGCTTGTAAGTGAGTGCTGGGTTTTCTCTGTGTGTTGTATTAATTTGTTTTGTAATTTTCCCTATGGTTCTTGCACCCAGACCTGTCTGGGGTTAACTGCTTGTGGCTCTGGGGACAGCACAGCTTCCTGTGAGTGCCAGTGGCACCCAGGGCTGAGCATGTTGCAGGGTCATAGGATGTGTACCCGGTCCGGTATGAGAGTGCAGTTCCCTTCCGTGTTTTGTATATGTCTAGGGTGGTTACATATTCCTGTGCACCCTTCCCTTGTTTTCAGTTTGTTTGGATTTGAAAGCTTGCATTGTGTGGCTGTTTTAGGGTCTCAGGTATTGGAGAGGACCTTGACGTGGTACCTGAGCTTGTCCCATTTGGCCAGATGCGGTGACTAACCTTTCCATTTTTGCTTTTAAATCTTAGCTGACCTTGACGTGGTACCTGAGCTTGTCCCATTTGGCCAGATGCGGTGACTAACCTTTCCATTTTTGCTTTTAAATCTTAGCTGAGAGCTTGTAAGTGAGTGCTGGGTTTTCTCTGTGTGTTGTATTAATTTATTTTGTAATTTTCCCTATGGTTCTTGCACCCAGACCTGTCTGGGGTTAACTGCTTGTGGCTCTGGGGACAGCACAGCTTCCTGTGAGTGCCAGTGGCACCCAGGGCTGAGCATGTTGCAGGGTCATGGGATGTGTACCCGGTCCGGTATGAGAGTGCAGTTCCCTTCCGTGTTTTGTATATGTCTAGGGTGGTTACATATTCCTGTGCACCCTTCCCTTGTTTTCAGTTTGTTTGGATTTGAAAGCTTGCATTGTGTGGCTGTTTTAGGGTCTCAGGTATTGGAGAGGACCTTGACGTGGTACCTGAGCTTGTCCCATTTGGCCAGATGCTGTGACTAACCTTTCCATTTTTGCTTTTAAATCTTAGCTGAGAGCTTGTAAGTGAGTGCTGGGTTTTCTCTGTGTGTTGTATTAATTTGTTTTTTAATTTTCCCTATGGTTCTTGCACCCAGACCTGTCTGGGGTTAACTGCTTGTAGCTCTGGGGACAGCACAGCTTCCTGTGAGTGCCAGTGGCACCCAGGGCTGAGCATGTTGCAGGGTCATGGGATGTGTACCCGGTCCGGTATGAGAGTGCAGTTCCCTTCCGTGTTTTGTATATGTCTAGGGTGGTTACATATTCCTGTGCACCCTTCCCTTGTTTTCAGTTTGTTTGGATTTGAAAGCTTGCATTGTGTGGCTGTTTTAGGGTCTCAGGTATTGGAGAGGAACTTGACGTGGTACCTGAGCTTGTCCCATTTGGCCAGATGCGGTGACTAACCTTTCCATTTTTGCTTTTAAATCTTAGCTGAGAGCTTGTAAGTGAGTGCTGGGTTTTCTCTGTGTGTTGTATTAATTTGTTTTGTAATTTTCCCTATGGTTCTTGCACCCAGACCTGTCTGGGGTTAACTGCTTGTGGCTCTGGGGACAGCACAGCTTCCTGTGAGTGCCAGTGGCACCCAGGGCTGAGCATGTTGCAGGGTCATGGGATGTGTACCCGGTCCGGTATGAGAGTGCAGTTCCCTTCCGTGTTTTGTATATGTCTAGGGTGGTTACATATTCCTGTGCACCCTTCCCTTGTTTTCAGTTTGTTTGGATTTGAAAGCTTGCATTGTGTGGCTGTTTTAGGGTCTCAGGTATTGGAGAGGAACTTGACGTGGTACCTGAGCTTGTCCCATTTGGCCAGATGCGGTGACTAACCTTTCCATTTTTGCTTTTAAATCTTAGCTGAGAGCTTGTAAGTGAGTGCTGGGTTTTCTCTGTGTGTTGTATTAATTTGTTTTGTAATTTTCCCTATGGTTCTTGCACCCAGACCTGTCTGGGGTTAACTGCTTGTGGCTCTGGGGACAGCACAGCTTCCTGTGAGTGCCAGTGGCACCCAGGGCTGAGCATGTTGCAGGGTCATGGGATGTGTACCCGGTCCGGTATGAGAGTGCAGTTCCCTTCCGTGTTTTGTATATGTCTAGGGTGGTTACATATTCCTGTGCACCCTTCCCTTGTTTTCAGTTTGTTTGGATTTGAAAGCTTGCATTGTGTGGCTGTTTTAGGGTCTCAGGTATTGGAGAGGACCTTGACGTGGTACCTGAGCTTGTCCCATTTGGCCAGATGCGGTGACTAACCTTTCCATTTTTGCTTTTAAATCTTAGCTGAGAGCTTGTAAGTGAGTGCTGGGTTTTCTCTGTGTGTTGTATTAATTTATTTTGTAATTTTCCCTATGGTTCTTGCACCCAGACCTGTCTGGGGTTAACTGCTTGTGGCTCTGGGGACAGCACAGCTTCCTGTGAGTGCCAGTGGCACCCAGGGCTGAGCATGTTGCAGGGTCATGGGATGTGTACCCGGTCCGGTATGAGAGTGCAGTTCCCTTCCGTGTTTTGTATATGTCTAGGGTGGTTACATATTCCTGTGCACCCTTCCCTTGTTTTCAGTTTGTTTGGATTTGAAAGCTTGCATTGTGTGGCTGTTTTAGGGTCTCAGGTATTGGAGAGGACCTTGACGTGGTACCTGAGCTTGTCCCCTTTGGCTAGATGCGGTGACTAACCTTTCCATTTTTGCTTTTAAATCTTAGCTGAGAGCTTGTAAGTGAGTGCTGGGTTTTCTCTGTGTGTTGTATTAATTTGTTTTTTAATTTTCCCTATGGTTCTTGCACCCAGACCTGTCTGGGGTTAACTGCTTGTGGCTCTGGGGACAGCACAGCTTCCTGTTAGTGCCAGTGGCACCCAGGGCTGAGCATGTTGCAGGGTCATGGGATGTGTACCCGGTCCGGTATGAGAGTGCAGTTCCCTTCCGTGTTTTGTATATGTCTAGGGTGGTTACATATTCCTGTGCACCCTTCCCTTGTTTTCAGTTTGTTTGGATTTGAAAGCTTGCATTGTGTGGCTGTTTTAGGGTCTCAGGTATTGGAGAGGACCTTGACGTGGTACCTGAGCTTGTCCCATTTGGCCAGATGCGGTGACTAACCTTTCCATTTTTGCTTTTAAATCTTAGCTGAGAGCTTGTAAGTGAGTGCTGGGTTTTCTCTGTGTGTTGTATTAATTTGTTTTGTAATTTTCCCTATGGTTCTTGCACCCAGACCTGTCTGGGGTTAACTGCTTGTGGCTCTGGGGACAGCACAGCTTCCTGTGAGTGCCAGTGGCACCCAGGGCTTAGCATGTTGCAGGGTCATGGGATGTGTACCCGGTCCGGTATGAGAGTGCAGTTCCCTTCCGTGTTTTGTATATATATATATATATATATATATATATATATATATATATATATATATACATTGGAAAAAATGATCCTCAGAATTGGGGAACATTGTTAGAGCAGAAGGAAGCAAGTTTTACTTCAGGGTAACCTTGTACGTGGCTTGATCAATGCGTCCTTCACAAAGATAAATCTGCCCTATTCCAGGTCATCTTCTCTGATAAGTCCAATTTTCAGCATTGCCCAAAACCTGATTGTCTAGTGAGATCTGGAGAGGCCTACAAGTCATAGTTTTTTGCACTCATGGTGAAATTTGGTTGAGGATTCGTGAAGAAGTGGTATATCATGTAAACTCACAGAGTGGGGCTGCTGAGTGCTAAAGTACATAGCTTGTAAAATTCACCATCTGTTGCATCAATCACTACAGAGTTCCAAACTACCTCTAGAAGCAACATCAGCACAAGAACTGGGCATTGGGAGTTTCATGAAATTGGTTTCCATAGCTGAGTATCAACATTTGCAATACCAAGCATTTTCTGTAATGGTGTAAATCATGGAGCCACTGAACTCTGGAGCAATAGACACAAGTTGTCTGGGGTGATTAATCACTCATCGCTATCTGGCAGTTTGATGGAAGTATCTGAGTGTAGCGAATGCTAAGAGAACATTATCTACCAGAATGCATAGTGCCTATTTTAATGTTTGGTGGAGTAGGGATAATGATCTGGGGCTGTTTTTCAGGGTTTGGGCTAGGCCCCTAAGTTTGAGTGAATGGGCATCTTAATTCTACAGGATATAAGGACATTTTAGACAATTAAGTGCTTCCAACTTTGTGGCAACAGTTTGGGAAAGAGGAACAAAACATTGCGAAACATTTATATAGAAAAATCTATGTATCAAGGTTTATTTGAAGCATGGAACAAAAGATGTATAAAAACACCACTCGCAAGTGGAAAAAGGAAATTGTCTGATGTGTTTTGGATTACACCATCATCAGAGATCTGTTTTCATTAATGATACTTGCATACAAGATATATATATTATATATATATATATATATATATATATATATATATATATATATATATATATATATATATATATATACACACACAGTGGGGCAAAAAGGTATTTAGTCAGCCACCAATTGTGCAAGTTCTCCCACTTAAGAAGATGAGAGAGGCCTGTAATTTTCATCATAGGTATACCTCAACTATGAGAGACAAAATGTGGAAACAAATCCAGACAATCACATTGTCTGATTTGGAAAGAATTTATTTGCATATTATGGTGGAAAATAAGTATTTGGTCACCTACAAACAAGCAAGATCACTGGCTCTCACAGACCTGTATCTTCTTCTTTAAGAGGCTCCTCTGTCCTCCACTCATTACCTGTATTAATGGCACCTGTTTGAACTTGTTATCAGTATAAAAGACATCTGTCCACAACCTCAGTCACACTTCAAACTCCACTATGGTGAAGACCAAAGAGCTGTCGAAGGACACCAGAAACAAAATTGTAGACCTGCACCAGGCTGGGAAGACTGAATCTGCAATAGGCAAGCAGCTTGGTGTGAAGAAATCAACTGTGGCAGCAATAATTAGAAAATGGAAGACATAAAGACAACTGATAATCTCCCTCGATCTGGGGCTCCACGCAAGATCTCGCCACTTGGGGTCAAAATGATCACAAGAAGAGTGAGCAAACATCACATTTTTTGTAATTTAGTGTTTGGTTTTTTTTGTAATTTAGTTTAGTTTATTTAATTGTATTTTTAGATAGATATTTGTAGTTTATTTAATTTATTGATAGTGTAGGTGTATTTGTAACTTAGGTTAGGATTTATTTTACAGGTAATTGGGTAATTATTTTAACTAGGTAGCTATTAAATAGTTAATAACTATTTAATAGCTATTATACCTAGTTAAAATAATTAGCAATTTACCTGTAAAATAAATATAAACCCTAACATAGCTACAATGTAATTATTAATTATATTGTAGCTATCTTAGGGTTTATTTTATAGGTAAGTATTTAGTTTTAAATAGGAATATTTTAATTAATAATATTAATATTAGATTTATTTTAATAAGAGTTTAGTTAGGATGTTAGAGTTAGATAGGGTTATTATACTTAATGTATATATATAATATAATAATGATATTAACTATATTAACCCTAATATAATTAGGGTTAATATAGTTAATATATATAATATAATAACTATATTAACTATATTAACCCTAATATAATTAGGGTTAATATAGTTAATATAGCTGGCGGCGGTGTAGGGGGATTAGATTAGGGGTTAATACATTTATTATAGGTGGCCGCGGTGTAGGGGGATGTAGATTGTAGGCAAAAGAGCAGTTTACTTTGTGACAAAGCCCTGCCAAAAGCCCTTTTAAGGGCTGGCAAAAGAGCTGAATTCTTTGGGGCATGCCCCGCAAAAAGCCCTTTTAAGGGCTGGCAAAAGAGCTGTTACTTTGGGGCAATGCCACGCAAAAAGCCCTTTTCAGGGCTATTTGTAGGGTTAGACTTAGGTTTAGTGGTAGGGATAGTTTAGTATTTTAGGGGTTAAATAATTTAATATAGATGGCGGCGGGGAGGGGGATTAGATTAGGGGTTAATAATTTTAAAATAGATAGCGGCAGGGTAGGGGCTCACTTTAGGGGGTAGGTAAGGTAGATGGCGGCGGTGTTAGGGGCTCACTTTAGGGGGTTATAGATTTAATATAGCTGGCGGCGGTTTAGGGGTTCATAACTTTATTAGGTAGCGGCGGGCCCCGGGAGCGGCGGTTTAGGGGTTAATACATTTTTTATTGTTAGGATAGTGAGGGGATAGAGGGTTAGACGTGTCGGGCTATGTTAGGGAGGCGTGTTAGACAGTGCGGTTGATTTAGACTTTAGTCAGGTTTTGTAGGCGCCGGCAGTTTCTAACGTGCCTTAAGTCACTGGCGACGCCAGAAATTTGTACTTGCACAGATTTCTGGACATCGCTGGTTTATCCGACTTACGGCACTTTAGCATCTGACGGCGCCGTATATGGGATAGCTCGAGTTGCGAGCTGAAACTGCGGGCGACGCGGGTTCCCTCGCTTGCGCCGCAAACTACGCCGTTTATCGGATCGCGCCCCATCATGAAAGTAATTAATTTATCAGATAAGCATAAATGTTGTATTATGCCAATATATGGATCTAATATGCATTCTAAGTTGTACTCCAGGAATGTACTAAGTTATACTCTTTCCACAAATGATAAGAGCATATGCATGTATGCCTGCTTTTCATTTGCTCAACAGATACTTTTTATCATATGTACTGGTACAAGAACACAGTTTTGACCACCTTGCAGGGCATAAATATTTAGTGAAAAATAGGGTGTGATTTTCTTCCTTTCTAAAATTAAAATGTTATAATGAAATAGAGCATTATATTTTTACAATAAAATATTTTTAGACAAATACACTTCTGATCAGTTGGGTTTTGACACAGTCAATTCCTACAGGGAGGTGTAATTTCAATTCCAAACAATTTATGTGCATTTTTATGAGAGACTGTGTTTTATTCCAAAGAGTTCTGTGCATCAAATAACACTTTTCTAAATACACTAAGAGGTCTTTTCAGTCTCTCCAGGTACACCAGTCACTGTGAAACAGCAGCAAAGGACAACCTACGTGACGCATCCAAAGCTTTGTTAATTAATTATATATATAAAATACACACCATATAGCCAAAAGTATGTGTACACTTGACCATTGCACTTATATTAGCTTGTTGGACATCCCATTCCAAAAGCATGGACATTAAAATGGATTTGGCACATTCCTTGTTGCTATAACAGCCGTCACTCTTCTAGGAAGGCTTTCCACAACATTTTGGCGTGTGGCTGTGGTAATTTGTGCTCATTCAGCCAAAAGAGCATTTGTGAATTCAAGTGCTGATGTGGGATGAGAAAGTAATTGGACCACAATTCATCCCAGGAACAAAAAAGCATGTCCCCAAAGATACTCATAACACAACATACCAACACCCACCTTATATACATTTAAAAACAGCCCTCTCCATCGCATCGGCTCATAGTGACGTCATCACGCTACAGCGCGAGCGTAATGCGTCACCGCCCATAGATTGGTCCTTGGTTACCGTAGTAACCTATACACGGAAGCGCAACCATGTAACCAGCCACACAAGACATCACTACATCACTACGAGCCGATGCGATGGAGCGGGCTGTTTTTAAATGTATATAAGGTGGGTGTTGTTATGTTGTGTTATGAGTCTCTTTGGGGACATGCTTTTTTGTTCTTGTTTTTGACATTTGACAAAGGTGTAATGATACACCGAAACATCATGTCTTTATAATACTCTTTGAAATAAATATATTTTATGAAGACCAGTGAGTGCCTTTTCTATGATGGAGATTTTTAATATGCTTATAAAGTGCACGCTGGCAGTTGAGATAATTTTGTAAGAGTGTGCTTATCCTTTACGGGGGACTGGTTTATATATACAGTGGGGCAAAAAAGTATTTAGTCAGCCACCAATTGTGCAAGTTCTCCCACTTAAGAATATGAGAGAGGCCTGTCATTTTCATCATAGGTATACCTCAACTATGAGAGACAAAATGTGGAAACAAATCCAGATAATCACATTGTCTGATTTGGAAAGAATTTATTTGCAAATTATGGTGGAAAATAAGTATTTGGTCAATATAACAAGTTCATCTCAATACTTTGTTATATATCCTTCGTTGCCAATGACAGAGGTCAAACGTTTTCTGTAAGTCTTCACAAGGTTGTCACACACTGTTGCTGGTATGTTGGCCCATTCCTACATGCAGATCTCCTCTAGAGCAGTGATGTTTTGAGGCTGTCGCTGGGCAACACAGAGTTTCAACTCCCTCCAAAGGTTTTCTATGGGGTTGAGATCTGGAGACTGGCTAGGCCACTCCAGGACCTTGAAATGCTTCTTACGAAGCCACTCCTTCATTGCCCGGGCGGTGTGTTTGGGATCATTGTCATACTGAAAGACCCAGCCACGTTTCATCTTCAATGCCCTTGCTGATGGAAGGAGGTTTGCACTCAAAATCTCACGATACATGGCCCCATTCATTCTTTCATGTACACGGATCAGTCGTCCTGTTCCCTTTGCAGAGAAACAGCCCCAAAGCATGATGTTGCCACCCCATGCTTCATAGTAGGTATGGTGTTCTTTGGTTGCAACTCGGCATTCTCTCTCCTCCAAACACGACGAGTTGTGTTTCTACCAAACAGTTCTACTTTGGTTTCATCTGACCATATGACATTCTCCCAATCCGCTTCTGGATCATCCATATGCTCTCTAGCATACTTCAGACGGGCCTGGACATGTACTGGCTTAAGCAGGGGGACACGTCTGGCACTGCAGGATCTGAGTCCCTGGTGGCGTAGTGTGTTACTGATGGTAGCCTTTGTTACGTTGGTCCCAGCTCTCTGCAGGTCATTCACTGGGTCCCCCCGTGTGGTTCTGGGATGTTTGCTCACCGTTCTTGTGATCATTTTGACCCCACGTGGTGAGATCTTGCGTGGAGCCCCAGATCGAGGGAGATTATCAGTTGTCTTTATGTCTTCCATTTTCTAATTATTGCTCCCACAGTTGATTTCTTCACACTTCCCAGCCTGGTGCAGGTCTACAATTTTGTTTCTGGTGTCCTTCGACAGCTCTTTGGTCTTCACCATAGTGGAGTTTGAAGTGTGACTGAGGTTGTGGACAGATGTCTTTTATACTGATAACAAGTTCAAACAGGTGCCATTAATATAGGTAATGAGTGGAGGACAGAGGAGCCTCTTAAAGAAGAAGATACAGGTCTGTGAGAGCCAGTGATCTTGCTTGTTTGTAGGTGACCAAATACTTATTTTCCACCATAATATGCAAATAAATTCTTTCCAAATCAGACAATGTGATTGTCTGGATTTGTTTCCACATTTTGTCTCTCATAGTTGAGGTATACCTATGATGAAAATTACAGGCCTCTCTCATCTTCTTAAGTGGGAGAACTTGCACAATTGGTGGCTGACTAAATACCTTTTTGCCCCACTGTGTGTATATATATATATATATATATATATATTGTATGCAAGTATCATTAATGAAAACAGATCTCTGATGATGGTGTAATCCGAAACACATCAGACAATTTCCTTTTTCCACTTGCGAGTGGTGTTTTTATACATCTTTTGTTCCATGCTTCAAATAAACCTTGATACATAGATTTTTCTATATAAATGTTTCGCAATGTTTTGTTCCTCTTTCCCAAACTGTTGCCACAAAGTTGGAAGCACTTAATTGTCTAAAATGTCCTTATATCCTGTAGAATTAAGATGCCCATTCACTCAAACTTAGGGGCCTAGCCCAAACCCTGAAAAACAGCCCCAGATCATTATCCCTACTCCACCAAACATTAAAATAGGCACTATGCATTCTGGTAGATAATGTTCTCTTAGCATTCGCTACACTCAGATACTTCCATCAAACTGCCAGAAGCATCATCCAAACGGATGATGCTTTTCAGCCAAAAAGAAAAAGGTAGCCGTAGCTTTTTGGCCTCTCCGCTTACCAGAATAAACAACAAACAATGAAGATGTTTGACGGAAATCTTTGGTTGCTTGTAAGTAGAACTTTAAAGCACGAACCACATCAAGATTGTGTAACAGACGTTCCCTTCTTTGAAGGAGGATTAGGACACAGTGAAGGAAGGAGGAGAGTTTCCTCCCGAGACCATAAGCCCTGTGCTTTCAGGGAGTTCCAGACTGCACCCCAGCCTAGCAGACTGGCATCTGTCGTTACAATGATCCACTCTGGCCTGCGGAAACACATTCCCTGAGCCAGGTGGTCCTGAGACAACCACCAGAGAAGAGAATCTCTGGTCTCCTGATCCAGATATATTTGAGGAGATAAATCTGCATAATTCCCATTCCACTGTTTGAGCATGCATAGTTGCAGTGGTCTGAGGTGTAGGCGGGCAAAAGGAACTATGTCCATTGCCGCTACCATGAGTCCGATTACCTCCATACACTGAGCCACTGATGGCCGAGGAATGGAATAAAGAGCTCGGCAAGTGGTTAAGAGTTTTGATCTTCTGACCTCCATCAGAAATATTTTAATTTCTACCGAGTCTATCAGAGTCCCTAGGAAGGAAACTCTTGTGAGAGGGAAGAGAGAACTCTTTTGTATGTTCACCTTCCACCCATGAGATCTTAGAAAAGCCAACACGATGTCCGTGTGAGACTTGGTTAGCTGGAAAGACGCCTGAATTAAGATGTCATCTAGATAAGGCGCCACTGCTATGCCCCGCGGTCTTAGAACCGCCAAAAGGGATCCTAGCACCTTTGTGAAAATTCTGGGAGCCGTGGCCAAACTGAAGGGAAGGGCCACAAACTGGCAATGCCTGTCCAGAAAGGCAAATCTGAGGAATTGATGATGATCTCTGTGAATAGGGATGTGTAGATACGCATCCTTTAGTCCACGGTAGTCATATATTGACCCTCCTGGATCAGAGGTAGGATAGTCCGAATATTCTCCATCTTGAATGATGGTACTCTGAGGAACTTGTTTAGAATTTTGAGATCCAAGATTGGTCTGAAAGTTCCCTCTTTTTTGGGAACCACAAACAGGTTTAAGTAAAACCCTAGCCCTTGTTCCACTTTTGGAACTGGGCGGATCACTCCCATGGTACGTAGGTCTTCTACACAGCGTAAGAACGCCTCTCTCTTTGTCTGGTTTGCAGACAATTGAGAAATGTGAAATCCCCCCCTTGGGGGGGGGGGGGTCTTTGACGTCCAGAAGATATCCCTGGGACAATTTCTAAAGCCCAGGAATTGTGAACATCTCTTGCCCAAGCCTGAGCGAAGAGAGAAAGTCTGCCCCCTACTAGATCCGGTCCCGAATCGGGGGCTACCCCTTCATGCTGTCTTGGAGGCAGCTGCAGGCTTCTTGGCCTATTTACCCTTGTTCCAAGCCTGGTTAGGTCTCCAGACTGACTTGTTTTGGGTGAAATTCCCCTCTTGCTTTGTAGCAGGGGAAGCTGAAGCGGGACCACTCTTGAAGTTCCGAAAGGAACGAAAATTATTTTGTTTGGTCCTCATTTTATTTGTTTTATCCTGAGGGAGGGCATGGCCTTTCCCTCCAGTGATGTCTGAAATGATCTCTTTCAGTTCAGGCCCGAATAGGGTCTTTCCTTTGAAATGGATGTTCAAAAGTTTAGATTTTGATGACACATCAGCAGACCAGGACTTAAGCCATAACGCCCTGCGTGCTACAATGGCAAAACCTGAATTCTTTGCCGCTAATTTAGCCAGTTGGAAAGCGGCATCTGTAATGAAAGAATTAGCCAACTTAATTCTATCCATAATATCCTCTAATGGAGTCTCCATCTGAAGAGCCTCTTCTAGAGCCTTGAACCAGAAAGCAGCTGCAGTAGTTACAGGAACAATGCACGCAATAGGTTGGAGAAGAAAACCTTGATGAACAAAAATTTTCTTTAGGAGACTCTCTAATTTTTTATCCATAGGATTTTTGAAAGCACAACTGCCTTCGATAGGTATAGTTGTACGCTTAGCGAGAGTAGAAACAGCTCCCTCCACCTTAGGAGCCGTCTGCCACAAGTCCCGTACGGTGTCAGATATGGGAAACATTTTCTTAAAAACAGGAGGGGGAGCGAACGGTATACCTGGTCTATACCACTCCTTAGTAACAATATTCACAATCCTCTTATGGACTGGAAAAACATCAGTGTAAACAGGAACCTCTAAGTATTTATCCATTTTACACAATTTCTCTGGGACCACAATAGGGTCACAATCATCCAGAGTCGCTAATACCTCCCTGAGCAACTTTAAATGCCGCCATATCAGAATCTGTCTGAGGGAGCGTCTTTCCTGAATCAGAAATCTCTCCCTCAGATAGCAAATCCCTTACCCCTACTTCAGAACATTGTGAGGGTATATCGGATACGGCTACTAAAGCGTCAGAAGGCTCATTAGTTGTTCTTAACCCAGAGCTGTCACGCTTTCCTTGTAAACCAGGCAGTTTAGATAAAACCGATGTGAGGGTTGTATTCACAACTGTGGCCATGTCTTGTAAAGTAAATGAAGTCGACGCACTAGAGGTACTTGGCGTCACTTGTGCGGGCGTTACTGGTTGTGACACTTGGGGAGAGCTAGATGGCAAACCCTCAATTCCTTCTGTCTGAGAATCAACTATTGCTATATTTTTAAATGCTATAATATGCTCTTTATAATTTATAGACATATCAGTGCAAGTGGGACACATTCTAAGAGGGGGTTCCACAATGGCTTCTAAACACATTGAACAAGGATTTTCTTTGGTGTCAGACATGTTAAACAGGCTAGTAATGAAACAAGCAAGCTTGGAAAACACTTAATTCAAAGTAAATAATACTTAGAAAAAAACGGTACTGTGCCTTTAAGAGAAAAAAAGATGCGCAAACTCTGCAAAACAGTGTAAAAAAGCAGTAAACTTTACGACATTTTTACAGTAGAATCATAAAGCCTTAGTAAGTTTGCACAGCCAGCCAAATAAACAATTAACCCCTTAATGTAAAAACCGGATTGACAAAACGTCAAAAACCAGTATAAAAATGTTCAGCACCTTGCCACAGCTCTGCTGTGGCGCCTACCTGCCTTTTAGGATAGATTTGTGGGGGAAAAAACTTCAATTAGGCCCTCAAACACATCAGGACCCTCTGGAGAAGCTGCTGGATGTCTTCAGAGTAAAAGAAACTGCGCAACTGAGGCGCAAAAATAGGCCCCACCCACCTCACTCAATGTCAGTGGGGCCTAAAAGAAACACACCAGAGTGTTTCTAAACTAACCATGTGGGTTAATAACCCTTAAACAAGCCACAAGACCCCTTAAAGTCTCTGGAAAAAACGTTAAGTATTCAACAGAAAAAAACATTTTTTCCATAAGTGCCACCAGTAACAAATGAGCCCTTAATGTAAGCTGGGATTCTTTCTATTAAGTGTCTGAATACAGCTTACCCTTCCCTCATGGGGATATTGTCAGCCTTTTCTAGAATTATCAGTCTGTCTAGAAAAAAATTGACTGAACATACCTCAATGCAGCCTAGCATGCAAACCGTTCCCCCAACTGAAGTTTTCCTGTACTCCTCAGCCTCTGTGGGAACAGCAGTGGATCTTAGTTACAAAGTGCTAAGATCATCATCCTCCTTGCAGAAATCTTCATCCCTTTTCTGCCAGAGAGTAAATAGTACACACCGGTACCATTTAAAATAAACTTTTGCTTGAGAAAATAAAAACTAACATTTTTGTCACCACATTCACTTTACCCTTCCTAGCAGTTAAGCAGGCAAAGAGAATGACTGGGGGGGTGGAGCTAAGGGAGGAGCTATATAGACAGCTCTGCTGTGGGTGCTCTCTTTGCCACTTCCATTTAGGAAGGAGAATATCCCACAAGTATGGATGAATCCGTGAACTCGATACATCTTACAAGAGAAATAAAGATAGCAATGAAATCCGAACTTTTGAATCATTAAGATAGGGGGTTCAAATTAAGAATAAGGGTGTTGTGAATACCTCATGATTTAGCTGCTAATGAGTTTATTTTATTTAGCTTGTGTGCTAAAAACATTTGGGTTTTTTCAGAAGAAATTTATTGTTTTAAGCCAGAACACTCATAGTTTCTAAGTTCCACTTGACCAAATGTTATTGCGTATCTATTGATGCATCAAGCAAGTAAAAATGTCAGCACAAGAGACAAAAAGCAGTGTCCTCTACCCAGAGCTAGATAAGGTAAATCAGAGGACACTAGGACAACTTGAGACGTGCTTTTAACCATATTATGACACTAGATGATGAAAATATGACAACCATGTCATATTTGGTACCAAACTAATTATTATATCACTGGGAAATTGCTTATATAAATGTATGCGCTAAATATGTAAAACAGAAGTTATAAGGTGTTCTATAATTTCAAGGATTCAGAGCCCCTCTGGAAAGAGGTTTTGTCAAGCAATTTGATATCAGAGAAACAGGTATAAAATTTAGTGTTTAACCATTCCTTTATTAAGTGTTTGCCTTTGTCTAATATTTTAACCACGTTACTGAAAGAAACTAGTAATATCAAGACTGTTTTTCGGTCACGAGGATTGGACTTCCGGATGGGAGGAGCTGTGGTAACCAGAGCACGCTGAGTATGGCGTGCATGATGGAGTAGCAGCAACCTGTTCTTTGCTAAACCCCCTGTCGCTACTACCGCTGTCGGTGCCGTTGCACCCTAGGTAGCTGGGCTAGTCTATCGCCAGCGCAGGTGGAAGTTCACAGAGGCTGAATCTTCGGCTTGTTCGCCAGAGCCGCAACCTAATAGAGCTGCTAAGCTGAAACTACAAGTTACCGCTCCGGCTAAGATATCACCAGCACCCGAGATAGCGCAACTTACAGAGGCCGTCCCCCAGCCTGATATACATCAGTGGTCTGCATGGTGCGGTAATCTGCCGCAGGTGAGAGGACTGAAGGGCTACGACGCTGCCTTAAATTCAAGAGCCGCATAAAATCCTGTGGCTGGGAACGGTTCTCTGGCATCCCGCCAGAATAGGAAGAGTGTCTTACCTGCCTGAAAGGCCTGCTGTTGCGAGACACCATAACGTGGAGAGCTGGTTAGAGAGAGAAGTGCGGAGCAGGTGCAGTGCTGCGGCTGAGTATCTCGTCCTTTGGTGAGGTTCATTTCATCTCCTGAGTAACGCAGGTCCCTTTTGCAATACCCGTTGTGGGGTGATAATGCCCCCTAGGGTGTAGCAGTGGCACGCTCTGATGCTGGAGAGTTATTTAAAAAGTGGTAATGGCTGCTTTTCCCAGCTGGTCAGTTTGAGACTGTCATCGTTGTTATTTCCTGCATGGGGACTGAGCATTAACATTGAAATATATCACTTGGGAAAAGATTGACATTAGGCTATATAACATTTCACTGTGCAAGCCTTTTTTTTTTTTTTTTGGAGTTATCAGGCTCTATATAAAAGCTCCAGTGGGACAATTATAGGCCTTCTATATTTACTGTGTCAAATGCTATTATATCTGCCTTAGGAGGGGGTCCTTCTCAGGTTGTTTAAAGCTGCATATTTTCTTGCTGTTTTTCTACATATTTGTTTTTCAGCTTCTCAGACCCTGATCTGTTCAGTATTTTATATAGTGATACATAAGTTTTGGAATACTGTGCTTGTATATTTAAGATTGTACTATCCTTGAGAATTGAATTGGCAGGTCATTATACTTAGAGTATATATTTAAACTGTATATTTGTGTCGTAATAATAGGCATGAGCTCTTTGTATTGATTTTTTAGACTATGATTAGTTTAATTGAATCTTGATAATTTTTGCAAAGAGGAGAATGTGTTGCAGTCAATATCTTGATATTCTTATTTAGACTAGTGAGAATAAGATATATCTCAGGAATACACTAATTAACTGGTCAGACTTACTTATTTAGACATCACTGGCTCTTTTTTTTCTTTTTTCACGATAAAAAAAAAAAACACTTACCCCTTAGATGGGCACAAGTTGAGATCTGGTTGAGCAATATTGAAGCAGTAATAGCTTCCTTACTCTGTATTATATCTAAATCATTCATTTACACTACTCACAGGTGTGTATTTTTGTTTTTTCTCTGGTTGTTTATTGTTTATTTTCTTTCTTTTCACGCTTTCTTTCTTTTTTTTCTGATTGTTAATGGAAAAATTTTGCACCCAGGTGAAAACTAATTCACCCAAAATGCCAGTGAAAGCAAAAGATAAGAAAAGTAGAATAACTGATTCCAGTTCTGATAGTTTAATTGATGCTGTTGGGGTCTCAATAGATCATCAAGTGTTGATTTCTAAGTTAACTGACCTATTCTCCCCACAATTCGAGTCTATTAAAAGGAATTAGGTACTATCTCAATGGAAATAACTACATTATCTACTGAAGTTAGACAGTTTTCAACTAGGCTGCTAGAAGCTGAAAGCAGAATCTCTGACTTAGAGGATCAAATGAATGTACAGGAATCTATAATTCATAAACAAGATTCTAAAATTAAAAATATGCAGCTTCGCCTGGAGGATTTGGAAGATCGCTCCAGGCGTAATAATATTAGGTTAGTGGGCCTGCCTGAAAGCCCTGAATATGAAGACCTAATAAAATTTATTTCATATACCCTACCTCAAGCAGTGGGGATGCCATCTCATATGTTACCACTTATAATTGAGAGAGCACATAGGCTTGGTCCCAAAAGATTAGGCTCAGATGGTATTGTAAAAAATAGGGTGTGTATAGTCAAGTTTTTAAAATTCCAAGACAAAATTGAACTGTTAAAATTGTATAAAAAAAGTGATCCCCCTATATTTGGAAATAACAAAGTCTTGTTATTCCAAGACTTCTCATCTGAGACCTCTTCCAAAAGGAGATTAATGGCCCCATATTGTACACAATTAATCAAAAAAGGTATCAAAGCACATCTGCTATACCCGGCTCGTATTTTAGTTGAGGAAGGGGACGCTAAATTAATCTTTAATGATGTCACTGAAATCAGGAAGTATTTAGGTGCTGAATAGTGGTGTGTAATAGTTTTCAGTGAAGCTATATTATTCTGTAAAGAGGTCAGTATTATTAGCACGTATGTATTTTTTTTTGTTTTTTTGTTTTTCCCCTTCCCCTCTCTTCTCTTTCTTCTTATATATATATATTTTTTTCCTCTTCTCTTTTTTCTCTTTCCTTCTCCCCCCCTCTGCACCCTCCCCAGTATATAATCGTTTTAATAAACCCTGTAGATAGTATATCTCTTGAAGATTTTTAATGACTGAAGGAATTAGATTCTTGTCATGGAATGTAGGGGGTATTTCCTCCCCTAGTAAGCGCAAATTGATTATCAAAACATTAGCCAGAAACAAACCTGATATTGTCTTTCTTCAAGAGACACATATTAATGAACAAGAGGCAGCTAAATTGAGAATTAAATGGGTGGGGAAAGTTATTTCCTCATCTGGGAGCACTAGAAAATGTGGGATAGTGATTCTTATACAGAGATCTAGAATATAAGGTTCTTAATGTAGAAATAGACCCAGCCGCTATATTTATTTTGTTGCAAATTCAAATAAAAAATGTAAATTTTGTTTTATGTAATATTTATGCACCTAATACATTTTCTAGAGCATTTTGGGAGGAAATAAGAGTAAGACTAACTCCTTTTATCTCAGAAGCTGTTATTTTAGGAGGAGATTTTAATGCAACATTATGTCCTACGTTGGATAGGCTTTCTAAGAAAAATAGAATACAATATTATAGAAACGCAAAATGTTTGAAACAATTTTGCCAAATGTTAAAATTGGTTGATGTGTGGAGAATCAAGAATCCGGATATACAGGTCTTTTCATGTGAGTCAAAAGTTCATAGAACATTTTCTCGAATAGATTTTTTTTTTAACTTCTGAAATTCTTGCTGTACACAAATTAGAGGCGGAGATTGGAGAAATTATAATATCTGACCACGCGATCATTTCATTATCTTTTTCAATAACTGAAAATAGGGCCCATATACCTAGATTCTTTTTTCCTAGATATTTATGTTCTAACCCTAGATTCATTAACAAATTGAAGCTCGTGTGGCAGGAATATTGTTCTCATAATATGAATTATTTTGAAAAACCTGAAATATTTTGGGAGGCGTTTAAAACGGTGATTAGAGGAGAAATCCAGGCCTATATAAGCTTAGTTAAGAAAAAAAAATAGAGCATGGGAAGTCCAGATTAATAATAAAGTGAGGAATTCTTTCAGAAATTATTGTTCAGATCGTACAGAATTTAATTGGAGGAAGTATCTAGATAATAGGAGAGAAAGAGATATATTTTTAAAGAAAAGATCACTAGAGGAGGAAGTCAAAATTAGTTTGCAATTTAAAGGCTTCCACGGTTGCTCAGCTAAACATCTTGCTAGGTTAACTAAAATCAGGAAAGAAAAAAAAAAATGCGATTCTTGCTATTCAGACTGGTAATGATCGCTTTACCGAATCTAGAGAAATTTCTGAGGCTTTTTTTTCTTATTATCAGCAACTTTACTCCAGCATAGAATCAAATGCGTTGAATCAAGAAATATTTTGGACTAAGATAAAGATGCCTCAAATACAGGTCGACGATTTAACCTCAATTAATGCACCCATCTCTATAGACGAAATAAGAAATGCTATAATCTTAAACTTAACAAAGCACCAGGGCCGGATGGGCTGCCAGCAGAGCTTTATAAATGTATTGGTGAAGATCTTTTGCCAATTTTGGAAAAATTGTTTAATTACTATTTTTTGGCTGATGATACTATCTCGAGTTCTTTCTCTGCAGCTAATATATCCTTGATATTAAAGAAAGGTAAAAATGCGGAAGATCCAGCATCTTATAGGCCAATCTCTGTGCTTAATTCAGATTACAAGATTTTAATGGCTATTATCTCTTCTAGGCTCTCAATGGGCCTCCATAAAATTATCCATCCTGATCAGACAGGATTCATGGCTGCCAGAAATTCTACGAAAAATATCCGCAAGCTTATAAATTTTCTGGACTATGCCTGGAATGTAGATCAAAATAGTAAGAAACCCCGGCTGCAAGATGTTGCTATTTTGTCATTAGACGCAGTCAAAGCTTTTGACTCAATTGTTTGGCAGTATCTATTTAGGGCATTAGATAATTTCGGGTTTAAAGGTAATTTTGTACAATTTATATCTAAACTTTATTCAAAACCAATATCTTTCTTGCTCATTAACGGATCTTTGTCTCCTAAGATAGTTCTTCAGAGAGGCACCAGACAGGGGTGTCCCCTATCGCCATTGTTATTTAACATTGCGCTTGAGCCATTGGCGATCCGCCTTAGGGATATTTTAATAGGAGTACAGATGGGCCCTCAGAAACTTAAAACGTTACTTTATGCTGATGACGTTCTGATCTTCTTAGCTAATTGTCAGCAATCCATACCGGTGATCTTACAAGCTCTTGACGATTTTAGTTCCTTCTCTGGGTACAGGATTAACTTAGAAAAAAGTGAGTTAATGTGTTTAGGTACTATCTCCCCTATATTTAATATACCGTTTAAGGTGGTTGACACTATTAAGTATTTGGGTTTAGTTTTGCATAAAAATCCGTCTCAATGGTATAAGGCAAACTTTGAATCCCTGTTTCAAAAAATTGAAAGAGATCTTCAGATATGGGCGGTATTTCCATTGTCAATTATGGCTAAGATTAATCTAATAAAATCTATCATATTTCCTCGTCTTCTTTATCCCCTTCAGAATCTTCCATTATTCATCTTAAATAAAGATTTAAAGAAGATTTATACACAGTTTTCTAGATTCATCTGGAATAATAAAAAACCTCGTATATCGCTTCTTAGATTAATGCAAAAACCTGAATCGGCTGGCCTGGCTCTTCCTAATCTCAAATTATATAATGTAGTGGCAATGGTTAAAATAGCGGTAGACTGGCTTGCAGGAACTAATATTGTTTCTTCAGAAGATATGGAAACCTTTTTAATCACACCATTTTCTTTAAAGGCTATTTTGCATGTGCCGGTACGCAAGCTACCTCAGAATGTATCTGGACTTTTTACAATCAAAAATATAATTATTGCCTGGCAAAAGTTTTGTAAATGCCTGCATATAGATTTCTCATTCTCTGAATTTTTACCTATTATAGGTAATCCTAGCTTCTTACCTGGAATGTATCAGGAAGTATTTAAGGAATGGGCTCAAAAAGGGTAAGTTTCTGTGAATCAGTTATTAGATGGAAATTGTCAAATATATACGTGTCGATCTTTGTTTAATAAATATGAGTTACCCCAGGCGAATTTGTTTGCATATTTCCAAATTCGCCATTTTTTCTTCTCACAAAATTGGCTGTTTCCATTATCAATTGCTTGGTCAGATATTAGACTCTCTATTAAAAAATTCTTGGCAGGAGATTCATCGATCTCATTGTTATATGATATCATGTTGAATAAACAAAGCTTGGTATATCTGGATAATATCTGTAATTCTTGGTCTTCATTAATGCCTGCAATGGATCATAAAAAAATTAAACAGAGCTTTGACTCTCTTTATAAATGCAGAGTTCCAATGGGCATGAGGGAATCTCATATGAAGTTGATTAATAATTTCTTTCTATCTCCTCTTAGATTATCTAAGTTTTATATAACAATGGTCAGCAGATGTCCACGCTGTTATTATAATAAAGCGGATACAGGGCACATGTTTTGGTCTTGTCCTAGAGTTAAACAGCTCTGGTTAAATATAATTTTTTGGTTTAATAAACTATACAAAGTGTCGATAGGATTGTCTTTGGAAGAAGTCTTGCTCTTGGTTCCTTCACAGAATGCTATTAGTAATAGTACTAGAAATAGTCTTAATACTATTATATTAGTGGTTAGAAGCTGCTTGCTTAAACATTGGAAGGCTAAGCATGTACCAGGGTTAGCTCTGATCTTTAAATATATCCAGGAACAAATAGTATATGAATCATACCATCTTAAGAATGTGTCAGAAAAGAGGATTAAGAACTTCTTATGGAAATGGTCTCCAGCTATTCTAACTTACCCAAGACCACTTCAAAAACGGATTCTTTACTCATTTTTGCAATCAATTAGTTTTGCTGAATTGACATTATTAGATGTTTTTCCACAGTCATGGATTGAGGGTCTTTGAAAATAAACGGTGGGAGGGTTGCAGAGGGGTGGGGGAGTTGGTTTTTTTTTTTTTCTCTCTTTTTCTTTCTCTCCCCCTTTTCCGCTGTGTTGTCTCATTCTCTGTCTGTCTATGTGTTGTCCTCCCCGCCCAGGGGATAAGGAAGAATTCAAAATCCAGCAGTTAAAATCGATCTTTGAGAAAATTACGAATGTTATTATAGAATTTAGTTTTCCTTGTTATGAGATCATGTGATGTACAATGCTTTGACCCTGCGTGGTGCAAAAAGATAAGATTTGGAAAGGTTTTGAAGAATGTTTTCATTTATTGATATGGTTTTTGTTAAATTTTGCTGGATTTAAATAAAGAAAAAAATTGTTAAAAAAAAAAAAAGACTGTTTTTCGATTTTTTGTTAAATTGTATTCTGGGATTTAATTTGTAAGTCTGGGTTTCCTTAAAGGGACAGTCAAGTTCATTATTTAAATAGGGCATGTAATTTTAAACAACTTCCCAATGTACTTTTATCACCAATTTGACTTTGTTCTCTTGTTATTCTTAGTTGAAGGCTAAACCTAGGAGGTTCATATGCTAAATTTCTAAGACTTTGAAGACTGCCTCTAATCTGAATGCATTTTGAACACTAGAGGGCATTATTTCATGTGTTTCATATAGATAACATTGAGCTCATGCACGTGAAGTGACCTAGGAGCACTGATTGGCTAAAATGCAAATCTGTCAAAAGAACTGAAATAAGGGGGAAGTCAGCAGAAGCTTAGATACAAGGTAATTACAGAGGTAAAACGTTTATTATTATAATTGTGTTGGTTATGAAAAACTGGGGAATGGGTAATAAAGGGATTATCTTTCTTTTTAAAGAACAAAAATTCTGGTGTTGACTGTCCCTTTAAGATTTCCCATATAATAAATCTTAAGTGGTGGCAGCTTAGAGATAAATTAGTGTGGGTGGCATTAAAGGGGAGTTTGGTAATTTTTTCTAAGTCTAGGACAGACTAGAGGGTGTTGTTAACCCTTGCATCCACTGAACTAAGTCACAGGCTTGCCTGGAGTAGCTAGACTGTGACAGATTAGTTAAAGTGGAAAGGGTCTGTTAAACCTTTCTGTGCCAAACAAGTGACTGGTGCAGGGTTGATTAACCCTGGTCGTCACAAAGGGTTTTTAGGTTATCTGCAAAAACATTTTTATGTAGAATGGAGGAGGAATTGTGAATTCAAATGGATGTCTTTTGAAATAGATTGTGCTTTGGGACTTTATAAAGCTTGCATCGGCCCACTCCCCCCAAATTCTAAATACCACTACTAAGGTGGTGCAAATCAATGATCATATGGACTAGTACATTTTCTTAAAATGCACAAAAAATATATATAAAAATATTATGTTTGGTGACTATTGATACAAATAAAGGGGACTTTCATTCATGAAGTATAAGATACTTCATATAGAAAGCTCCTTTGTTTCAACCGATCGCCGTTTTTAGCTGCTGCTGCTGCAGCCCAAGGCTAAAGATTTTTTTGCTAAGAGGTGACGTTTTCACCTCTTAGCCAATAGCCGTGCGGTAAATCTGGCTCCCATGGGCGCCAAGCCGGCTACTGGCTAAGAGATTAGATAAGGGAAACGCATTTCAACATGGTGCCCACTACTTTTAAAGGGTCAGTTTACACAATAGAAATGCATGTAATAGATACTACAATAAAGAAGAATATGCACAGATACTGTTCTACAAATCCAGTATATACCATTTAAAAAAAAAAAAATCTTACTTAGAAGCTCCCAGTTTACCACTGTTAATGAGGTTAGGTTGGGACACCCAGTGAAAGGGGCTTGGGAAAAAGGAACCACAGACATTCCCCCCTCCCCCGCATATGAAAAGACAGATTATACAAACAGGAGCAGCAGGAATCTGTAGACATCAGTATACATCTAAAACTATGTGGTTTGGTTAGGAGTCTGAAAATCAGCACGTTATTAAAAAAAATAAGCAAAACTATACATTTTTACAAAACCCCCCCCAGATGGGCTATATAAATGGATAATCTACAAAACATTTATGCAAAGAAAAATCTAGTGTAGAATATCCCTTTAAGAAAGAAATTACTTAAAGGGACACTGAACCCAAATTTTTTCTTTCGCGATTCAGATAGAGCATGCAATTTTCTAATTTACTTCTATTATCAAATTTTCTTTGTTCACTTGCTATCTTTATTTAAAAAAAGAAGGCTTCTAAGCAATGGAGCCAGCCAATTTTTAGTTCAGAACACTGGACAGCACTTGTTTATTGGTGGGTGAATTTATCCACCAATCAGCAAGAACCCAGGTTGTTCACCAAAAATGGTCCAGCATCTAAACTTACTTTCTTGCTTTTCAAATAAAGATACCAAGAGAATGAAGAACATTTGATAATAGGAATAAAATTAGAAAGTTGCTTAAAATTGCATGCTCTGAATCACAAAAGAAAATTGTGGGTTCAGTGTCCCTTTAAAGCAGGGGTTGACAAATCTGTTTAAAATTTAGGAGCCAGTAAGAATATTTAGGAGCAAAAAAAACTATTAGGAGCCAGACAGTGGTATTCCTATATAGATATATAGAGAATAACCCAAAAAGTTAGGAGCCAGTGGTAAAATTCTAGGAGCCAATGGCTCCCTGGCTCCTGGGATTATCGAGCCCTGCTTTAAAGATATATATATTATATTGTTACTTAGCTAATGTATAACTAACCCAATCTGACACAGTTTAGTGTGTTTTTTATTTTTATTGTTTGCCTCTGAGCCAGTGCACAAGACAATTAATGATAAAGTCCCCTGAAAATGTGTAAGATACGAATATCTGAAATATATTGTTCAAGTGAAAGAAATTCAGTAGGCATAGTCATTGGGCTTATTCGTTATGATCCAAATTCAGCAGCTTACCGCATTCAGCTCTTTTCGGAGCTGTGGATTTGCCCACAACTTAGAGTGTTTCACTTTAACAATAAAAGCAGCTCCGGAGAGCCAAATGACACAAGTGTCCGTCGTCTTCAACATTTGGATCATAACGAATAATCATGCCTAAAATTCAGGGATTGAAAAAAATTCATCAATGTATTCTAAAGAACAAAAAACGCCATAATCACGCAATTTCAGTTTTAATAAAAATAACACTTTCAGATCAATCTGTAACAATTGCGATTTTCAACACAATAAAAATAAACATCCCACTAGAATATTTACAAACACAAACTCTTCTCTTCTAAACCCATTAACAGCCTTGAGCCTGAAATACACTGCATTTCATTGTTTTACTATTACATGAGACCCATTTTGTGTTGCAAAAAAAAAAAAAAAAGGTGTCAATCTCAATCTAAATTAAAAGTATAGTTTACATTGATTCACATATGCAATCCCGACATTTTTACCCAAATTTGGCAAGCTATTAGTTATTTGAGCACAGTTCACAACTCCCTTTAAAATATATGTATGTATGTACGTACGTACATACATACATACATTTCTCTAGTCTCTGGTGATATTGACAACACTTGCAATACAATATTAATATGTACCACGCATTCCCTATTCACATTTAGCTAACTTGCATGATTCCTGTCATATGTGGGCTGAAAAAGAAAAAAAGTCAGGAAGCACCTTTTATTTAAAATAAAAACTAAACTTTCTCAAATTTCCTTAGTCTGCAGTATATATCGATCAAGGCCTGTAAAGATGGACTATTTTATTTTTAAAGGGACATTAAACACTACATGTTATAAACATAGTATTGAAGTTATTCCCCAACTCCCTATAGTCATGAGGGCTGCCATGTTTGAAATCTAGCTTTGACTGTATTCCAGTGCTGGTGTGCTTGCACATGTGCAGTAACTCTCCATATACCTGTAGTGTAACCTAGGTTCCATTATGGCAGCACTATCAATTAGTTAGGGGCATGAAATGTATTTAGTGTCCCTTTAAATGCATTTAAGACTACTTTAATTTGAAGATTAAAGCAGATTTAAAGTATCTGCCCTGCACAGTCAGCAGTAAAAACCAAGGGATACAGGGGTTTAATAGCAGATGAGCATTTAATACCTGATCTTGAACAGCTCCTCACCAGGGCACATTTACTTCCTGGTTTATGGTGTTTTGGTGGTACACAGTGCTTGGTATAAATTAGAGAAATGTGTAATAATACTCCCCATTTTTGATTACAGAGCAAATAAAATGCTAGTCATATAAACCTTGGATTTACACGCATATAAAAGAGCCACTATTTGATTGCTTCTAGCTTCTGTATGCTCATATTTTTGATGGCTGAACTGCCTCCCTGATCCAGATCCCAGGGTTTTAGTAAGTGAGCACCATGAACTTGAACTGAGGTTGTGTGTGGTGTAACCAATGGACCAAAACACAAATGTTGGCAGCTGTGAGGGAAGGATGGTAAGAGAGGTCTTCACAAGTAGAGCCTGCTACTGATTAGCTGCTTCACAGGCATCAATCCAGTCACTATACACATCTACGGGCTCTGAAAGATCTGCAATTTAAAGGGAAGTTAAGGAAAAGAAGATGGAGCAGATATTCTCACAGACTGGTCATTTCCATCTAAAAAGAAACATCCACAATCAAATAACTCAGGCACAATCAAACATCAACTAAGCAAATGATTCAGGCTTGACAAACTAGTCAAAATGCAAAAATAAATTGTAGTAATATGATAGAGCATTTTAATATTGCTTAATCACTACAAATAGGTAAAACTCTATGAAAGTCACTTCCATAATAGAAACACTACTGGGAGCTAGCTCAACACATCTGATGAGCCAATGACAATAGGCATGTGTGTAACCACCAATCCGCAGTGAACTGCTGCTCCAGAACCTACCTAGGTATGCTCAGGTAAGATATCAAGGGAATAAAGTACATTTAATGAGAGAAGGAAATTGGAGTAATCTGGAAAGTCTCTTAAAATTGCATGTTGTATCTGAACAATAGTTTAATTTTGATTTTTATGTCCCTTTAAGAATTATTTATCTTGCATCTCAATATTCCCGATGATCCATAAATATGAAATCTTTGTCACTCACAATAGCTAGTTCCCCATTATAAAATGTAATAAGGAATGTCTTCATTGTCAGCCTGGGTATCTCTCTTAAGAGTTTTACTGCTCAAACAAAAAAAAAAAAAGTTAGCTAATTGACATGGGTGGCACCTCTAAGTCAAAATGTTTATCGTCACAAGATACTACTCTGGCCACCCGAGTCAGTGTGAAGTTTTACCCCAAGAAGTTAAAGATGTTTATTTTACACTAGAACATCCAGCTGAGGTATAGAAAGGCTGTGCTAAAATTATTTTATATACACAGGAAGAACATAAGTGCATGTTTAATTGCAAAGTTAACTCCTAGAAATATTGGACATTCCCACATATAGGATACAGGTTATTGGAGTCTGGAACTCTTCCAGGCAAACGGTGCAGGAAATCACCCCAGTGTTCCGTTCTCTATCCCTAAAGAAAGAGAGACAGACAAGTCATGACAGATTAAGTATAATTTGCAACGGTTTACATTTTCTTTTTAGGCTTTATTACAAAACAATGAAATATTTTTGGACAAACAGATATATTTATGAAATACAATAGCATCTGCTGTGTGTTTACTAAAAAGTAAAATACAAATAATGGGTTTCACATAGCAATGAATAGACATAACTTATAATTACCAACAGGACTAAAACCAAATATTTTACATTCTACAGTAATGTAATGTAATTAGAAGCTGCAATAAAATTAAAAACATGGGTCACAACACAGCCTCTCAGTTGTCATAGATAGAACATGCAACTAATTCTACAAATAAATAAGTATGAAAAATTAAATTAAAAAGGATATAGAGCCCAATAAAAAGCTGTTTAAGTTCCCTAATGCAGCTGTGAAAAAGAGCAGGGTAATAGCTGCTAACCACTTTTAGTAAAGCATCTGCATAATTCCTCCTCGTTTGAACAAAGGTCAAAGGTAAATGGGGGAAAATAACTGCTGCATTACTTCTAGGCAATCAAGGAGCTTGATCATCGTTATGTGTTAAATCCGAGTAAACAACTGAGTTTAAAGGACCAGTCAACACAGTAGATTTGCATAATCAACAAATGCAAGATAACAAGACAATGCAATAGCACTTAGCCTGAACTTCAAATAAGTAATAGATTTGTTTTCTGACAATTTTAAAAGTTCTTTTTCCACTACCCCTGTACCATGTGACAGCCATCAGCTATTCACAAATGCATACACGTACCATGTGACAGCAATCAGCCATTCACAAATGCATACACACTTATTCTTGCACATGCTCAGTAGGAGCTGGTGACTCAAAAAGTTTAAATATAAAAAGACTGTGCACATTTAGTTAATGGAAGTAAATTGGAAAGTTGTTTAAAATTGTAGGCTCTATCTGAATCATGAAAGGTTCATTTTGATTGAGTGTCCCTTTAATCTCTGCTGCAAGGGGGTTACAAGCAAAGATTTCAAATGTTCTTCGCAAAAAGGGGTTACAGGGATACAAAACCTTAATGTATGCCATTTCTAAATCATAAAATAAATTGGGGATTTCATGTCGCTTTAAGTCAACTCTCTCTACCTCAATGTTATCGATCTAATATATAATATGCACATTCAAATTTCTAGCTCCTGGATATGAACAAAACCGGCAAAGTGAGTAAATACACAATTCTGAAGCGGAGCACAGAGCGCAAGCTAATCATGAGCTGCATATGTGCATAATCACGGTGTACAGGTCTGAAGCAGTAGCGCACTGCTCCTCCAAAGTTAACTGACCCCTTTGCAGGGGATAAATGCAGTCATAGGCAAGCAACAGTGCCAAAAAAAAAGTCACTATATCCTTATTGCATTTGCCGCGTTCTCCACAGAAAAATTTGCAAGCCGGGTGACACTATCCTTAGCAAAAATAACTTAAATTTCATGATAGTATGAGAAATAAACATTGAAACATTTTAATATTGGCTAATTTTAAAGTTAAAATGTTTAGGATTTAAGCGCAGATTATGTTAATATAGATGAGTATCAGTCAGTTTATTTTTTTTATAAATACAAACTACATATTTACATAATTTTATTTGTACTTTTTCAAACTGGCATTTGTTAGCTCCGACTCCTGTGTCCTTCCTTAATTTCTCAGTGCAGTAGAGCGGTCCCACCCACACTTTGTGTATGCATGGCACTCTGCTGACGTGGGGGAATTGAATCGTGCATGCGCAATGATCAGCAGTCAGTTCAATTGTAAACAATCACGTGATTTATGGTTTACCTCCTGAGCCGGGAAGAGTCATGGGTATGTAGCTGGGATGGTCATAACAACCATAACGTCACTAACATAGGCGCAAAAGAGCAATCCTACCCCAAGAAAAGATACCATGATCGTGATTGGACAACGGGAAACACAGAATAAAAAAAAGTCACTCAGTGGTGGGGCTGCCAGACTGCACAATAGAATCGGAGCAGTTTATTTTAGACTAAACCAGTAAGTTAGGTTTTTAAAAATCTGATGACAAACAACAATGTTGCATTTACCATCACTAACTTATTTTTGGCAAAAAAAAAAATAAAAAAAAAAAATTGATGGGTGGCGCACCCATTAAAAAAAGGTCCTGAGAACACTGGTTATGTATGTATGTATGTATGTATAAAAATAGGCTTTTAAAACGTAAGACATTGAACTCATAATTAAATCCCTCAAAGTTTTTGGGGTTTTTTTCTTCAAAAAAGTCAGAGGCTAGAGTGCTGCAGATTTACTTAAAGGGACAGGAAACACCCACATTTTCTTTCATGATTTGGATAAAACATACGATTTTAAATAACATTCCAATTTACTTCTATTATCAAAATTGATTCATTATCTTGTTATCCTTTGCTGAAGGAACAACGCCGCACTACTAGCAGTTAGTTAAACACATCTAGTTAGCCAATCACAAGAGACAAATGTGTGCAGGCACCAATCAGCAGCTCCCACTAGTGTAGGATAGGTGCGTATTATTTTTCAACAAGAGAACTAAGCAAATTTGAAAATAGAAGTGAATTTAGAAGTTTTTAAAATTAAACGCTCTATCTGAATCATGCAAATTTTATTGTGACATCCCTATAAAGGGACAGTCAAGTAAAAATGTAACAATTCCGATACAGCACACAATTTTAAAATTTTCCAATTCATTTCCATTATCCAAATGTGCACAATATTTTTATCTTCACACTTTGAGGCACCAACCCCTACTGAGGATGTGCAAGATTCACAGGATATATGTATATGCATTTTGTGATTAGCTGATGGCTGTCACATGATGCATTAGGAAGGAAAATGTAACTGATATTTGTCAGAAGAAAAAAAAATCTACTAATTTCAAATTCAGACTGAGTTTGCATTGTCTCTTTATTAGGCATTTATTGAGTATTATATTCTACGGTGTTTAGTGGTTCTTTAATCCAGCTTTATAATACTCAGTGATTAGATCAGTGCATAAGCTCACTTACACATCTGGATGGCCAAAGCAAAGGCCATGTGCATGTGTAGTCAAATATTTTCATTATATATGCTTGGACCGCTCTGCATTATAATTGCTTGAAGAAAAAAAAAAAAAAAAAAAAAGGGACAGTAAAGTCAATGATTGAGATAAAGCATGCAGATTTAAACAAACTTTAAAATTTACTTTTAATGAAATGTGCTTTGTTCTTTTGGTATCCTTTGTTAAAGAACATAACTAGGTAGGCTCAGGAGCAGCAATGCACTAATGGGAGCTAGCTGATGAATGGTGCTTGTGTACATACTGTATGTCTCTTGTCATTAGTTTACCTGCTGTGCAGCTCCTGAGTAGAGATGAAAAATGTAATAACTTGAGGACACTTCTGGCATACAAGGATGTGTTGTCATCCTGCTAGCATTTGGAAAATAATATTTATTTTGACAGTATTTGCTAATTTTACTGAGAGGATGAAACCCCCCCCCACCACACACACACTATTTAGTGGCCAGATCACAGGTAAACACTATGCTGTGATGGGGAAGCAGAACATTAGTAGGAATGAAGTCATAATTTGGATAGAGGTTATGAAAATAAACTAATACAGCTAAAATGTGATTCAATTGTCAGAATTCACACTTATGCCTTTCAATTGAGGCTTAACACGGATAGAAAAAACTGAAAGCAACTATACAAACAAAATGGAGACCACAAGCAGAATAAATTGAAACCTTTCCCTGCAGTGCCCCTAGAGACTGAAATGCATCTTTTATTTGATAATAGCATGCTCAGTTTCTTAGTATCTGAATTGTACCCCCCCAAATTTTCTGAGACCTTCCCATCTATTCTTCTGAGCCCATTCTTCAAAAAAGTTACTAATAGAACAAAGCAAATTTGCTAACAGAAGTAAATTGGAAAGTTGTTGAAATTGCATGTTCTGTCTGAATCATGACACTTTCATCTTGACTTTACTGTATCTGTAATGCCCTTTAAAAACTTCAACGAGTCAAAGCATTAAAAGCAAATGTGTGGCCTCCCTCTATTCTTGCTTACATCTTGACGTCACAGGATTTCTCGTGGTTACAGAAGGGGCAGGTAAATTGCGTGTCAAGATTTCCAGTCATCTTCTTCTTAGGTGGAGGCTTCCTCTTCGACTTTCTGCGCCCCATTTCTGCCTGAATAACAAAAAACAGAGTATCTTGGATTTGTGCAAACAAAATAGAATAGCAACACCATAGGAAAACAGATTTTACATCTACTGTTCCAGAGTTAGCACAATATAAGTCTTTCAAATTGTAGCTACCTTAAAGTGAATGTCAATTTAGATGAATCGGTGCCCGGTTTTTAATAATTCTATTAAAAACAAGGGCACTTTAATTCATCAAAATTGACATTTCACCAATTTTCTTCAAATACTTACCTTTTAATCTTTACAGTCGCTCCAGTGATTCACCCGGCCGTCTGAAGCCTCTTCATACGTCAGAAATGGCGAATCTGGCTTCCTCCAATCACGGCTTCCCCCCCAGGGAAGTGCTGCAGCGGCTGTCAGGATTAAAACTTAAGTATTTGAAGAAAACGAGTGAAATGTCAATTTTGATTAATTAAAGTGCCCTTGTTTTAATAGGTTTATTAAAAATCAGGCACCGATTCATCTAAATTGACCTTCACTTTAAAGATTGCACTAGAGATCTTTCTGGCCCCTTCTATAATTAAGCACCTATAGAACAGAGGAAAAAAAGTAGGTGTTTGTATCATGTGGTAAAGTGGTCACTATATCATTACTGAAATGTAAGAATATTTTTGTAGAGAAAACCTTAAACCCTTTGGAGTTGCATATCTGAAAACACATTTTGCCATTTTCTTTAAAGGCGCAAGTATCTTAAAGTGTTATGCGTATCACTGTTTGCTTGTTTTTAAATAATGCATTGTTAGGTACGTTTTATGAATTGCTATGAAATCACCTGGTATTGACATCTCTTCTTAGAAATTAGTGCACAAAAAGCTAAATATTTACAAATCATGTTCTGGGTTTCCTGCCAATTTTAGACCTATTCAGCATTTAAATTCTAAACTACTCCTAGCTGGAAAGCCAATTGTAATTTGTACATAAACAGGGGTGATGTTACTAGAACCTGGAAATGCATTATCCAAACTTATATTTGTGCGTTGCACTTTTACTCTAATAAATCTGGTGCAAAATTAGCTAAATGCTGCCGCTCACAGCCATTTTCAGCATTCATTTCACTAACAAATGCCTAATGCATGTACCCAGCAATCAAACTGTGTGATATTTGCTAGCAAACAAAACTTTCAAAGTGTTCAGTCAAAAAGGTTTCAAACTGGTAAATTACTTCCACAAACTGCCTACCTGACAACTTTTTCAGGCCACTGTTATCCATCTCAAATTTACCCAGAAAACTGCTGTCACTCCTACACATAATGAATATGACACCAATACCTAAAAATAAAAATTTACAATTCTAACATAGCAAACAACTTTAAGCAGCTTTCCAATTTATGTCTATTATCAATGATTCTTTGTTTTCTTGCCATGCCTTTCTGAAAGGCATACCTGGGTAGGTTTAGAAGCAGCAATGCACTTCTGGGAGCTAGCTGGTGATTGGTGGCTGTAAAATATGCCTCGTCAGTGACCCACTAGATTTGTTCAGCTAAACCCAATTGTGTATTGCTGCTTTTTAGCTTACTCTTATTCTAGTAAAAGTTATTACTGTTTCAGCAGCATATGGACATATGCTGTGTGTGACAAGCATCAGGATTTAAAGAGAGAAACAGTGTTCTCCCCAGGACCTTTTTAGCAGGTGCACCACCCGGCTGATTTTACTTACCTAAACAATAGGACCCACCATCTTATAGCTCCTGAAAGCTAGCTGTCAAAATACTAATTTATGGTATCCTAAGTGTGCAAATACCTCACTTTTTAGCTCATCTGACCCACCAGGACCAGGATCTGTACTTTAGGACCATGGAAATGCATAATTAATATAAAAGTGCCACTGAGGCCTACTGGCAAGCTGAGACCGCGGCTGAGCGTATAACACACCTGTGGTAGCCTACACATCAAATCGGCCGACAGAGAAATCACGCCTATAATCTTGATACCTCCGCAGCATGAGAATGGAGAGACAAATCCGTGCTGCACTGGCAGACTTACTATACTCAATGGACTTACACCAACAGGCTCTGGTTGCAGACCTGAGGGCCATTATGGACAGACCACAGACTACAACGCTGCTGAGTGAAGTCGGGAGAGAAACTGACTGGTCTGAATTAGACCCACCACAAAGTCACAAGGTTGATTGCGGAGACCAGGTAGAGATACTCATCACGGACAGCTATGGCCTTAGTCGTATGACGGCGGAGCATACAGGCACAGATAAGCAGTGTAGCTCCTTAGACACAGACTAACAGTATAGTACTTTACAGCTCGTCTCTATTCTTGCTGAACCGACGCAACAGAGTGCTATCATGACGGCTGCTTCACCTAGAGACTCGTCAGTAGAAGTGGGGGCTCAGCTGAGCGCAAAGACGAACACACAGCCTGAACTGGGACCTAAGCGGAGCATAGAAGTCATAAGGCATACCGCATTACAAAGAGCAGGAAAGACTATTTATAGCCGCAAAGAATTTGGAACATGTACCTTCGTTATCACGTACAGGCAGCTTGCCGAGATGGAAGTGACTCCACTTACATTTGCCTTTGTTTCCGGTTATAGCTACTCACCCCACATACTGACCTACGTTGAGACCCCATCAAGGTCCCCTTTCAGATTAGGAGTGGGCTAATGAGAAACCCCCCAAGCTCTCTACAACACCAGTGCCGGCCCAGATTCAGAACCCACACAAGTACAAGCTGTAGACTACATATATTTGAGACATTTCCAGAAGCCATAAGTCTTAACATCGCTTAGCGCTGCTACTGAATATCTTCTGTTCATGCAATGGGACGCAGATTTGTAGTAGTACTGTCCTGTCTTTAACTCTCCTGGCGAGAGGGTCTCTTATGCTTGGTTTATCCCTTAAATAGTGTCACCCTTTATTTTTGCACTATTCCCTAAGTTCAACAGTTTGTTTAGGACTAGTATGTGTTAATTCCTGTCTCTTCCTTAAGTATTGCTGTACACTAAAACCTGTATTACCTACTGAGAGCTTCGCCCCGTAAAAATGGGGCTGTCAGATTATAACAAAGAGATAAGTTCACACTGCTTATATTAACATCCACATCTGGACACACTATCTATACATGATTGGTGCTACTTCATGGGAATACATAGCTCAGCCCCAAGTACACATATACATGTCATACTAATTCCTAGGGGCAGTTTTTCTCCCCTCATTAGAACGTGCCTAAAGACATATATAATGGGGCCACCTAGGATGCAGATAAGAGACTACCTTAAACAGACCCCTTACAAATTATGATTAGAGTTTTCTGTTAGATCATTGTCTTGTATATGTTTAACTGGGTTCCATGGTGTGTTTCCAATCTAGTACGCTGAGAATGCAAGAACAGAATATGACTCTTAGACATATCTATTTAATTAGCAAGAATCATACTCATCCTGAACTATTAAGGTCACTTGCAATGGATGCTCACATGACACACTCGCCGGGTGTTAATTTTCAAGTCTCTAAGATAAAAATTACAAATTGTATTCAAGACCTGGGCGTACCTATGGAGTATGGCCTGTTTACCTTAGCCCTTATACCCCATGTGTAACTTACTCTTGCGAGCACCGCTATTATAGGGGAATATTGCATGGGCCCAAGTTTTATACTATACCTACTCACCACTGAAGTCACCTCTGGGCAATACGGCACTCAGCGGACAGACCTCCTTATCATTTTAACTACTCTCAACCTTAGCCTTGATAAGAATATACATGTCCCTTTATGGTTGACGTAAATATACTGGACCTAACTCACATATACTCATTTAAGCTTAATATATACAATTTAATATATAAACCCATCCAGCAGCCCAGCTTAGTTGGTTCCGCCCTTCTCTTCTCACCTTCCCCCCTCCCTTACCCCCATAATTCGAGTGGCTCTTGCCCACTGCAACACCTTTTCTTCCCTATCTCTTATGACCCACCTGTGGTCACTACAAATAAAAAAGTAAAATGAAGTTACACCTTAAGTTAGCCCAAACCTTTTTTAGACACCTCACTAGTCTTGATATCTGTTCTCGTTTTCTATGGCCAACCTTTTAGAATTCCTACACGAACTTATTAATTTAAGGCTTAGACCCAATATCCTTGTCCTGACTAAACGGATACCTTACATTTGATGATATGATATGCCATGCCTGGATGCTAATGTTAATAATGGTCTAACTTGGTAATGTATTCTATTCTGTTTTCTATGTAACTTCAATAAAAATTAAAAAAAAAAAGTTGTTATTTGAATTACAGAAAATTATATAATATTAGAAAATATTACACTCCCGCCAACCGGCTGGCAAACTTTTCTGTGGAGAACACTAGGAAATGAATCAATGAAAATACAGCTCTCTCGAACACAGTCTACACACTATAAATAATGCTCTTTACTAAACCAAAGTTTTTTTTTATAATTCAGATGGAGCATGCAATTTTAAGCAACTTTATAATTTACTCCTTTTATAAATTTTTCCTCGTTCTCTTGCTATTTTTATTTAAAAAGCAGGAATCTATAGATTAGGAGCTGGCCCATTTTTGGTTCAGGACCTGGGTTACGCTTGCTTATTGGTGACTAAATGTAGTCACCAATAAAGCAAGTGCTATCCAGGGTGCTGACCCTAAAATGGGATGGCTCCTATGCTTTATATTCCTGCTTTTTAAAATAAAGATAGCACGACAATGAAGAAAAATTGATACTAGGAGTAAATTAGAAAGTTGCTTAAAATTGCATGCTCTATCGGAAAGAAAAAACCCCCCATGGGTTTAGTATCCCTTTAAACCATTTAGGCATTAAGTACTACGCCACAGAGTACTTTACCCAATGTACCCTGTTAACGTAGTATCTACATACAAACTTCTGGCTCATGCTGTGGTCCTCACTGTCAGCTAAGACTATAGCCAGAGGCAGCTGCATTCATATGGTAAAGAAGAACTAATCGTTCTTCCTTTACCATAGGAAGGCAGATTGCACACTGTCACAATTTCGGCTTGCGGTGGGGTGGTGCCATGTGTGGAGTAGGAGGGAAGCGGGCATGCAGCACATCACAGGAGGGAGGGTTTTTTCGCTACAGAAAAAGGAAGTTTGATGAGGAAGATGAGCTACTACACTAGAGAAACAGGTGAGGGAGGGAACACTTAAGAATCACAGGGGGGGGGGGGATATATATACACTAAAGAAAATATTTTATTAAAAAAATTGATATATGGCTGCTAGTAGTAAGAGGGAAGCGCTATAAATAAGCGGCACAGCCGGCACTAATACATAATATTTTGAATGGTGCTTTGAAACAGATAGTGCTGTTCCTTTATGCTTACCTGCTGACAGCTGCTACGTCAACGCCATGCTTGCAATGAAGACCAGCACTTTTATTATGCTGCATAGGCTTAATATGGGGGTATTATAGTATTTGGAAGCTGGATGTATAAGTGGGTAAATACTCTGCATAACAGTATTGCGGCCTATCTAATGTTAATCTTACAAGCAGGAGCTGACATGTTCTTTGCACTGGCGCTTTTCTCACTAATTGGGCAGTGCATGCTCTTTTACATACACTGCTCCATCACTATATCACGGTCCTGGGCGATTTCTATTGGTCATGCGCAGACCATGAAAACTACATATAGGTATATGAATTTTTCATAGGTAAATGGCACCCACGTGACACAGCACCACGAAAGTTGAAAAAAATCAAAATGGTTGTTTGCAATGATTATACAGCAGATTTTTACCAGGCACTTTAGAAATGCAACAATGTTGACTGGTCCTATAACGATTTTTTTTTTTTTTTTTTTTAATATGATCGCATTTGGCGGTGAAACAGTGGCATGTAATATACCAAAATAGGCTAGATCAATATCTTTGGATTGCAGGTAAA